>NW_006786304.1:4382986-4387414 GCF_000442215.2 Lipotes vexillifer
AGAGCGGTGGGGGGAAGGGGATGGTGGGTTTTCCCTTGGATTGTGGACTGCAGTGTTTCGTTAAAAAAAAAAAAAGTCAACTGATATTTTGATAAGGATTTTAAAAATTTTGTCTCTTAAATCCAGGCTCTGGCTGGAGGGGTAAGCAAGGTTTCCCACATACCATCTCATATCTCCGAAGCAGGATTTAAGGCCACAGATGGAGAAATAAATTGGAGGTCCCCCTCCCCGCCCACCTTTCTCAATGAAAGAGGGGCAGGACCCCCTTCCCCACATCCAGGCAGGAAGTCAACAAATGCAGAGAAGGATTATTACTGAGGGGAGCAACAGCGTTGGAAGTGGTTGCCTTGACAGCGGGATTTGGGGGTGGGTCAGGATTGCTTTTTATCGTCCGCCTATTTTCTTTTTTAAAATTGTGAAATATGAGCGACTTACAGAAAAGAAGAGAAAACATCTCTGTGCAGGTTAAAAAATAATTATAAAGCCTACACAGGTGTTGCTGCGTCCCAGGTTTTGTCACGTTTTAAAAAATTCATGCGCATGCATTAATGTGTTTTAAAAAAAAGAAGAAAAAAGGAAGGAAATTCCAAAAGGGAGCCAGGTTCTCTCCTCACCGCAATATCCTGCCTAGATCTGAAAGGATAATTTGGAAACCCCTTTCCCCGCAACGTCCGATCCCAGATTGGCAAGGGCGGAAGAGCACAGCTAGATCCCCTCCTATCATACAGGGAGCGAGCCAAACCGGGATGGGTCAAATGGATCCAGCAAGAAATGGCAACAGATCAAGGTTATTTGGAACTCCAGAGGTCACCAAGAGAAGCAGAAGATAACAGTCTTGGATGTGGCTGACCGCAGGGTTGGAGGGTGGGGGGAGAGGGAGGCATGGGGCGGGAAACAAGTTTGCCTTTTATTTATTTATTTGTGAAGGGCCTTGGTGAGAAATGTTTTATTTAAGAATATGGGGTTGGAACAGCAGGTGATGTGAAATTAGGGAAGCTAAGATAAACAAAAACAAAACTGGGCAGAGGTAGGGCGTGGAGCTGTGAGGGAGACGTCACTCTGCAAGGTGAGCCAGGGGAACTGGGATGGCCGGTAATAAATCAAAAATAGGAAGAAAATAGACGCATTTCATTCAGTTTGTTAGCGAGCTTTTGGCTTTCAAATTGTGCCGTGATGACAGGTCTGTAATGATGGGTTTAATTTTGACTTGTTACATTTTTATCAAAGCAATACACCTAAGGTATCAATATTTGAAAAGAAAACTAGTCCTGAAGAGGTGGTGTAGACTGGGTTAGACTGGCGAGGCAGTTAACACTGTGGCTTCCAGAGCCAGGTACCTGATCTTAATATGAGCCTCAGCGTGTACGTGACTGACTTCAGAGAAGTGACAGTGCATCTGTGCCCTAGTTTCCCCATCTGCAAAATGGGCACAGCAAGAATAGCACCTACTTTTTACAAGGCTGTTCGTTAATTTTGCACACATTTATTGAGTACCTGTGCACCAGGTATTGTTTTAGGCACTGGGGATATCACTGTGGACAAAACTGACATGAGGAAAGACGGACAAAAAACAGTATTAAATTAAATTATATGTTAGAAGGTAATAAGTGCTATGGAGACTCGGGGAAGAGAGACAGGGGTGGGGCCGGGGTTGGGATTGCTTGGAATTTTAAATAAAGAGGTCAAGGAAGGCCTCGCAGAGAAGGGGATACCTGAGGGGAAAAAAACTTCAAGCAGAGGAGGAATGGAGCTACTGGACATCTTGGGGAAGAGTGTTCTGAGCAGAGGGAACAGCCAGTGCAAAGGCCATGAGGCAGGAGTGTGCCTGGTGTGGTTAGGGAAGAGCGAGGAGGCCAGTGTGTCTGTAGTGGGATGGCCTGTGGGAAGAGGGAGAGGAGGTTAAGTCTGAGGTGACAGGACCAGATCATGCTGGGCTACCTGGACTGTGGCAAGAAGAACGGGGCCACGGGTAGGTTCTGAGCAGAGGAGGGAACATGATCTCCTTTGGGGGTTGTGGTGGGTTGAATGGGGGCCTCAAAAAAAGATATGTCAGATGTGGTCATCACTTCTGGGACTTGTGAATGTGACCTTATTTGGAAAAAGGGTCTTTGTAGATGTAATTAAGTCAATGATTTAAAGATGAGATTATTCTGGATTATCTGGGTGGGTCCTAAACCCAAGGGCAAGTATCTCTAAAAGAGACAGAAACAGAGACATGACCAGGGAGGCAGCGACTGGAGTGATGGGCTGCAAACCCAGGTGCACCTGGAGCCACCGGAATCTGGCGGAAGCAGGGAACAGAATCTCCCCTAGAGGCTCTGGAGGGAGCACGGCCCTGCTGACACCTTGATTTTGGACTTCTGGTCTCCAGAAATGTGAGAGAATAAATTTCTGTTGTTTTAAGCCACGCAGTTTGTGGTCATGTGTTACAGCAGCCCCAGGACATGAATACAGGTGTTTACAGGCTCCCTCTGGCTGTGTGGGGAACTGACTGGGGTGGGCGTGTGATTTGGGGGAACACTGAGGAGGAGCAAGTTTGGGAAAAAGACCAGGAATAAATTTTTTTTTAATATCAAAAATAAATAAATAATGTGTGTTTTTTGAACATGTAAAATTTGAGATGTTTAAAATCTGAGTGGCTCCTTCGAACTAAAGGAATTCATATATCTCAAGTGCAGAGAATGGGCATGCAAGAGGTTCTCAATAAATATGATTGTGATTGTCTCAAGGGTCCTAACAGCCAAAAAGAAAAGAAAAAAGGCATGATTCCCTCCGCCTCCGTCCTCCCCACCCTCGGCCAGGCAAGATGCCTGCTTTTTACTGTGGGCCTTTACTCACTATTTTAAAAAATGCACATAGGCCTTCCATGGAAATTAAATTGAGGCTCAGGCTCCTAGCTGCGGGGGCCCTTCCCCAACATCCCAGTCTCCAAAAGAGGACTGTGGCCTCAGCTGGATAGGTATCCAGCACCCTCAATCCCCAGATCCCTAGAGGGAGCAGGGCAGGGTGAAACTGAAGCAGGATATGGACAGCCAGGCTGACAGAGCCAGGCCGGCAAGTGCTGGCCTTCTCAGCTCACCTCAATTCCAGGGTTCCCAGGAACCTAGAACTCACCCTACGGCTTCAGTGCAATGTCCAGGCTGGTCCTCATGCCCTGCTTCCTCGCTGGTGTAGGGGGCACCTCCACCAGCAGGTGTGCCCCCTCCCAGTGAAACGGGAGGGAAGGGGGCAGGGCACAATCTTTAAAAGAATGACACAGCCGTTGAGGATACAGCAGAAACTGTGTAGAACCAACTAGGTCCAAGGTGGCGGAAGATTTGACTTCCAGTGGACTTTGAGCCTCATTATATACATTAGCACAGGGGTCCCCAACACCCGCGCCACGGACCGCTAGCAGTCCACGGCCTGTTAGGAAGCAGGTCGCACAGCAGGAGGTGATCGGTGGGCGAGCGAGCGAAGCTTCATCTGCCGCTGCCCATCGCTCCGCCTGGACCACCTGCCCCCCCACCCCGCTCGTGGAAAAATTGTCTTCCACGAAACCGGTCCCTGGTGCCAAAAAGGCTGGGGACCAATGCATTTGCATATGCTAAATGACACGACCATAGGTGCCATGACAGTTCCAAGGTGACCTAAAAGACCAAAAAGTGGGCGGGGCCCAATTCCTGGAAATCTCCTCCCCTTCCCCAAGACAGTTGGAATAATCCTCCCACTCATTAGCCAATGAAATTACCCAGCCCATAAAAACTACCCCGTATTTCCGGACCTCTCGCCTTCCGAGATGGCCCACACTCTATGGAGTGTGTTTTTCCCAGGGCCGTTCTTGCCTTTTGAGATGAACCACATTCTGTCTATGGAATGTGTATCTCTCTAAATAAATCCACTTTTTACGTATCACTTTGTCTCTCACTGAATTCTTTCTGCTCTGAGACATAAAGAACCTAAGCTTCATTAAGTCCTGAGACCAGGTGTGTGGTTTCAGTTAAAAGAACGTGGGTTCAAATCCCACTCTGGGTTTTGGCTGGGTTCGAGTCCCAGCCTGCGGGACTGAGTTGTACAGTTTCACCAGCCCACAGAATATCTCCCTGTTCCCTTGGCTTGTGCCCTGCCTGACTTGGGTTGTGAACCACAGCACACAGAAAAGGAGGAAGCAAAACCCACCTGGCTTTTGAGACACGTGTTGGCTCACAGCTCCCTGAACACCCATGAGGGTTGCTGGGGTGGAAGACTTGATCCCTCTTCCATAGCAGTGTTTTGGGTTGGAGGGGCCAGGGTTCAGATCCCACCCCTGTCACTTTCTTACTCAGTGACGTCAGGCATGGGGCTTTACTTCTCTGAGCCCTGCTGGCCTCATTCATAAAAAGGGGATCACTTGGGCTTCCCTGGTGGCGCAGTGGTTGAGAGTCCGCCTGCCGATGCAGGGGACACGGG
>NW_006786304.1:4387637-4397172 GCF_000442215.2 Lipotes vexillifer
AAAAAAAAAAAAAGGGATCACTTTATACCCATCTGGGGAGTGGTGGATGGGGGATCTCTGAATGGTTTAAGGGGGTGCGTCTTGCAGTCCCAAAACCCTGGGTTCAGATCTCAGCTCTGTGTGTTACTGGGAGAAGAGGCTCCCTTCTCTGAACCTCACTTGCATTCCTTGCATTCTCAGAACAATGGGTAGACTAATATACCAACCTCACGTTTGCTGGGCAGTCAGTGAAACCATCCATAGCAGGCCAGGTAGCACAGATACAAGCTGGCTGGTTAGCTGTGTCCCCTAGTACCCTGGACACACTTTTATCATAGATAAACCTATATGTGTCCCTTAAAAAGCTAAGTCTGTGTCTGATTTTTTCCTCTACCCACCCTGTGCCTAGCACGTTGTAACCACTCAATAAAAGTTTATTGAAAACAGAAGAAAAGAAGCAGTAGAATGGAAACCCTTGAGAAAAGACTTTCTTAGATGTCTCTCTAGATCTAGTGACACTCAGGGTATACACAATGTGTAAGTAGCTTGTGTTCTAAGCCCAGAGCAATAGGGTAGGTGCAGATAATGACACCTCAGCCTGAGGGTAAAATTCAAGGTCAATTCAAGGTTGATTCAAGACGTATGAAAGTGCAAAGAAGGGTGTGGGGCCAGTTAGCTGCTGAAGCCCACGTGAAGCACTGGACAGGCCATACCTCAGGAAACATTCACTAACCTATGGACCTTCCATACGGTTCAAAACAGAACTGTTCTTGGGTTTAAAGGAGCCGATTTTCATTCGATTGCGCAGACCCCTTCGGACTGACTGCACAATTGTCTGTGGTCAAGTCTACAGAAAACAGAACAGAGCACTGGTTTTGTAAACTTTTTTGTTTTGTTTTTAGCAGTAGACCTTTTATTTCAAAGGACACCCTAGAAGGTGCCCCTTCTAGGGAGAGAAGATGTCAGTCTGAAAAACAATTAAATAAGTAAAAAAATACACACACAACCCCCTGTCCCCCAACACTCCATCATGAATGGCGAATACTTCTGAACTGGAACTCAAAAATCTAAGCTGTCCCATCCCTACTCAATGGCTCCCCATTGCCTCCAGGACCAAGTGCAACCATCTTATGATGTCCTCTTGGGCCCACAGCCCCTGTGGACCTTCCCCACCATTACAGCTTCAGTCCCCCTTTTCTGACTCCAAAGCTGTCTCCGATTCCCACCTCCTCCCTGAATTTCAGCTCCGGAAGTCCCATGGCCTCCTAGACACCTCCACCCAGGTGTCCCTAAGCCCCATACACCCACCATGTCTCCAACTGTCCTTAGGATCTCTCCCAAACCTGCTCCTCCCCCGGGTCCCCCTTTCAAGGAGAGCTGTTCTACCCATCCTTCAGGTCTCAGCCTGTGTGTTACCTTCTCCAGAAAGCCCTGACTCCCCCAGAGTCCTACGCCTTGTCCTGGACCGCCCACAACTTATCCACTTGGCCTCCCAAGTGTGTCTCCCACCCAACCCTTTTCTCTCCCCTCCATGGCCCCGAACTGGCCTCTCCCACTTGGGTCCCCACTCCAGCCACATCCTGTGGCTCCCAGCCTCCACTCAACCCTTCCAATTCCCCCTCCATCTGAGTCTGACTTGTCCACCCTCTGCTCAAAACCTTTCTGTGGCCCCCCGGTATCCGCAGGATAAAGTCTCAGCTCCTCACTGTGGCTCCCAAAGCCCTGAATGATCTCCCCTTAATAACCTCTTGGGCTTATTCTCTTACCATCCCTGATGGCCTAGTCATATCTAATATTTTTCAGTTCCTCGAACTGAAACCACACTTTTACCACCAAACCTGCCCACAGTTTCTCCTCCTGCCTAGCATACCTTTTTCTCCTCTTGACATTGCTTATTCCCATCAGCTCGTGTACCACCTCCTCCAGGAAGCCCTCCCTGACCCCCTGTCTGGTCCAGGCATCCTTTTTGGGATCTGACAGTCCCCTGGGCTTCTCTATCCCAGCCCAGACCCCTCTGCCTGTGTTTTCCCCAACCTGGCCCTGACCACTCTGGGCTGTCACTACCTGATGACGGATCTGTTTCTCCCACTGGACTGCAAAACCCGTGAGGGCAGGGCCAGGCTGGCTCAGTCGCTGCTGTGTCCCTAGTATCACCCAGCACAGGGACAGTACATGGCAGATGCTCAGTGGCCAGTTCATCCATCTATTCATTCAATGAGTATTTGTTCAACGACTACTGCTGACAAGCCTTATCTAGAAATTGGAGATATAGCACAGAAAAAAGAAAAAAAAAAGTCCCTAGGAAGGAAGAAATTCTTTTGAGGGAGTAAGACAGTAGATTAAATGAGCGAAACATACAGTTGGTGCCTTGGAGAAAAATAAAACAATGAAAATGGTTGATGCCTCAGTTCAAAAAGAACAACACAACACATCTGGGGCAAAGAAGCATTATTATCCCTGTTTTTCAGATGAGGAGGTAGGGCTCAGGGAAATCACTGCCCAGGTCACACGGCGTTGGTCTGTCGGCCGAGAATTTGAACCGAGAGCTCAGTTCTGTGCCAGGACACTACACTGTCAAACCAATCCCCGAACACAGAATAAGGCAGAATGTCTTTTCCTTGACACCCCCAGGGAGGTCTGAGCCTGTGAAAGGATAGGATAAGGGTCTCCTTATGTTTACTGAACCAGGCACTGCTCAAAACACTTTATATATTCCATTCTAACAGCAGTGGTCTTTTTTTTTTTTTTAGCTCCGCTTAACAGATAAGGGAACAAAAGACCTAGAAAGGTTAAGTCACTGGCACAAAGGGACACGGCCAGGAAACGGTGGAGCCAGAATTTGAGCCCAAGCTGCCTCAGGGTCCTGAGTGTAGACAGCTGCCTCTCCTGCTGTGTAACATCTGTAGATCTGTGATGCCCTCCGTCCCTCCCCAGTAGCCTCTCAAAACCCCTACCAACATCCCTCCCCACCCCATCCCACCCCAAATCTTCGAGAGGGACATTTGAAGCTTTCTCTAAATACAAAGGATATGTGAGTGCAGCTTTAAGAAGAGGAGTCTGGCTGCCCTTCCAACCAGGCTGCTCTTGCCAATCCATCCTTGGTAGAAGTCCTCCAGCTGCTGCTGCTTCTTCACGTCACGTCACGTCACATCAGATCACATCCCTCCTCTCCTCCACATCCTCCCATGGCTCCCACCTCACTCAGAGCAAAGCCCATGAGACCCCAGATGATCTGCCCCCATCACCCTGCTGACTTCATTCCCCATCCCTCTCCTCCCTCGCTGGTCTCCTTGCTATTCCTTAAATATTCCATGCATGCTCCTACCTCAGGACCTTTGCATTTGCTGTTCTCTCTGCCTAGAATGCCGCTCTTCCCCCAGATAGCCACGTCACTCTCTCCCCTCTTCAAGTCTTCGTTCAAACGTCACCAGATCACCCTACTTAAAACTATAATCTTTGCATCCCCCAACTCCCTCCTAACACATCATATAATCTACTTCTGTTTGTGTACTGTCTCTTACCCCTGATAGAATGTAAACTCCATGAGGCCAAGGATCTCTGTTTTGTTCACTGATGTGTCCCCAATGCCTAGCACAATGCTGAGCACGTAGAACAGGCTTAATATATATTTATTGAATGAATTAACTTGCATTTTCATTCCCATGTTGCAGGTACAGGGACCTTAAGCCAGCTGTCCAAGGTCATTTAGCACTATTTAAGTACTAAATGCTAGAACCAAGATTGGAACCAGGGTGTTCCAGTCCCCAGGCACACACTGTAATGACCGTCCTACATGGCCATGCTAAGGCAAGCTGAGTGACTAAGATACTTACCTTTCCACCTGGGGATTCAGGGTTGCTGAGGTTTGACAAAGGTGTGGTGAGACCTGCCTCATCTCTCTGCACCCCCAATTCTATAAGTCAAGGGAGGGTTGGATCTAAGCTTTCTAGAGACTTCCTCCCACCAAGCGCTCCTCGACCTCTGCCATTGGCTAAGTGCTCTCAATTTGGGGGTGGGAAATCAGTCACTCCAACAAGGTAAGGAGATAGGGATTAAGTATTTACATGAGGAAGGTTCGTGATGGCTGATGGGTCACCCCCTCAGGTGTGGTGATGTGGCAGAGGTGAGGACAGCATAGTGATCATGATGTGGGACAGCAGGGGTTGGCTGGTGTGGCAGAGTATCAGGATACAGGGAGTGGTGATGACACCACGGTAATGATGAGGGCAGCTGGGGGGAGGGGGAGAGCGACGATGAGGAGGGGATGAAGGTGACTGGATGAAGGTGAGGGTGAGATATATAATAATATTAGCTCAAATGGCCACATCAAGCTGGGCATGTCACAAGAATAAACACGCAGGGTCCTCACAGTCATCCCTGACGTAGGTGTCCTTGTGTGCGTTTCACAGACGAGGAAGCTGAGACTGCAAACGTGTGATTAGGTGGTCAAGGTTACCCAGATGCTTAGTGGTGGAGCCAGGATAACGGGCTCTAGTATCCGGTATGTGAGAGGGGACACAGGGAAATACCGGAGACATGAAGGGAAGAATAACAACTGTAGGGCAGGGTAGGTCCTTATGGGGAAAACTAGAGCATTAGGCACGGACAGTGACTGTCAGAGGACGGGGAGGGATGGAGACATAAAGGATGAGGAAGATATAAGGGAAGCGTGAGCGCAACTTAAGGAGATGGTGACAGGAGGCGTGCGAAGGTGACACGGGGGTATGATGACAATTTATGAGAAGGACTTCGTAAAGGAGTAATAGCAACAAAAGAGGGGTGCAGGCGATATGAGAAGGCGACACGACTTAAAGGGGGGTAACTGCGACATTTGGTGGCCATGGGGACTTAAAGGAACGAAATCTTGTTAAGGGGGTTGACGGCGACCTAAGGAGGGTGATGGCGACATAAGGGGAGTGGTAACGATTTAAGCGGGATGCAACATAAGGGGAGGAATGGGGACATAAAGGGACAGAGGACGATATAAGAGGAGAGATGCATTATATTCGAAGGACGACACGAGGAGGGCAGCCGAGACGCCGCGCCCCCAGATCGCATATTACCTGCACTCCACGTCTCCCACTCCTGGACTCAGCCCCTCACGCACCTTCTAGGCTGGAGCCCCGCCCGACCGCCCCCGCTGCGCGCAGGCGCACTCCAGCTAGACTGCGGGCCGGCGGGGGCCAGGCAATTGCCTTTCTCATTGGCCGCGCTCCCCGCTAGAGTCGGGAGGGGGAAGCGCCTGGGAGAGTACGGGTGGTCACGTGACGGTTGCCGCTGTGCTCTCGCTGGTGGCTACCCGGAGGGCTAGAGCGGCCGCGGGCCGGTAAGTCTGGCTTCCGGCGGCGAGGACGGAGCTTCCGGGGCGGGCAGCCGGGCCGAAGGAGGAGGGTCTGACAATTGGCGCCGCCGGGTGGGAGGGCGGGCGGCGCGAGTGGGCGCGGGCCCAGAGGGCCAGGTGAGGCGCGGGCCGTGGGTGGTGGGGCTGGGTTGGATGAGGTGGGGATGAATGGCGCCCGGGGCTCCGGACTCAGTCCTGGCGCCGCTGTGCGACTCGGCTCTTGACAAGCTACTTCTTTCTCTGAACCTCAGTTTCCTCCTCTGTAGAATGGGGATCAGAATCTGGCTATGGCATCCTCTTTATGGGTTGGAGTGAGAATTCAGCTCGTGCATGTCGGAGCCCCTAGCTCAGCGTCTGGCACACTGCTCACTTGGTTGCTATACTGTTATTGTTTGTATTGTTGATGATGTTTGTACTTGGTGTGGAAGAGCTGGGTGTGGGAGCGTGGAATTGGGAGCCAACAGATCTCGGTTCAAGTCCTAGCTACACTGTGTGGTAGTGGAACTGTGCCTTCACCTGTCTGAACCTCGTTTTCCTCGTCTATACAACAAAGGCTGTTAGCCCCAATATCATAGAGTCATTGTGAGGATGCTGATGAAATGTGCGTGTAAACTCCTTAGCATAGGACCTGACAGTATAGAGCAGGAGCTCAGTAGATTGGGACTATAATAAAAATGATTCTGAGAGTCATTGGTGTAGATGGGACTTGCAAGGAAGAGAGGAGGAAGGAAGCTCAGAGACGGCGATAGGAAAAACTTGGAATCTGGAGCTGGGCAAATCGACATCCCGCCACTTACTATTTGATAAATTTTGCCAAATCCCTTAGTATTACGTTTTCCTTTTTCTTTAAAACTGATGCATTTTCCTCCAGTCAGTTCATTTGAGAAAGAAAATTTGTATTGCTCTGTTAATGGAAAACTAGCATTTTGGCCGTGAGAAAGAAGGAAAACTTAACCTGAACTCCAGTGGAAGCAGAACGGTCTTATTAAATTGTAGACAGAAACTGAAAGAATTGAAAAGGGGATAACTTGTACTATTGTGGTTCTATGTTGTCAGATTCCATGGACCCTGTTAAGTTATACTCTGTTCTCAGCTCACACTTTGCATATGACTGACATCAGCTTAGTGACTGTCCTGCCCTTTTCCTGACTCACTTAAGATTTATTTAATGCACATGTACAAAACCTACTGAACATTGTTCTAAGGGCTTGGCGTTTATAAACTCTTTTAACCCTGCTAAGCACTTTAAGAATAGATATGCTTATCCTTTTTTTTTTAAATTAAAGTATAGTTGATGTACAATAACTCCTATCGTTCTTATTTTATAGTTCAAGGGAGTGAGATCCAGAAAGGTTAAGCCACTTGCCCCAGAGTCAGGGTTAGGAAGTGGTAAAATCGAGATTTGGAGCCAAGCCTTCTAAGGGCTTAGGATGAGGAGTCTGGTGCATGGTGATTACTTGAATTGGGGGAGCTGTCATTTTTCTGTTATTGATAATGTTATATAATCTTCAGTGCTGGAGATGGGCTTTTGGTGGTGGAGAGAGGACACTTGAGTCCAGCAGGGAATTCTGCAGTTATAGTGGGAGGATACCAGTACTTAGAGCCTCTTAGTAAGCGTTAACTGAAACTTTGCAAAGACAGACAGAACACAGTGCCTGGCTCATAGTAATCCCTTGACCAGTGTTAATCATAGCCACTGACTGACTTGGGTTCAAACCCTGGCCCTGTAGTTACTTGCTGTGTGACCTCGGACCTGCCACTCTAATCTGTAACTTGGAGTTAATTTTAATTTTTACCGCGGGTGATTGTGAGGAGTCACTGAGATGTGAACATATTCAGTGCCTGGCACGTAAACATTCAGCAGGAGCTACTGCATGGGCATTGGAATCAGGGAGAACTTGTTTTTGAGTCCTAGTAAAGTGCTTGCTAGATGTGGCATTTGGCAAATGACTGCACCACAATGAGTTGGTTTTTTCATTGATTAAAATGGGGCTAATTATAGTCCTCACTCATGAGGAGGTTGTGAGGCATCAGTGTGATGCCTGGCGTTGGTCCTGGTGCATAGTTAGTGCTTGGTATGTGAAATGCGGTTGTTCTGTCTGACTCGCTGAAGCCTCTCCATGCCTTTTGCTCTTTGAGAGATGTTGGTTATATTGTCTTTGTCCAGTGGTAAAATCCCAAAGGGAAAAGGGATCTTAGGAGCCGAGTACAGGGTGAAGTGATGTCCGTGGTCATGTTCATCATCCTACTTGGGAGTAGAGGAGAGAGCCTCACATCTGGGGACTTTGGGAAGGCTTCACAAAGCAGGTGGCAGCCAAGCAGAGTGATGGAGAGATTGTCAGGAGGACAGGAGGAGCAAGCATTCCAGGCACAGGTGACATTCTGTGTGAAAAGTGGGTGGCAGGCAAAGCACTTGGGTGTTAGAGGGAAAGCTGGGGTGGGAGGCTGGAGGAATAAGAAGAACCAGCACTTCTAGAGTAGGTACTTAGTATACACCAGGCACTCTTGAGCGCTTTGTACATAGAAACTCATCTAGCCCCACAGCAGTCCTCTAAGGCAAGTAATGTTTGTACCATCCCGGTTTACAGATGGGGACACTGAAGCCCGACTGGTGAAGTCCCTTGCCAAGGTCACACAGCTAGTAAGTGGTAGAGCCAGATTTGAATCCTGCAAGTCTGGTTCCAGAGTCCTTACTCTTGTACTGTCTCTGTGATACCATCAAAATTGGGGTCGGGGGGGAACGGGCAGATTGTACGTGATGGTAAACAGAAAGGTGCTGGACAGTGGGCCTTCTGCCCCCTGTAGGGGAGGCGGAGGCGGGTTGGGTGAAAAGGATCAGAACTGGGGGCTGGAGTGGGTGGAGGGGAGCAACGTGAGGGGAGAGGGCAGGGACTGAGAAGAGGAGGCGGGCCAGGTGGGAGGTTTGGGCCGGGGCAGCATGGGACAGGCGGTCCTGGAGTCAGATAGTAGCGAAGCATCAGGTGAGGAAGTGATTTCTGTTAGTTCTCTTTCAACACTGCTGTTCATGTGCAGGAGGGAGTCTCCGTTGGGGCTAATATGTCTTTAACACCTTTCTGGTACCTGCTGACCTTACCCAAGCGAAAACTGGTTTTCCATTTCTGCTCTGGGACCCCTCCTGACTGGTGCCCCACCTCTCTGCCCTGGCCGCTCTCACTTGCCTCCTTGCTCCCTCCCCTGTTCCTGCTGCCCCATGGACATGCCAGATGGGCTCCTGGCTCAGGGCACTGGACTTGCTGTTCCTTCTTCTGGAACACTCTTCCTCTGTAAAACTGCATGGCTCTCCCCTCCACCTCCTTTAGGCCTCTACGTGTCACTTTAGAGAGCTCTTCTCTGACCACCCATTTAGAATTGCAAGCCCTCCCTTCCCGGGCCCTCTGCGTTTTCTCCATAAGGCTAAATCCTTTCTGACACGTGATATTGTCAACTGGTTTGCTTGTTTACTCTCTGTCTCCCTGTTTCCCGTGTCCCCACCTAGATGCCAAGCTCTGGAGTTTGTTTTTTGCTGCGCTTTGCGGCATGTGGGATCTTAGTTCCCCGACCAGGGATCGAACCTGTGCCCCCTGCAGTGGAAGTGCGGAATCTTAACCACTGGACCGCCAGGGAAGTCCTCAAGCTCTGGTTTTTGTTAACCTCAGTATTCCTGGCTCCTAGAACAGTGCCTCACACACAGTAGGTTCTCAGGAAAGAGTTTTTGAATGGGTGAATGAATGGGTATTTATGGTTAAGGTCTTGGACAGGGGGTGTCTTTTTTTCTGTCCCTCTCTTATTCCAGCCAGAAACTTGTGAGGTGTGTGGGAATGGAGATGTGGACATTTGCTGCCCCTGGGCCTTATCTGAGGCAGGAATGATAGTTGTGGTGACAGCTCTGCCCCAGGCTGACTTCCTGCCAGCTGTTCCAGGCTATTCCTGGGCTGTGAGCCCCCAGCCCAGGAACTCTCCTCTGGCAGGCAGACAGGCAGCCAGAGAGGGACGGACACTTAGCCGGCGGCGACTCATGGGTGCTCTCCCCTTGTTCTCTCTTGCAGGCTCCAGGGAGCAGGGTGAAGGTGAGGGAGACAATGGTCTCTGTAACTATGGGTAAGTCTTCTCTCTGGGGCCCCCTCTCCCCTCTGCCCTTTCTGAGGTATGACCTTGGTGTGGGGGGGGGGGCAGGCTGGGGGGGGGGGGGCTGGGCACTGGCAGGGGGCACCGGGG
>NW_006786304.1:4397310-4399289 GCF_000442215.2 Lipotes vexillifer
GGGGGGGCAGGCTGGGGGAGGGAGGGCTGGTCACTGGCAGGGACAGCTGTGCTCCGGGGAAACGTGGAGGAGGGCCAGGGCCTGCCCAGGGCCTATCCACCTCCGCTCTGTATCTTGGCCTGCTGACAACGTATTTTGGCCATAAAGAACTTCAGGCCATAAAGTCCTGAAGTCCAGCAGATTTCTCATAGGACCTCTCAGAGCCTCGATTTTCTCACCTGTAAAATGGAGATAGTAACATCCTGGGATGTTGTAAGGATTAGGAGGTTATTGCATGTGAAATCTTGGGCATGGTTCTCAGCAAATGTTATAGCTGTTATTATTCTCATGAGCTTTATCACCAGATTCTCTTCGAACTCTGTACTTGGGGATTGCCAAAGCACAGAGATTATTAGCTGGCAGCTTTTAAATTTTTGGAGATTTGTACATATAGAAGAGTACATAAAACACATTTGTGTGGTCATAAGAGCAATTAAAAAGCAAACATCTGAGTGCATCCTTTATGACTCTATTTATATAAAGCACAGAAGCAAGCAAAATCAATCTATAATGCTAGGAAGTGTTGATGGCCCTTGCGAGGCGGGGAGAAGTGACTGCCTAGGGAGGCAGGGGATACTTCTGGAATGTTGGAGATGTTTTATTTCTTGATCGGGGTACTGGTTACATGGGTATGTTGGTTTATGAAAATGTATCGACTTGTGTGTACTTTTGTGGGTGAAAATGATAGTTCAATAAAAAGGTTTTAAAAAAGCACCCCCCCTCTAACCACCGTCCAGGTCAAGAACTAGAATATTGCCTGCCCCCCTGAGGGCTCCAACCCAATCATACACCCCCTCCCTCCTCCAGATGGAATAAACCACTATCTTCTTTTTGTGGTAATCTCTCCTTACCTTTCGTATAGTTGTACCACTAATGAAAACATTCCTATAGACTTGGTTTTGAACTTACATGAATGCAGTCGTGCCATGAGTTCTTTTGCGTCTCGCTTCTGTTGCTCAGCTCAGTGTCTGAGTCATCTCTGGTGCTGTGTATAGTTGCAGTTCTTTGCTTTGCACTGCTCCGTAGTATCTACTGTGTGGGCAGCCACCATTTGTTTGTCGATGCTATTGTCAGTGGATATTGCATTGTTTCTGGGTTGCAGACAAGCTGCCGTGAATCTTCTGGTGCATGTCTCCTGGTGTGTACAGCAAGCCACTTCTCTGAGTCCAAGACACACATCGTGGCCCATATTAATATTTCTGAAATGGGGGTTCATCTTACAGCTGGTGCTTGTGATCATTTAATTGGCAGCATATTTTACTCGTTAGTAGGACACGAAATGATGGTGAGGACCAGACAGGAGGACTTTTGCAGTTCCTTGACGTTGCTTCAGGCAGCTAGCTACCCCCAACCTATGTGGTGTTTTTCCTCCCCTTAATAACAGCTTAATTGAGAGGCAGTTCACATTTCATACATTTCACTGAAGCGTACGAGTCAATGGTCTTTATATTCTGTGTTCGCAGAGTTATGCAACCGTCACCACAATCAATTTCAAAATATTTTCATCACTCCCCGCAAAACCCGAATACCCATTAGCAATCACTCCCCCCTCCCCCCTGCTCTCCCACCCAGTCCCTGGCAACCACTAATCTACTTTCTGTCCCTATAGATCTCTACAGATTTACCTCTTCTGGACATTTCACATAAATGGAACTATTGTGTGGTAGTTTTTGATACTTAGACCAAAGGTGCCTGCTTTTGGCTAAGGGAACCCAGGGCCTCATGCCTGGACAGGTGGATAGTGCCTGTGAAAAGTAGAAAAAGGTCCACCTTTCCTCTGGGCTGCTGGAGGATGTCCTGAGGGCATGAGCTCCTCACTTGCCTCAGGCCCAGGGAGACTGGCCTGTGGCTGGGTGGGCAGGGGCCTCTTCGGGAGGGGATGCGCCTGAGCCCCCTACCCCCCACCCATGCAGTGTCTCATCCAGAGTGTGTCTCTTTCC
>NW_006786304.1:4399352-4409054 GCF_000442215.2 Lipotes vexillifer
TCTTTCCCTGCTCTGAGCCTCAGTTGTCTTATCAGCAAAATGGGCATAGTAACACCAAATTTCTTCTTATCTAAAATAGCATGGATTGTTGGATGTACTGTTATGTACCCTGAGAAAGATAAAAAAAAAATGTTGCCAATTAAATTGTGGCACACCATCAATTGTGAGGTAAATCCTAGTTTCACAGATACTAAAATGTGAAACAAAAGTTCTCCTTGGAACCAATGATCTTCTCTAACACCTGGCCTGACAGGTCAGGGTCAGTTTGAAGGTCACACACAAAAGGCCAAGAAGGAACTTTGGAAGCAATAAAGTTACATGGATGGGGTCTGCCTGGTCTTGGCTCCATGTGTAGCAGTGGCATCATCATCACCATTATCCCCTACATCATCATCATCATCATCATGGCTGCAGTGGGTTGAGGACATCCTCTGGGCCACGTGCCACTTAGAGCCCTTTTTGTGGACTTTCTCTTTAGTCTGCACAATGACCAAGGACGTCAGTGCTGTTATCACTAGAATGTCAGCTCCATGAGGAAAGGGACTCTGTCTTGTGCCCTGCGGTATCCCCGGTGCCTAGAGGAGGACCTGGTGTGTGCCAGGTGCTCAGTACATACTTGTTGAATGTATTACCCTAGAGGACACTGAAGCGCCAAGCGTTACCTTGCCCAAAGTCCCTCAGCCGGGAGATGGCAGAACCAGGATTTGAACCCATGCTGCAAACGAAGCCTATGCTTTGGCCTCACTCTGAGGCCGGGCTGCTTCTGTGTGTTTGTGTAGAGGGGGGTTGCTTCTGACACCCAGGGGTCAGCTCTGCAACCCTTCTTTCCATCCACCTATGAATCCTGTCACCCTCTGGGCCCGCATCTGCTGATGGGGACCTGGGTAGAGAACCCAGAGTCCTGGCTCCCCCAAACCAGTCATTGGCCAAGCATGGGGGGGTGATTGCTGCGGGTCACGCTCCAGAGCAGGGTAGAGCTGCAAGGAGAAGGGCAGTATGGAAGCACAGGGCCTCGGGGAGTCTGCTTCTTGTTAGCAGGGTGGCCTGGGGCGAGTCCCCCGACCTCTCCCTGCCTCAGTTTCTTCACTGGCAAAATGGGGGCGTCAATGCTGCTTAACCCACAGGGCTGTCAGGCCGGCTTAGTTCCATCGTATATGCAGAGCTCTCAGGCCCAGGGCCTGGCATTTGATAAGCATTTAATTTGTGGGAGCTGCTGCTGTTGTGGTTTTGCTGCTGCTCTTCTCTAAGGAGAGTAATGTGAAATAATGAGCCCTGTCCATGCCCCCACCCCCCAGCCACTTCCGAGTGGATCCAGTTCTTTAAGGAAGCCGGCATTCCTCCGGGACCTGCTGTCAATTATGCAGTGATGTTTGTGGATAATAGGTAAGGCTGCTGAGGGGACAGGGCTGAATTTGGGGAAAGGAGGGGAGTCAGGGGGCTGGCTGGCCCACCCACCCTGGCCCACTTGTGGCCTCCCTGCTGACCCTCCCCTGCAGGATCCAGAAGAGCATGCTGCTGGATCTCAACAAGGAAATCATGAATGAGCTGGGCGTGACTGTGGTGGGCGACATCATTGCCATCCTCAAGCATGCCAAGGTGGTGCACCGCCAGGTGGGTGCTCCACTCGACCCCTCTGTCCCTGGATTTAGGGTGGGATAGAGAGGCAGTGGCAGAGCCGACTGGAGGCTTGGAAGTAAAGGTAGGCAGACTGGATTCCAAGGCTGGTTCCACTGTTTGCTGTGTGACATCGGGCATGTTGCCTAACCTCTCTGAACCTTACTTTCTCCACCTGTAGGATGTACGTAGGCAAACCAGTTTCGCAGGAGGGTTGTGAGTACTAAGTTATATAAAGCCCTAGGACAGTGTAAACAGCAGGCCGCAGTGGGGGCTTGCTTTAAGTATTATTATTACTAGTTTTCATCTTCCTCATGATAGTTATCCGTACCAGGACTCTTCCTCTGTCCCCAGAACAGGAGCTTTCTACGTGGGACCCAGTTGGTGGCTTGGCCAACAACGTGGTGGTTGCATTCTTGGCCCTTCTGCTTACAGTGACCTTGGACTAGTGATTTCACCTCCCCGAGTCTCTGAAACAGGCTTTTCACACAGCCCTGCTGCATGGGGTCGCTGTGGCCATTTACCAGAGAGTGTATGTGGCACCAAGTGCCAGGCCTGGAGTGAAGAGCTTGTTTAGTTATGATAGTTAGCACTTACCAAGCACTTGCCGTGGCCTGTCAGGCCCTGTCTTCATCCTCTACGAATATGAGCTCACTTACTCCTCCCTCCACTTGACTGAGAAGGAAGCTTGCTTCAGAGCTGCGCTCTCCAGCACTCCACTTTACCGAGTGATGGCTGCGGGGGTTATTCTCGTCAATTTTAGTAGCTCCTTCCATCCCAGGGACAGGTCTTCGTCTGTCCACCATCCAACACAAGACCCCGCAGCAAAGGCTTTCTCAAGCCAGGGACGTTAGCTGAGTTATCACGGAGGTCACTGAGCAAAACGATTTCTTTAAACTTTTAAATTTGAGACCAATTTTAGATTTATGGAAAGTTCCAACAGTAGTACAGAAGGTTTCTGTACTTCCTTCACCCAGCTTCCCTTAATGTTAACATCTTCCATAGCCATGGTCCGTTTGTCAAAACTAAGAAATGGACATTAGTAGTATGCTATTGTTAACTAAATTATAGACTATTTGGATTTCATTAGTTTTTCCACTAATGTCATTTTTCTGTTCCAGGATACCACATGGCATTTACTTCTCACGTCTCCTTAGTCTCTTTTGATTTGGGACAGTTTCCTAGTCTTCCCAGGTTTTTGATGACCTTCACAGTTTTGGAGAGTACTGGTCAGGTGTTCTGTAGCATGTCCCTCAGTTTGGGTGTGTCTGATGCTTCATTATGATTAGGAGGGAAATGTTTTGAAACCTCTAACAGCTCAGGCTCTGATTCCCCGAGTTTTGCTCAGATATCTGGGTTCCCTCTTCCGCCAGCTCATGCCCCTGTCCCCATGGTAACCGGGCACCTGTTTTCTTTACAGGACATGTGCAAAGCTGCCACTGAGTCGGTGCCCTGCAGCCCCAGCCCCCTTCCAGGCGAGATTCGCCGAGGCGCCTCTAGCGGTGAGTCCCATGTGTTCAGGCCTACTTTCCTTCATTCTTAAACTCCGGCAGTGAAGGGGACACACCTGGAGTTCACAGCGGTGGAAGCAAAGGCATCTGAGGCTCTCGTCTCTTAGGTAGTGAGTGGCTGTATATACAGTAGATTTTCGTTTGTGGTCGTTCCATTCTACACAGCCACTGCGAACACTGAGTCAGTGAATACTGAATCACTTCTCCCAGGGGAATACGGGGTCACCACATTTTCATCATCTGACCAATACACAACCTTATTTATGTGTATTTATTTCTGTTCCAAGACACCTTATTTAATATATGGTGTTGATTCATAAACATTGAACTCACAGCCCACAGCACTAAAACTCATGCCTGAACGAAGCTTATTGAACGCACGTATTTTTTCCATAAGGCACATCCCAGCCTTCTTGAACTTGGGACACTAGACAGCACCTTATCACCATGCTTGGGGGCCATTTTAAACAGCAAAATCACTAACAAAAAGCACAAAGATGTGAAAATAGCAATAAGGAGACCGTAAATAGACTGTGGCGCTAAATAGACTTGTTTACTAAGTGAGAGCTGCAACAGGAAGGCAGAGCGTCGCCTTGTTTGACCTCGGTTGGGAACGTGTGTTGGGCGGCTCAAGTTTTTTGCCTCTCTGCGTGTCTGTGAATGACCACAGAGCACCACGAGTATTGGTTTTGAGGTTACGAATGAATTTGTGAACAGGTGAATTTACAAAATGGAATCTGAATGGTAAGAATCAACTGTATTTATACTTTTGTTTTTTTCAGCAGTGTGACACTTAAAAAATTTAACATATGTATTAATTAACTTTCACCGCTTAACAAGCCACCACAAAACTGGCTTAAACACAGACTTTAAAAAAAAAATTTTATTGAAATATAGTTGATTTACAATGTTGTGTTAGTTTCAGGTATACAGCAAAGTGATTCAGTTATACACACACACACACACACACTCACACACATATATATCTTAGTTCCCTGACCAGGGATCAAACCTGTGCCCCCTGCAGTGGAACGAAAGCTTGGAGTCCTAACCACTGGGAATTCCCTATATATATATTTTTTTTCCAGATTGTTTTTCATTATAGGTTATTATAAAATAGTGAATATAGTTCCCTGTGTTACACACTAGGTCCTTGTTAGTTATCTACTCCATATATAGTAGTGTGTATATTTGAATCCAAAACTTCTAAATTATCCAGCCCCCCCCCTTTCCCCTTTGGTAACTATAACTTTGTTTTCTCTGTCTGTGAGTCTATTTCTGTTTAGTAAATAAGTTCATTTGTATCATTTTTTAAAGTCTGTCTGATTTACTTCACTTAGTATGATAATCTCTAGGTCCATCCATGTTGCTGAAAACACAGACGTTTATTTCTCATGATTCTGTGACTTGGCTGGTCACTTCTGCTCTGGGACAGCTCAACTGATCTCAGTGGTCACTTGGCAGCTCCTAGATCTCTTGATCTAGGATGGCCTCACTCACACATCTGATGGTCGGCTTGGTGTCATCTGGGCCAAAAGAGGTGACTTGGCCACATGTCTCTCATTATCCAGCAGGCTAGCCCAGGCTCATCTACACCGTGGTGATTGTAGGGTTCCCAAAAGCAGCATAAGAAGGCAGCACCCAATGTGCAAAGCACCTCTTAAGTCTCTGCTTGTATAACATTTGCTCCTGTCCCATTGGCCAAAGCCAGTCACATGGCTAAGCCCAGCATCAGTGTGGTCAGGGCCTACCCAAAGGCATGGACAAAGGGAAGTTGAACAAATTGGGTTCGTTTCTGCAATGGTCCCCCTCAACTGACATACAGAAAAGGGTTCCGATGACAAAGGGGCAGCTGAATGACTTTTCACAAATGGAGCACGCATGTAGCCTGCAGCGTCCAAATCCAGAAACAGAAAAGATGACTGACATCACTCACCACCTCTCAAGGGTATCCACTGCCCTGATTTCTAACAGCTTAGGTTAGTTTTGCCAGTCTTTCAAACCTATATAAATGTAATCAGGTAGTATGTAGTTTTTATGCCATTTTGAGTATCTTAAATAGTTTAAAAAATTAAAACAAAAATACTGATGGAGAAAATAGGCAGTTAAAAGAGTAGGGGAAACAGGCACAGATGGAAAAGGGTGGAGAAGAGCACCCCAAAACCTTCCGGCCACTTGTGTACACTTTGTAATATTGAACACGTGTGTCCGCACTGGGAGGAACAAAGAACAGTTCGTTGTACTCTGGCATCTGACTGCAACTCAGCTTCAGTGGCTCACAGACAGAGCTGTTTTCCCTCCACCCAGGTGATGCTTACCTGGCGCAAGAAAACATCATATCCCTTTTAAGCAAGACCTTGCCCTCTGTGGCCATTGCAAGAGGCAGGCCCTCTCAACTGCTTATGTTTTGTAGCAGAAAATCCCGATCGTGTTGCATTTGGCCTGTCAGAGTGCTGTGAGTGGAGGCTCTGGGCGCAGATTCCACACAGCCACTCATCAGAAAGCCACCCCTGGGAATTCCCTGGCGGTCCAATGGTTAGGACTCGGCGATTTCACTGCTGGGGCCCGGGCGAGGCCAAAAAAAAAAAAAAAGAAAGAAAGCCACCCCTATCGGGCTGAGGAAGTGTCTTGGGGAGATCACGGGAGGGTGTACGCCAAATCATCAACAGCAGCGAGCAGGCCTGAAAACTGACCATTTCTTCCTGGGTGGTGGGGCGGGAGAAGGTCTCGTTGGGAAGGGCCAGTCCCGGGACCTCGGGTGCCGAAAGTGCCCCAGTTCCTGACCTGGGTGGCGGGTATATGGGAATTGATGTTAAACGATCTGTGTAGGTTTGATGTCTTTTTCTGTATGCTGTAGTTATAATTTAAAAAGTAACCAAGCAATATGGAATTATAGTCAGGTGTTGAGGGTCATTATGGGGGACTTCAGGAGGCTTTGAGAGACAGCACATGGCAGAAAGAGCGAAGGCTTTTTTGGGGGTAGGTAGGACAAAATATCAAAATCTGAAAGCTATTGTGGGGCGGGGGTTGGTGCTGGGCCTGCTGAGCAAGTGGTAGTAGCATGAAGGTTCCCCCTCTCCCCTCCCTGCAGGGCTTCCCCAAGAGCTCAGCAAACCTGCACCCTGAAGCTAGCAGCAGCTGCACCTGGAGACACAGTCCGTCTCCTCCCCCCGCTGGAGTTGGCCCTCCAGTCTGCTTGCTGTAGCCCACCTTGCACACTGGGACATCCCTTCTCCTGCTCCACAGAATTCAGGGGGGCCAGAGACTGCTTTCCACCCCTGAGGGAGGTCACCTCTTTTCTTGCCCCAGCCCAACTGGAGCCAGACCCACATTGCCCAGGGCCCTGGCTGAGTGACCCCACTCCCTGAGTCTCAGTTTCCTCATCTATAAAATTGGTTTACAGTGGAGCCTGTCTAGTAGGGGTGTTGGGAGGTTTGGTGACCATGTTCATCTTTTCAGTAGATGTTTATTGAAGACCTGTGAAGTGCCAGAAACTGTGGTTGGCACTGGGGATACAGCGATAAACAGAAGGTGTCTCCTCTTGGGCCTTGCAGTCTTGTGGGAGAGTCTACCAGTAAACAAATAAATGAAATTTTAATGTCAAGCAGTAATAAGGGCAGGAAAGTATTCTCTGAGAAGATGCCGTCTGAGAGGAGACCTGAATGCAGAGACAGAGCAAGCCCATTGCTACTGGGGGAGCTGCATGCCAGACCTATGAACAGCAAGTGCCCTGAGTAGGCATGTACTTGCTGAGTGAGGAAGATCCTAGAGGCCAGCGTGGTGGTGGGGGGCGGGGAAGGCTCAGTGCAGGGCTGGGTAACTGATAGGTGAAGTGTGCTAGGAACCCATCTGGTCTGGGACCTCAGGAAAGGCCCCCAGGGCAGGGAGGGGCGGGCTAGTTCCTGGGAAGACAGGCCCACCCCAAGCATGCTCGTCCTGACAGTGCAGCCACAGGGTACCTCTGGCTGCCCTTTCCCCATGCTGCGGTCCCAAGGTTGCCTTCCCCATCCTGACCCCCTTCCCAGGGCCCCGCCCCACTGGACTCTCCTCTTTCCTCCTGGCAGCCGCCTCCCGGATGATCACCAACAGCCTGAACCGAGACTCCCCACCCAGCACTCCCCCCAGGCGGCCGGACACCAGCACCTCCAAGATCTCTGTCACCGTGTCCAACAAGATGGCAGCAAAGAGTGCCAAGGCTGCCGGTGAGGGGACTCAGGCAGGTGGTGGGAGGAGCTGGGGGCGAATGTGGGTTGGCAGACGGTATTTGGGGGACATGTTCCCAATGTTGCAGGGTGCTTTGGAGGCCACAAGGTGTCCAGAGTGTTCAGACTTGGTCAGATCACTGCACCTCTGTGGGCCTCACTGTAGAAGGGGGCTGGTGACACCCTCCCCAGAGGATGGTTGGAAGCACTCGAGATGGTGTCTTTAAGCGTGGGTGCACTGCAGTTCTCATGCGGTGGCTGTTTCAGTCTTTTTGTACTTTTTATTTTATTGTGGTAAGAACACTTAACGTGAACTCTACCCTCTTCACAAGATTTTAAGTGTACAGTACAGTATTGTTGACTATGGGTGGTTCAGTCTTTTTTAACAGATGGTCACTGAGCCCCGCAGTGGTGCCCGGCCCTGTGCTTGATGCCTGGGGTCAAAGGTAAAGAAGCTACCTTTCCTCTTAGAGGCCAGAGGGATCCTTTAAAACCTTCAATCTGATCCTTTCACACCCTTGTCTAGAACTCTCCAGGGCTTCCCATTGTTCCACTAATAAGGTCATCTTCCCCCATGGCCTTACTGGGCCCTGCGACACGTGGGTTCCCATCTCGCTTGCTGCCTCGGTTCCCCTCCAGGCTCCTTCCTGTCGTGGGGTCTTTGCCCTGATGTTCCCTTCTCCCGGACCTTCTTCCTCCACAGACTTTTCCATGCTTGGCCGCTGTTCCTCTTCCAGGTCTCAGCTGGTAAGCTGGGAATGGGACTCCGGCCTTTGGGCTTCCAGGCCCTCCTGTCCGTCACGCTCTCCTGCCTTTGTTGGACCCATCCCCACAGCAGTGATCTTGGCCCAAGTTGAAACAGAGGCCCAGGGTCGGGGCTTGGCTGTCCTGGCCTCCAGCCCCATCACGCCCCATACACCTCCATCACACGTGCCCCCTTTTGGCCACATGTGTGTGCAAGTGCCTCATCCTCCTTCTGATCTTTCGATTTGTGTGCCATGAACAAGAGAGTTAAAATTCATTTCTAAAGTATTGAAAAGATGGGGAGCCTGGGAGGGACTGGCTCTCTTCGACTCAACACATTTGAGGAGAGTCTTTCTTTTAAATTGAGGTGTAATTTACTTATGCACGATGCACAGATTGTAAGTATATACCTTGATTAATTTTTAAAAAGTGATTACACCTGTGAAAGCACCACCTAGATGGCTTTTCCACCACCCAGCAGTTTCCCCATCTGAGGGGAATCTGGCTGGGCGGGGAGGTGAGCCTGCTGGGGGACAGAGGGCCAGAGCCACAGAGAGCCTGGGAGGCCCGCCACAGCCTTCTGCGACCCCACTGTTCCCAGACCCCTGAGTTTCCCGGTGGTTCAGCCAATGGCCTTGGGGGTGGCTGGGAGGATAAGGGATTCCAATCACGTGAATGCATGGTGATAAAGGGCACGTGTGTGCCCTTTGCAGGGCGTCCAGCCCCCACCCCAGGAGAACATTCCATCCCAGAAGATGCTCACCACCCCCTCCTCCCCCAGCAGCCCTGGCCCGCCGGGAGGAGGAGAGCTTGACTGGTCCCACCAAGCGGCGCCGGGTCACGGCCGAGATGGAGGGGAAGTACATTATCAACATGCCCAAAGGCACCACCCCCCGGACCCGTAAGATCCTGGAGCAGCAGCAGGCAGCGAAAGGTACTGGCCCCGGTGGGGAGTGGGGGGCACAGACTGTGTTTCCCTTTTGCTGCATCTTGCAGGCATTGGCCTACAAGCAGGCTCTGATGGGGTCCAGGGGGCCTTGCACCGAGGGGACAGTGATGGTGGCCATAGTAGAGGGGGACGCATCACTGCCTCTGTCTTCTTGTCCTGCAGTTAGCATAGCAGGGCTCCTCGGTGCCTCAGCTGGCGCCTCTTCCCCGAGGGACCGTGGCACGGATTCAGTGCTAGCCTGCCTGTTAAGTGAGTGACTGTGCCTGGCTGAGGGCAGGTGCCCAAAACAGTAGGAACCGTCGTTACGAGCCAGAGGTGTCTGGTTGAGATTCAGTCCATAGCTGGGATTTGAATCTGGTGGTACAGAGATGGTCTTCCTTCCAGTGTTCCATTTAGAATATTGTAAATGTTCTCATGGAAAAACATCCAGCGGATGCAGAAGCATGTACAGTAAAAACAAACTCTCTCCCCTCACTCCCATATCCCACACGTATTGTTAATCTTTCCAGACCAGCATCTATGAATGTAAATGCATCTGTTTGTACATTTACACACATCTAGGCATTTTTTTCTTTTTAAACACAAATAGCATTGTCCTGTACGTATTGTTCTGTAACTTTTTTATTGAAGATCTTTTCATCTTCTTCATTCTTTTTTTTTTTTTTTTTTTTTTTTTTTTTTT
>NW_006786304.1:4409159-4455546 GCF_000442215.2 Lipotes vexillifer
CCCGCGTCCCCTGCATCGGCAGGCGGACTCTCAACCACTGCGCCACCAGGGAAGCCCTTCTTCATTCTTTTTAATGGTCATTGAATATTTTCATAGCACTTCTGTACTGTAATCTCGTAAGCATTCTCCTGTTAATGGCTCTTCAGGCTGTTATTTAGGGAGAGCATTACCATTCATCAGGTTCTCTGAGAGGCCCATGGCCCCCAAAATAGGGAAAGGAACCAGAAGGGATTAAGAACTCTTCCCGCACATACACTTCATGAATTGGTGTGAGGACCGGAAGTGTCCATTTTAGTTGATCCTTCCCACATTTGACACTAGCCAGAAGTGTGTGGGTTAAGGTCAGTGTTAGTCGACAACATAGATGTAAAACCTAACTGGGCCCAGTCGGTGCCTGCTTGGACCAGAGCTGCCTGGGGTCTGGGCTGGCTGTGTCGACCCCTCCCTGTCTGCACGGCGCTCAGCCAGGCCTGGGCCCACATGGGCCTCCCAGCAGGCGCTGTCTGATGCGATGGCCTCACTTCCCTCCCAGGTCTCCACAGGACGTCTGTGTTTGACCGCCTTGGCGCCGAGACCAAGGCAGACACGACGATGGGGAATAAAGTGAGTTGGAAATGGAGCTACTGGGGATTCTCAAATTCTTGTCTTCCCTGGGTGTTGTTCCTGGCATTTCCCACATACATCTCACCCTGTCTCACCCACCTATCCAGGCCCAGTGCCCTTTTCTGCACTGGTGGCTTCCCTGTCTGTCTTCTATCCCGACCTCTCTCCCAATTTCCAGCCCCGGGGGTCTGGCAAGTCATGGATGCCGCCCTCGGACCCCTCCCACCACCATGTCCCCAAATTGTCCTCAGCATCTTCCCCCAAAGCAAAACGTCCCCTGGGCCCTGTCTCGGGTGCTCCACCGTCCCCACTCCAGGCAGTCTTGAGTCTGATGGGGCCATCTGTCCCCACCTGTCTGCCACCTCTCCCTGCCTGCGTAGGGCAGTGGCCTCCTGGCTGGTCTCTGCACAGCTCCTGTGAACCCCTCCAGCCTTTCGCCCACAGCGGCAGCACGTGCTGCCTCCAGGACAGGCCCTTCCCCCTCGCCCTTGGGAAACCCTTCAGAGGCTTTTCACCACGTGCTCAGGCGCAGCCCGCTCTTCCTCCTCCACCGGCAGTCCCGCAGGCCTAACCACGGCATGTGCTTGGGAGACGCAGCCTGAGCCCATTGCCTGGCACAAATCCGTCTCTGCCACCGCCTGGCTGCGTGGCCTTGACTGTGTCACTTAAGCCCTTTGCACCTCAGTTTCCTCCTCCGTATAGTACCTCACAGCGTGGTCATGAGGACTGAGTGAGGTATAGCTGCGTAGCGCGGGGGCTGTCTGGTGCAGGGGTGAGCGTCTTTATTTATTTATTTTAAAATGTATTTTATTTTATTTTATTATTTTTGGCTGCGTTGGGTCTTCGTTGCTACGCGTGGGCTTTCTCTAGTTGTGGCGAGCGGGGGCTACTCTGTCGTGGTGCGCAGGCTTCTCACTGCGGTGGCTTCTTGTTGCCGAGCATGGGCTCTAGGCGTGTGGGCTTCAGTAGTTGTGGCATGGGGGCTCAGTAGTTGTGACTCGTGGGCTCTAGAGCTCAGGCTCAGTAGCTGTGGCGCACGGGCTTAGTTGCTCCGTGGCATGTGGGATGTTCCCGGACCAGGGCTTGAACCCGTGTCCCATGCGTTGGCAGGTGGATTCCTAACCACTGCGCCACCAGGGAAGCCCTAGTGAGTATCTTTAAGTGGCACCTTTGAGTAACTCTGGTGGAGCTCTCCAGCTGCCTTTTGTTCCTTGTTCACCAGGGCTCACCCACTCTGGCTTTTTCTCACTGCCTAAATCTTATCATGAGTGTGATAATAGCACTCAGGATCACGTGGCTTGAAGATGCAGCCATGGAGAGCTTCGCACCTAGTGAGTGTGCCGTAAATATGATTCTAATTCCTGTCTTGGGGACTTAGACGGCACTCTTTACTCTCTTAAACGTTGATTACCCAGAGAAGGCTGTCCTGAACTCTGAGAGATGAGGCCTCCCTGTACCCTGCTCTGCAGCGCTCCCCTCTCCTCCCAGGAACACTAATTAAGGCTCATGGGATCTTAATTCCCAGGGATTGAGCCTGGGCCCTTGGCAGTGAGAGCGGAGTCCTAACCACTGAACCTCCAGGGAATTCTCTCTCGTAATTAGAGAATTACTTGTGCTATATCCGATGCTGTGTCTGTTTTCCCCACTGGACTGTGAGCCCCCTGAGAGCAGGACCAGGCCCGTCTTGGTCACCACTGGGTCCCCAGCACTGCCCAACACAGGGCCAGGTATTGACCTCGGACTCAGAGAATGTCTGTGGAGCGAATGACCAAATTTGCCTTTTCTCTCACGTTCACCTGTAGACCTTTGCAAATGGTCTTCCCTTTCGCCTCCCCTCCCGCTCCCTCTTTATTCGACTCACTTCCACTCGGCTTTCAGATTTCATCTCTGATGTCCCTCTCCAGGGAGCCTTCCTCTCCTGGCCTCCTCCAGCTCCCTGGACTTGCCCTCTCATGACTCTGATCACTGTCTAGTGTGTCACCGATGGGTGTTTTTCCTGACTGTGAGCCCCGTGACGTAGGCACAGATGAGGCAGCTCTCTGTGAATGCATGCTGAGTGACTAAGTGACTCACTTGTCCTGTCTCTGACCTCCACAGCCCACAGGAGTCTTCAGCCGCCTGGGGGCCACCCCAGAGACGGACGAGGATCTGGCTTGGGACAGTGACAACGATAGCAGCAGCTCTGTCCTGCAGTATGCCGGGGTCCTGAAGAAGCTAGGCCGGGCCCCAGCCAAAGCCAGTCCCCAGCCCGCACTAACTGTCAAAGCCAAGGCCACAAGCTCGGTGGCAACGGCTGCCGCCCCAACGCTGCGGCGCCTGGCATTTTCCTCACGACCTGGGCTCGAGAGGAAGCCGGAGTCCCTATCCAAAGTCAGCATCATCCAGAGACTGGGCAAGGCTGCCCTTGTGCCGGAGGCCCAGGACAGCCAGGTCACGAGCACCAAGAGTAAGTCCTCGGCTGAGGTCAAGGTCACCATTAAGAGGACTCTGGTGGGGCCCCGGGGGAGCAGCTCCAGCGAGGGCCTTGGTGCCCAGATGGACCACGCGGGCACTGTGAGCGTGTTCAAAAGACTGGGCCGCAGGACCTTCTAGCCCAAGGGTGGGGCGCAGGCCCCTCTCCAGACTCCAGGCTCCATCAGAGTCTTCAGCGAGGGCGCGCTCATGCCTCCCTGCCGGCTGCTGGATGACACTGCTTGTCTCCCTCAGGCATTCTGCCAGCCTGAGCTTTCTGGGGATTCACCCGGTTTTTCTGAGTCTGAGATGGTCATTGTGGCCCGGCCTTGCCGCTCTGGGACTTTCCCTTCTCTCGCGTCCTCTGTTCTCTCCTCTCTGACCGTGGCCTTGGCAGGACACACTTTTCTACCTCTCCAAGTGCCAAGTGCCCTTTTCCTGTCCTCCCTTCCCCATCCTCCCTCTCAGCAACAGCTGCTGCCTCAAACCCCGGCTCCGGGCCTCCCTGTCCCCCAGGGTGGGTGTCGTCTGAAGGGGCTCCCGTATCCCCCACCCCCCTGGCTTCCTCGCTTCCCTCCCTCCTCTGCCCCCTCCCCCTGATGCTTTGACTTCTCTCTCTCCGTCTCTTCACTCTGTTCATTTCTCTTCTGTTTTCTGTCCCTGTGGCAAGGCCCGACTGTCCGCTGCGTCCTGCCTGACCCTCCTGCACCTCCGGCCTCCCAGCGGCCCCCTCGTCGGCGGCGGTGGCGTCGAGCCTGTAGAGACTGTTAGCCGCCGTCACTCCTAGGCTGGAGGGACCTCCCCAGACCCCAGGCTGCAGCTGGGGCACCTGCCTGGGCATCTTTTTCCCTGAAAGTCGGTGGCGGGTGGCGGATAAGGGGCACTAAGAAGGGAAGCCAGCACTGAGAGAAGAAAACAGCTATTTTAATATATTTTTGTGACTTTCAGACTGTTTCCCTCCCCTCCTTCAGGGCGAGTCGCAGGACTGTTTTTCACATGAAGCACAGTGTGGGCGGGGCACCCACGAAGGGTTGGGCCTCGTCTCTGAGGGTCAAGCTCCCCACATACATAGGTGGGCCGTGTTTTTGCTGCAGGCCCCGAGCTGAAGGGAGTCACGGTCATGGTCATCATCTAGTTGGGCCTCCACCTCCCCTCGGCAACGCGCAGGGCTTCTGTCCCTCTGCCCTCCCCTTCCACAGATTTCCCCTGTTTCTGCCACTCTGCCTGTGGATGGCTTTCCAGACCGCAGGCTTCATTTGTGTGGGTGCCTGTGGATTTGACCGTTTACCTACTCATCACTGCACAGCACCTACTCTGTGCCAGGCCTGTTCTAGGAGCTGGGGATCCATCCATGAGCAAGGCAGACAAGTCTCTTCCTGTGTGGCTGACCTCTCTAGCCAGGGAGACAGGTGGTAAAGTAATCAGTAAATCACAATTTGCCGTTTGAACCATTTTTAAGTGTACTGTTCAGGGGGTGCCCAAAGAATTGGAAGGGTGACTGCAAGTGACCAGTGCTCTTAGATGTTTGGGGCAAGAAGGCCTTTCAGAGGAGGTAACCTGTAGGGTGGCCTGTGCAGTTCAGGCAGAGGAAGCAGCCAGGGCCACAGCTCTGAGGCGGGATAGTGAACACGGAGACCACCAGCGTGGCTGGCAGGTGAGTGAGGGGCCGGAGGAATTTGGACATCCTCCCAGGAGTGCTGAGGAGTCTGGGAGGGTTTAAAGCAGGCAAGTGATGATCTGAGTTGCCTTTTACGAAGATTGCTTGGGCCACTGTGAGGAGGACAAGTTGCTGGGAGGGCAGGGGCGGAGGTGGGGAGGCAGCGTGGGGAGAGATGGTGGGTGGGGGAGGCAGTGGGTGGACCTTGGGTGCGCTTCGGAAGGGGCAGCAGGACTCTCCACACGGGTGGATTGGAAATTGGGGCAAGGGGAGGGGCTGGATCACACCTAGATGGAGGACTTGAGCGTCTAGAGGAAGGTGCTGTTTGTGGAGCCGGCTGGGGCGGGAGGGCGCTCAGCTCTCAGGCGTTGACTGAGAGGTGAGCAGGCTGCTGGGGCAACAGCTTGGGGGGTGCTCAGAGTACAGCCGTGTTCAAAGCCGAGGGCCTGGCGATACCAGCTGGAAAAGGGTATAGAGAGAGGAGGGGACCCGGAAGGGAGTTGGGGCCCTTTTCCCGTGTAGAGAACAGGATCTGATAAGGAGATTACCAAGGAGTGGGCAAGGGGTTTGGAGAACTAACTGCAGGTAAAGCTGAGATTAGAACTCATCCCTTTTGTTTGTTTGTTTTCATTGTGGTAAAATATACATAACACAGAATTTACCATTTGAACCGGTTTTCAGCGTACTGTTCAGTGGCATTAAGTACATTCATATTGTTGTATAAGCATCACCATCATCCATCTCCAGACCTGTTTTTGTCTTTGTAAGTGATCATCCACTTATTTTTAGGTTTTTAGTAACGTCCTTTGGGGAGGCTACTGCGTGTCAGGCGGCGTCCCAAGCACTGGGCCTGTGGTGTGAGGGGCTGGACTTCAGAATGAGGGGCAGTGGTAGAGTGGTAGAGGGAGGACCCATAGACCCCTTTCCTGGTGAGGCCCAGGCCAGACCCTCGTGGACCTTCTGGATCTCAGAAGGACGGCAAAGGACGGCAATGTCAAGATTCCAGAGGCCGCCCTTTTGTGTCTGGGCCACAAGGGGCCGCTCACACATATACACAGGTTTCTTGCTGGTCTTCAACTCTTCTTTTTACCCCCTCCCCCCCCGCCCCAGTAATTTCCTTGAGTTCCACTTCATGGATAATTTTAGCAACTGCCAGGGTTAAGTGGAAGAGTTCCAGTTACTAAATTTAAGAGCACGGGGTAATTTCTTGATGTGTAATAGGAACTGAAATGATATAAAAGCATATATAGCTCACTTCTCATGAAAAGCTGATGAGGTTAGTCGAGTCACTCTTGCCTCCTTCCAGAGGCGCAGAGGGGAACGAACTGCTGAAGGCCTCACCAGCTGGGAAGTGGCAGCACTGGGCTTGCCATCAGGGAGGTGACCAGGAGCCTCGCCCTTTAGCCCCTGCCCTGTGCTGCCTCAACCGCAGATTTGAGAAAAGGCCCTTTTGGAAAGGGGAGAGGAGGGTCATAGGAGAGTGGTTTTGGACTTGCTATAGTTGTCTGTGTGTGCATGTTACCCCGCCCCCACCAACTTACCCTAGGGAGCATTTGCAGCTCTGGGAGACCTCAGGCCATGCCCATCCTGCCACCAGCTGCCAGACAGGGTGGAGCCGGACACCTCCTCGGCCTCCCAGCCAGCCGCTCCAGAGTGCCAGTGTCCCACTCATTTGATATGGCGATTCCTGCAAACAAGCCCCAACAGCTGTGGCCCACAGGGGTGCGTTATTTTTTCTCTGGTTCTGTGAAACGTATTTGAGCATAAATAATACATACACACGGTGCAAAATGCCAAGATACAAAGGGCTTCATGGTGAAAAGTCTCTTCCCAAGTCTCCTAGCTCCCCAGTCCACTCCTCAGAGGCCACTAGTGTTAACGGTGTCTTGGATAAGCCTTCCAGAGATGTGTGTGCGTGCGTGCGCACGCACACACATACATTCACACATACATACAAGAGGAACACACAGTGCACACAGTCGAGCACACACGCACGTTAACGGCCTAGCTTACTTACCCAGTCCTTTTTGGAAGGGAATTCAGATTGTTTCCAGTTCCTTGTTACTACAAGTAGTGCTGCAATGGAGAAAGGCAGGGTCGATTCAGGGGTGAATTTGAGGAACTCCAATCATATCACTTTAGTGCAAACACTGTTATTGGGTCACTAGCAGATCTGAATGAGGTTCTCCCCCAAGACTATTGGCACTCTTCAGTTGATTTACTTATACATATATCACCCCATTCCAAAAAGGAATTAAGAGCAGTTGGATTCTTCTAATTGGAGACCGCTGGGGGAAGCGGATCAGGGGATGCTAAGAGCTAATATGGACCACCACCTAGGAAGTACAAAATACGTGCTTCGTTAAGTTGATAGGGCTTAAGAGGTGCTTTGTGCACTGGGGCCTGCCCTCTTGTGCTGCTTTTGGGAACCCTGCAGCCACCACTGTGTAGATGAGCCTGGGCTAGCCTGCTGGATAATGAGAGATGTGGTGCGGCCAAAAAAGAAAAAAAAGTAACGGGGGAACCCCAATATATAAAACATGCTTAAAACAGAAGAGCAGTAATTTATTAGCATACATTTAAATGTTTATTTTGCATTGATTCATGCGAACAACACAAAATTCAAAGGTACAAAAGGATATATACAATAAGACTGTTTTGTGCCCTACTGGGCAAAAGACTAGCAAAAAAGTTAAAGTCTCAAGTGTTGGGGAAGATTTGGAGTAATAGGAGTGTATATACTGCTGTTGGAATGTAAGTTGGTATCAACCATTTTGGAAAATAGTTTGATAGGTTGTAGTGTAATTGAAGATGACATATTCTCCAACCCAGTAACTACCTTTCTGGAGGAGCTTACACATGCACACAGGACATGTATCAGAATGTTCATAAGATCACTGTTGTAATGCCATAAAAAACTTGGAAACAACCCAAATATCCATCTGCTGGAGAATGGGCAGATTGTGACATAGATGTTCTAATTATCTAATGCATAGTGAATCCCCTCAATACTTAGTGGCTCAGGTCAATAATCAGTATCTCTTACGGCTCTGGGTGCTGACTTGCGCAATTAGACTGTTATAACTTGGGCGCTCTCATGTGCTTGCTGTAAGATCTTGGCTGGGGCTGGCGTCCTCTTGAAAGCTTCCCCAGTCGTCTGGTGGTTAACCAATACTGGCACTTAGATAAAACCTGAGTGTGGGCTATCAGCCAGAATGCCTACATGTGGCCTGGGCTTCCTTACAACATGGCAGCTGGGTTCAAAGAGCAAGCTTCTCGGGGCTTCCCTGGTGGCGCAGTGGTTGAGAGTCCGCCTGCCGATGCGGGGGACACGAGTTCGTGCCCCGGTCTGGGAAGATCCCACATGCAGTGGAGCGGCTGGGAAGATCCCACATGCAGTGGAGCGGCTGGCCCCGTGAGCCATGGCCGCTGAGCCTGTGCGTCCGGAGCCTGTGCTCCGCAACGGGAGAGGCCACAACAGTGAGAGGCCCGCATACCGGAAAAAAAAAAAAAAAGAGCAAGCTTCTCAAGAGACTCAGGGAAAACTGTATTGCCTTTTCTAACCTAGCATTGGAAGTCACTCACATTGCTTCACTTCTGCCATAGTCACTAGCCCACCTAGATTCAAGAGGGACCATAGGCCTTATTTCTCAGTGACAGGAATGTCAGTGTCTCATTGTAAGAAGGGCATATGGGATGAGAGATCACATTGTGGCCACCTTGGAAGATTATATAGGGTTGGCCAAAAAATTCATTCGGGTTTTGGTAAGATGACAAGGAAAACCCTGAACGAACTTTTGGGCCAATCCAGTACATCAATACTGGATGTATTACATTATGTATTGGATGTGGAATATTACACTTCAATGAAAATGAACTAAAGTTGTACATATCAATATGAATAAAGCAAAACATTGGGTGATAAAAGCAAATTACAGAAGAATATGTGTAGTTTTAAAATATGCAAAATAGGGAGTTCCCTGGTGGCCTAGTGGTTAGGATTTTGGGCTTTCACTGCCGTGGCCCAGGTTCAGCCCCTGGTCGGGGAACAGATCCCGCATGGCCAACAACAAAAAAAGCGAAATAATGCATATTGGTTATACATACTTAGAGTGTAATGAAAGTATAAAATGCATGGGAATGATAAACTCCAAATGTAGGACGGTGGATCAATTCAGGGGTGGGATGGGATGTGATTGGAGGGGTGCACATGGGGTCCAACTGTATGGTAGTGGTCTTTTTTTTTTTTTTTTTGGTACATGGGCCTCTCACTGTTGTGGCCTCTCCCGTTGCGGAGCACAGGCCCCGGACGCGCAGGCCCAGCGGCCATGGCTCACGGGCCCAGCCGCTCCACGGCACGTGGGATCCTCCCAGACCGGGGCACGAACCCGCGTCCCCCGCATCGGCAGGCGGACTCTCAACCACCGCGCCACCAGGGAAGCCCTGGTAGTGGTTTTTAAAGTTGGGTGGTGGGCACACAGGTGTTCATTGTGTTCAAAGTTTTAATACTTTCTTGGTATCTATTACCAGTTAAAAAAAACAATTCTCTCTCCTACTCTAGATGCCTCAGTCATCCAGTTCCCCTCTCCAGGAGCAATCAGTGATACTGGGGTTTTATGTGTCCTTCCAGAAACATTTCATTTATAAACATAACTATATTTTCTCACTCAGATGGTAGAATATATGATAGTTTTACACTTTGCTTTTTTTACTCAATATATATCCTGGAGATCATTTCATATCAGTACATAAAGAACTTAAGAAAAATACTTTATTGAGATATAATTCACATATGCGACAATTCACCCATTTAAAATGCACACTTCCGTGGCTTTTGGTTATTCACAGAGTTGTGTCCATCACCACAAGTTTAGAATATTTTCACTATCCTGAAAAGAAACACCCACACTCCTTAAGCATCAATCCCCAAGTCCTCTCATACTCTACCCCACCCCCTGCTCCAAGCCCTTGGCAACCACTAATTTGCTTTCTGTCTGTATAGATTTTCCTCTTCTGGACATTTCATATAAATGGAATCATACAGTATGTGGCCTTTTGTGTCTGGTTTCTTGCACTTAGCAGGTTTTCAGGGTTCATCCATGTTGTAGCATGTGGCAGTACTTAATTTCTTTCTGTTGATGAGTAATGTTGCATATTGTGTGGACATTGTGTTGTTTCCACTTTTCGGCTATTACGAATAATGTTGCTATGAACATTCACGTACAAATTTTGTGTAGACGTATGTTTTCAATTCTCTTGGGTATATACCTAGGAGTAGAATTGTTGGATCATAAGTTAATTCTGTTTTTAATCATTTCAGGAACTGCTGGACTGTTTTTCAAAGTGGCTGTACCATTTTACTTTCCCACCAGTAGTGTATGAGGGTTCCAATTTCTCCATATCCTTGCTAACACTTAATTATCTGTCTTCTTGATTATTGCCATCCTAGTGCGTTTGGAATGATATCACTGTGGTTTTGATTTGCACTTCCCTGATGGCTGATAATCGTAAACATCTTTTTTAAAAATTAATTTTTGGCCGCATTGAATCTTCGTTGCTGCACATGGGCTTTCTCTAGTTGCGGTGAGCGGGGGCTACTCTTCATTGCAGTGCGTGGGCTTCTCATTGCAGTGGCTTCTCTTGTTGAGGAGCATGGGCTCTAGGCACGCCGGCTTCAGTAGTTGTGGCACGGAGACTCAGTAGTTGTGGCTTGCGGGCTCTAGAGCGCAGGCTCAGTAATTGTGGCGCACGTGCTTAGTTGCTCCGTGGCACGTGGGATCTTCCCGAATCAGGGCTCGCACCCGTGTCCCCTGCACTGGCAGGCGGATTCTTATCCACTGCACCACCAGGGAAGTCCTTAAACACCTTTTAATGTCCTTATTGGAAAGAGCTTCCTTTTAAACTAACTGCATAGTATTCCCTTGTGTGGATGTACCTTTGAACCAGCCCCTTATGGTGGGCATTTAGGTGGTTTCTAAGTCTTTTTCTATCACAAACAGCGCCTCTTGTATATACCATTTTTTGCTCATGTGTGAACATATCCATAGGGTAAATATCTACGAGCTAAACTGCAGGGGCAAAGGGAATGCTCCTGTTTTATAAGTTTGAACTTATGCCATTTGTGTATTTAAAAGTAAATATTGAGGGGCCTCCCTGGTGGCGCAGTGGTTGGGAGTCCGCCTGCCGATGCAGGGGATACGGGTTCGTGCCCCGGTCCGGGGGGATCCCACATGCCGCGGAGCGGCTGGGCCCGTGAGCCGTGGGCGCTGAGCTTGCGCATCCGGCAACGGGAGGGGCCACGACAGTGAGAGGCCCACATATCGCAAAAAAAAAAAAAAAAAAGTAAATATTGAGAACAATCAGATTTGTTTGAGGAACATTCTAATTTTTCCTCCAGTGTTGATGGCTAGCAGGTTCATATCAGAATAAGCAGCCATTTTATTTCCCTATTTTATTTTGGCTAAACCTTGCATAATTCAAGACTGACTTTTACATAGACTTGAATGTCAGGTTGAGGCAGGGGTTCAGAGCACATAAACCTACATTCATTGTTCCAAACTTTTCCCCTAGAGCTGCCTTTTTTGCTCCCTCATATTTAATGCAGTGCTTGTTCCTAAATAACCAACATAGCACATCCTGGTGATCATTTGGCCTCCTTGATGGTCTATTATGGTTAAGAGCTTGAGCTGTTATGATTAAGAGCAGCTGTGTGATCTTGGGCAAGTTACTCAACCTCTCTGTGCTTTAGTTACCTCCTCACTAAGGTAATAGTAGCATCCACCTCACAGGATGATTATGAAGATTAAATGAGTCAATTCATGTGAAGGGTTTAAACAGTACCTGGCACAGTGTGGTTATCTAATCTGTCTGAAATTGATGATTTTCAGGGAAGATTTTCCATACCAGCATTAGCGTCACCACTTAAAGAACCCTTTAGTGACATTCTCATTGGCTACAGAAAAGAGCTTTTGGGGTAACTCTTTATTTTAATATAATTATAAACTTACAGCAAAGTAGCAAGAATAGTACAAGAGATTCCTGTGTACTCTTCAGCCAGATTTGTCAACTGTTCACTCCTTTTGTCTTATCATTCTCTCTTCTCCACTCCCCGTCTCCATAAGTGCGTCACACACACACACACACACACACACACACACACACACACACACACACACACACACACAGTTTTGTTTTTGTTTTTTGTTTTTTGTTTTACGCTACGCGGGCCTCTCACTGTTGTGGCCTCTCCCGTTGCGGAGCACAGGCTCCGGACGCGCAGGCTCAGCAGCCACGGCTCACAGGCCCAGCCGCTCCGCGGCATGTGGGGTCTTCCCGGAGCGGGTCACGAAGCCGTGTCCCCTGCATCAGCAGGCAGACTCTCAACCACTGCGCCACCAGGGAAGCCCTACGCTGTGTTTTTGAACCATTTGAGAGTTCAGTTGAACATGATGTCCCTTTACCTCGCGGTACTTCAGTGTGTATTTCCTAAGAACGAGAACATTTTGTTTCATAAGCACAGTACAACCATCAAAACCAAGAAATTTAATGAGGATACAGTACTCTTATCTAAACCCCAGTTCATATTCCAATTTCATCAATTGTCCCAATGAAATTCATTATTGCCATTTTTATCCCCGGCTCAGAATCCAATTCCAATCATGTGTTGCATTTAGATGTTATGTCACAGTTTCCTTTTAAACAGTGAATGTTTCCATAACAACACAAAGGTCCAACTTTCTCCCGGAAGGCTTGATGCCTGCAAGTCAGCTGGGTTCCAGCCGGGATGGTCAGCTCACGTGGCGCCATCTTGTGGTAACAGCACAAATAGAATTTATAAATCGTCTCCTTGGGCAGCTGTGAAGTGATTTAACCTAAAATGAAATTAGGTGATATTCATATCATCTCATTTTTTCTTAATAATGTGGGAAACTATGTTTTAAATATTTTTCGGTCTTTCCTGGTGGCGCAGTGGATAAGAATCCGCCTGCCAATGCAGGGGACACGGGTTCAAGCCCTGGCCCGGGAAGATCCCACATGCCCCGGAGAGACTAAGCCCGTGTGCCACAGCTACTGAAGCCCGCACGCCTAGAGCCCGTGCTCCGCACAAGGGAAGCCACCGCAACAAGAAGCCCGCGCACCACAACGAAGAGTAGGCCCCGCTCGCCGCAACTAGAGAAAGCCTGTGCGCAGCGATGAAGACCCAACACAGCCAAAAATAAATAAAATTAAATCTTAAAAAAATTTTTTTTCTCAATTCAAATAATCCACATACCTTAACTTAGCATAAAATGAGATTTTGCTGTATCTCAAATCTGGACTCACGCAGGTAAAGTCCAGTGCTGTGGGTAAAAACGCGGGCTTGGCCTGAGACATCTTTGGGAATGGATCTGGGCGCCACATTCTGGCTAAGTGATATTTTGCAAGAGACTTCCCCTCTCTGGGCCTATGTTTACTTCTGCAAAATAGGCCTTACAGAGACTTCTACCTGCAGGAACATATTCAGGTCATGGATATAGTTACCAGCACTGTGCCTGATATGTGGGAATTCTTCAATAAAGGTTAAGAGATTATTATTATTTGTTCAACTTTTTGTGAGTAGACAAGTTCAGACCTGAAGTAAAATTCACCCCAGTACAGAGGTTTAACTTTCCTAATCAAAACCACATTCAGTCAACAAATATTTATTGATCCCCAAGTCCCAACTGTGTGTTAGGCATTGTTCTAGATGCTGGGAATACAGCCCAAGACAAGTCTTTGCCCTCATGGGCAAATTTATGTTCTGGTTTTGGGGGAAGACAGTTACAAAATTAAAAAAAAAAATTCTTTAGTGTTAAGCGCTAGGTAGAGAATTCAAATATGCTGAAAAGAAGTGACAGTGTGGCTCTTTTGGATTTGGGGTGACCAGGGAAAGCCTCTCTATAGAGATGAGATTTGCACTGAGTTCTGAAAGACAAGAAGGAGTCAGTCATGCAAAGATCAGGATCAGGGGGGTGACCAGTCCAGGCAAAAGGAACAGCAAGTGCAAAGGCACTGAGGTAGGAACAAGCTTGTCTTTTTGGTGGGGCAGAGAAGAGTTTAGTGTGTCTAGGATATGGTGGTCAAGGGTGAGAGTAGCTTGAGATGAAGTTAGTAAGATAGGGGCAGCTCACATAGGTCCCTGAAGACCATGGTGAGGCCTTTAGCTTTTATTTCTTGCGGGATGAGAAGCCATCTACGTGATCAGAGCAGATCGATAAGGTGTTCAGTCTTAAGAGTAGAAAAAGTTTTATCCCAAGGTTTGCACTAAAGCACATTTAGCCTCACCTTACACGTTTTGGAAATCTGCGATGTGTTAAAAAGTTGAATGTGCATGGTGCATGGTATCTTCTATTAGAACTTTTGAACGATAAAACATTTCATAAAAAGGAAATTGGAACCAACATTTACAGAATCCTTTATCTGTACTACTGCCAAACACTTAAAATGACTCTAAAAGGATCTTTCCAACACAGTAGCATCTAGGGTGGGGCTTAGTAACTTCTGGCTGCGGCGTCAAAGATATTATTTCAACATTTCTGTATAGTGTGGGAAACTCTTTTAAATAAAAACTTTTTTTTTAACAGTTCCAGTCTTCTCTGGGAATCTGATCAATGCTATGGACTTTCTCCCTTGAAAATGCTCTGCTTAGGATGAAGAAAGGGGAAATCTGAGTATCCCTGCTTGTACCTCCTGATCACCCACGTAGCAGGGAGGGTCACCCCCCCCCAGAGCCACTGCCAGGGACAGACCCCTCCAGACTTTGTCGGGTGGAGTGGAAGCCTCCCCATCTGGGGCTACCAGGAGGTTCTTTATGGCTGGCCCAGGCAGCTTGCCCCATCACCATAGGAGCGCAATCTTTGAGTAGGGTTGAAATGGACTCTAGGGGCTTATTCCCACTCCCTGGGGACAGAAGGGGACTTTGAGGAGATGCCCTCTCCATCCCTCAGGGCAGGATTCTTCATCATCTTTTTTGAATCAAGAGGCCTTTGAGCAGACTAAAGATGAGAAGCTTTGGGCCCTTCTCCCCAGAAAAGTGCCTGTGCAGCCCGTATTTATAGTCATAGGCGGGAAGTTCACAGAATAGATTAGAGGGTAGAGAGCAATTTGGGGTTTTAGGAAATTTTCTCCTCAATCACCCTTGATGTGGAAATTGAGAGACTGAGACCCCCAAACAATAATTAAGTGGTTTGCCAAAGCAACACAAGGGACAGAAGTAGGGCTATTACTTTCCATTTTCCGGCATGATACGAGTTCAAAGCACAGGCTCTTGTATGGGACTACCTGGGTTCAAATCCCACCTCCAGCCCTAACTTGTCCTGGGACCCTGAGCAAGCCCGTTAACATACTGTCCCACTTAACCTCCAAGATTGTGTTGACAGCAACAGGATAGCATTGGTGAGATTGTGTCAGGAACAGAACCTAGCCTGTAATAACTGCTAAATGAATTCTATTGCTATTGTTTTGCAACGAGGAAAGGCAGGCTCAGAGAAATGATGTTATTTTGACAAGGACACAGGAGAGGCATGATTAGAACTAGGGCCTATCTATTTCCAAAGCAAGTAAGTGTTGTTCGCTCCCAGACTAGTGTTTTTCAAACTGCAAGGCACGACCCATTAGTGGGTCAGAAAATCAGTTCAGCGGGGTCTCAACAGCACTGAAAAAAAATTAAATATCAGAATGCATCATACATAGGGTAAATAGCATTTGGTTGCACTTTTTTTTTCCCCTGGCTGCACCTCACAGCTTGTGGGATCTTAGTTCCCCAACCAGGGACTGAACCCAGGCCCTCAGCAGTGAGAGCACAGAGTCCTAACCACTGGACTGCCAGGGAGTTCCCTTTGGTGACACTTTTGTTTCACGGGATTGTAAGTATACATCTGTGTGTTCTTGGTCTTTTTTTTTTTTTTTTGATTGCACCATGGCTTGCGGGATCTTAGTTCCCCAACCAGGGATCGAACCCGGGGCCTTGGCAGTGAAAGTGCCCAGTCCTAACCGCTGGGCCACCAGGGAATTCCTACTAGGTCTTAAAATAGTTTGAAAGCCATTACCCTTTACTACTAGTGCCCCTACAAGTTCAGACACAAGCACACAGAAGCTTTCAGTGACATCTCTGTGTCTTGTAATCCATCCTGTTTCCCAGGAGGGGCAGGGATTCGAGCCAGCCCAGGAAGACTTAGAGGTAGGGGAATGGACCATGAGCTGTTCATCCTGGAGTGGAGTAAATCGAGTAGGCCAGAGTAACCTTGAGTCTAGATCAGAGCAGAAGGGCTACTTTTTGAAACAAATATTCCTCGAGAGCCCACTCTGTGCCAGGACCTTTGCTGGTTAGTGTTAGGTACACAGCAATGACTAAGATAGTGCTGGACTCTTCCCTCTTGGGGCTCACTGTGCAATGGAGGAGACAGATCTGTTAACAGGCAGTGAGAGGCTAAAAGGGTCAGGGTTGTAGCGGGGAGGCTCTGGTCAGAGTGTGATGGGGGAAGACCAGGAATTAGGAACACAGAGCAGAGTTCCAAGCTGGAGACCTACCAGCAGGGGGCTAGTTCAGCAGTAGGTTTACCTCTGGGGAAACTACCACCCCTGAGAGGACTTTGCCTGAGACACTCTTGCAGACTTAGGTGGACCCAGGGTTCTTCAGCTCCCAGCCAGGCCTTCTGTGTGGCATTACTGGAACCCAAATTCATAAAGTAGGAAGCCCCACCCAACCCATGAGAGAACAGGAACTGGAATCCGGATGTCTCACAGCTGTCTACTACACTAGCTAATACACGGGCCAGGATCTGTGCTTTTTTTTTTCTCCAGGGCGATTTTAAGGCATTTGTAGGCCCAAGTTACCCCGTGAAAAAGTTATATCCCATATTTAATTGCATATGTATGTCATAAGCAGATAGGATTAATATTTTGGAGTTATAGCATGTCTAATTGACACACACCGTTCTGTTTACATATAATAGCCCAATAGCCCAGGGACGCAGCTATGACTGTTTCCATTTTGCAGATGTGGCTACTGAGGCACAGAAAATGGTAAAGCCTTCTGCCCACAGTCACCAGTAAGGAAATGCAAAGCTGGGTTTGTGTGGCTTCAGTGCCTGTGCTCAACCATGAGAGGAAATACTGAAAAGGAAACCCTTCCTAACGCCCTCTCCAAGGCTCTTTAAGAGCCTCGGAACCTGAACTAAAGGCGAGAGCGGAGTAAAACCAGATCAAAGCGTATGTAAATAAGGCCCAGGGGCTGCCGGGAAATATCATCGCGGCTAGCCTCCAGGGAAAGCGGGCGTCAGAGTCTTACTGAGCCTGCGCAATCTTCTTTTTTTTTCCGTCCGGCGCCTGCGCGAGGCACATCCCTTGCCCACACCAGTTCAAGCTTGCTTAACGTACGCAGGCGCCCTTCTCTGAGTCGGCCACCTCCCCTTCCTTGCGCTTGCGCTCTAGCTCTCTTCGAGTTCCTTTCTCCCTCTCTCACGTCAGTTCCTGTTTGTGGCGGGAGAAGGCGGTATTTCCGCCCAGAGGGTGGGAGGGGGCGGTAAGCGGGGGCTGGGGGGAGGGGGCGGGGGGGCCGCGCCGCGCGAGCCGTTGGGCCTGGCTCCGCTAAGGCGTTGCTGCTGGTGCTGCCACCGCCACCGCCAGGAAACACAAGGAGCGGGATCAAGCGTAGCGTGGCGATGGGCAGGAGTAGAACCCCGCCAGAGAGGCTGGGCGGCCGCCGGTGACAGGTGAGTGCGCCAGCGCGTGTCCCCAAGCGCCCCCCCCCCGCGATGGTCGCGTCCGGACCCCCAGCAAAGCCGCGCTGGGCCGTACCACCGGTGCCCACTGGGCGGGGACCGTAGTCCTTGAGCCCCCCCTTCCGGGACTGAGTTGGGGAGGCTGCGCGGGGGCGGTTGGACTAGCCCCGAGGGGGCGGGGGCGGCGGGCAGTACCACTGAAGCTGCAGGGGGCGCATGTCAAAGTGTGGGGACCGAACCACTGAAGGGCTGGAGGCGGAGACCCCTGCGTGCTGGGCTGGGGGTTGAGCCAGTGGGCTGGGAGGGGAGAGCCCGCCTGGTGTGCGAAGGCTAAGCCTTTGAGGAGGCAGGCGCGTCTTACCAAGCGTAGGGGGCTGTGGAAATAGTTCCTAGAGTGTGCTTAGAGAGGTAGGGGCTTCTGGGGAGGGAGCTGTATCTAGTGTGGCCCGGGTAGCGCCCTCTGGGTTGTACCACTGAGGTCCTGGGGGGAGCCATCCTTAGAACGTAGAGCCGCGGTATATCAAAGGAGGAGGGCTGTGATGTTTATAATTTTGAGGGACGGCGTGGGGACGGGCCCGAGTGGGTGTTCAGGGGAGTTACTTTGGGAGCGCTGTAATGCCGAGCGATGAGGAGGGGGTTCTGCCTCCTGTGTTTGGTGGGTGGAGCTTGGGGGTTTACGCTGAGCTGGAGGGGGAATCACCCTTTATTGAACTTCTTATTGACTTTGAGGGGAAGTGGATGGTCAGTGGGACTGCTGTCTACCCTAGAACCTTTTCATGTTATTAAACCTTATTTTAAGGTGTGTTGGGACACTTCTGTGGCAAATTCTTCCAGTGGTTTTGGCCGGGGCATTGGGGGAGACGTCTTAGAAGCCGCTTGTTTTCTGAGCTTTCGGCTCCATATTAGGGAGGGGAGGGGTTATGGAGTTTGGATTTGAGGATCTGTGTCCCTGGATCTGCTTAAGACTTGGGAGGAAGGAGTGCTTTGAGGGACACTTCTCCCCAAGGGGAGGGTGGCTGGGACATCTTTATCCTTGGAATTCTGAGCACCCCTTTCCTCTCATTTGGAAGACACTTGGGCTCAGCAAGAGGCCTGGGCGTAATTAGGTGTTCCATGGTCTGCCCTTGAACCTTGTTTACTCTTCCTCTGTCAGAGAAGCATCCGGAGCTCTGGCCTGAGAGTGGTTGGTGCTGGGTGCCAAGGGGCCAGGCACCACCCCAGGCCCCTCCATCCTGGCCATGAGGCCAGACACATGTTTGTGTCTCCTTGGTCCAGCCGCTCATCATGTTTACGTTCCCCACCAGGCGATAACAGTTGGCTTCACCATTAGGCGGCAATGAGGCTGAGTGCTGTTTTCCCAGCTGTTCCTCTCTGCATAGGCCAAGGGGACTTGGTGGCGGTGCCCCTGCCCCACACTGACCCAGGGAGGAAGGCTGCTCCGAAGGACTTGGGGCGGCCAAATCCCCCACGAATCTGGTTTCTCACTGTGGTTGCTGGTTGGGAACTTGGCTCCTCAGGCCAGCCTGTGACCTTGGCTTGCTCGGTAACCTTTGTCCTGGGTCTGGAGTTCCCAGAGGGCTGGCCATAATCCCTGATTGACCCAGCTAATGTGGGCTGGTGATGTGGTCAAAGGGGGCAGACAGTCGCTCTGGTCCACATCATCAGCTTCCTAGCTAACTGGCTTCCATGGGTTGTGGTTGCTGGAGAGAACGGTCCCTGAGTCTCTGTGAGGCCACGGTGGCTCTGTAGAATTTCTCTGCGCCAGGGGTTTCTTTCTCTGGTCTGCCAGCTTTTAGAGGGTTTGCCTGATGGGATTAACAGCAGTAGTAAAAACAATAACCTGGAGACCAATGGCTGATATTTACTGAGTGCATTCTGTGTGCCATACACTGTTCAGAATGCTTCACGTGGATTAACTTGCAGAATGCCCACAGCCTAGAGCTTTGTGTACTGTTGTCATGATCTCCACTTTAGAAGGGGAAACTGAGGCACAGAGTGGCAAATCATTTCCAGAGCTGAATTTTATTATTATTATTTTAATTTATTTTTTATTTTAATTTTTTTAGAAACGACACTTATTTTTTATTTATTTATTTTTTAATATTTATTTTTGGCTGCGTTGGGTCTTCGTTTCTGTGTGAGGGATTTCTCCAGTTGCGGCAAGTGGGGGCCACTCTTCATCGCGGTGCGCAGGCCTCTCACTATTGCGGCCTCTCTTGTTGCGGAGCACAGGCTCCAGACGCGCAGGCTCAGTAGTTGTGGCTCACGGGCCTAGTTGCTCTGCGGTGTGTGGGATCCTCCCGGACCAGGGCTCGAACCCGTGTCCCCTGCATTGGCAGGCAGATTCTCAACCACTGTGCCACCAGGGAAACCCTACTGAATTTTATTGAACGTTCACCCTATGTCAGGCATGTGACAGGCCTTTTACACACATTACCTCATTTATCTTTTATTCTTTTATTTTTATTTATTTATTTATTTATTTATTTATGATTGCGTTGGGTCTTCATTTCTACACGTGGGCTTTCTCTAGTTGCGGCGAGCGGGGGCTACTCTTCGTTGTGGCGCGTGGGCTTCTCATTGTGGTGACTTCTCTTGTTGAGGAGCATGGGCTCTGGGTGTGCAGGCTTTGGTAGTTGTGGCACACAGGCTCAATCGTTGTGGCTCGTGGGCTCTAGAACGCAGGCTCAGTAGTTGTGGCGCATGGGATTAGTTGCTACAAGGCATGTGGGATCTTCCCCGGGCCAGGGCTCGAACCCATGTCCCCTGCATTGGCAGGCAGATTCTTAACCACTGCACCACCAGGGAAGTACCCCATGACCTCATTTAAATCTCAAAACACACCCATGGGGTAGGTATGGTTATGTCTGTTTTATAGACTCCTATGAGCTAGGTAGCAGTGTGATACCCATTTTACAGATGAGGAAACCAAGACACTTGCTATAAAGTGAAATGATTTGCCCGACATCTCAAAATTGGAAGTGGTAGAGCTGGGACATGAACCCCTGGCCTGGTTTAGCCTCACAGTGCACCGCTTGTCAACATGTAACTGGAACAGTGGTTTAGTTGAATCCAGGGGTGGATATGGTGTTTCTGTCCATTTTTCAGAATCAGAAATTGGGGCTCAGAGGAGGAATTGCTTTGTTCTACGTCTGTCAGACGCTTGGGGGCCAGACTGGGGTTTGAATGAATTCTTTGCTCCTGGTCCCAAAGCTGGAGAGGGTCTCTGTCACCTCAAAGCTCCTGCCCTAGACCCTGCCAGCTGCGGGCATTTCCTTCCCCTCACCCTTGGAGCCTAGGGCTGCCATGAGCACCTCTGCCGGCAGCCAGTCTAGCAGTTTCTGGGCTTGCTGATAAAACTTGGTCCCTCCTCAGGGTTGAGCCAGGGCATCTTTTAACCTGGGGCAGAATGTCTGCTGGGAGCCGGGAGGAAACAGCAGGAGAGACATGTAGGGGGTGACACAGCTACTAGGGGACCCGTGTTTGAGGTCCCTGCACAAGGATGGTGTAGTGGGCATGTGTGCAAGTTCTGGTGCTTTCACGTTCTAGTTGTGTGACCTTGGGCCACAGTGTTCATCTCCGTGCAATGGGCTCAGAATGACATCCCCCTCAGGCTTTCATGAGGATTAAATGAATGAATCCAAGAGGAGCTCCTAGAATGGTGCCTGGCACTGAATAAATGCCCCGGTGGCAGTCTGAGTGCCTCGATCCTTCCCCCCCACCCTCAGTCCTCTCAGGCATCATCCTGGAATCCAGCCCCCCAGCCTGGCCCAGCCAGGATCTGGGAATCTGCTGTCCTGGTTTCTAAACTCTGTAAAGAGCTGTACTGAAGTGCTTGAGTGCTTCAAATCCAGCCCTACCACTTGCTGCCTGTGCGACTCTGAGCATGTTCTCAATTCTTCTGAGCTCATTTCATCATTTGTGTCATGGGATGATGATAATTCCCTCCTGATAGGTGGTCGTGAAGGTTTAACGGGTTAATTTCTGGAGAGCACTTATAACTGTGCAGGTGTAACAGTAAGCCTACAGTAAACGTTTCCTGTTATCACTGTTTAAGAAGAGTGCTTGGCACATGGTGAGCCCTCAGGATATCTTAACAATTGTAATTCTTATTACTTCTGCTAGGATTTTGAAGGCCCTTCCCAGGTTACAGAGCCTTGTCAGGTAACACTGGGAGGAGGGCAGGGCTGAAATTAGCATCTCCATTTTCCAGGTGAGGAAACAGGAGGTTCTGGAGGCTTGAGGGGCGGGGCAAATGCAGCCCCCAGGTCCCCGCCATCTCCTACACAGTTGCTGCCCGGAGCCCCTCCTCGAGGTCGAAATTCTAGCTCCTTTCCAGATGTCATACTCTGCTAAACCCTTTTTCTACTTGTGCTTTTATTGACTCTCCACCATAGCTCCCAGAAGTGGTGGTAACGGCCTTGACCTGGGTGAGAACAGTCCTTTTGAAGGCTGAGAGGCCGAAGGGTGGTCTCCAACAGGGAGGGTAGCAGCAGTGCTTATGGGAGTCAGGGGCCAGGCCTCTCACAGCCTCGTGGGCCTGGGCAGGAAGTGTGGCTTTGATCCCGAAGGCATTGCAGAGCTGAGGAAAGGTTTTCATTCATCCGCCACCATTTATTGAACACCTGTTCTGTGTCTGGCATTGCCTCAGGTGCTGGGGATACAGCGGGGCACTCAACAAAGGCCCTACCCCCGTGGAGCTGAGGGAGGCAAACCCTAAACCTGCTGAATAAACAAGGGGCAGGTTAAAGGGAGGTGCGTGGCAATTAAAATCAGGTGCTATGGGCTGTCAGCAAGGCCTCTGAGCTGATCTCAGATTGACAAGGTGACCTGAGGAGAAGGAACAGCCTTGGGGTGTGGGGGGAACCACAGTGCAAAAATTGCAGGGAGGACTGAGCTCAGCGAGGTGCAGGGACAGGCTGCGCAGAGGCCCGTGTGGCCCTGCAGGGTGAGGTGAGGTGCAGCTGAGGGCGGGCAGGGTCACTCAGAGCCTTGTAGACCATCTTGAAGAGCAGCTTGGTCAGATTTAGGGTTTTAGAAGGTGCCTTTTGCCATATGAGAGGTTCTCAGGCTTCTGCCTGGCGTGGGGGTAGATTTTAGAGCCGGTCAGGGAGTTTCACATGCCTCCCACTTCCCCCTTGAGTAGAATCTCTGCCATAGAAAGAGTGAAGGCCTTGTTGGTTGCCTCCCTCCTCTGTGGTTTTCACACCGTGTTTCCCAGGGCCCATGTCCCCTTTAGGGACAGATGGTGGAGGCTCAGGGGGCTAATTTTCTGCCCACCCTTCCCCAACCAAACAGCTAATATCAGATAACAGCACAGAACAACAGTAATTCCTGCTAAAAACTGTACCTGCTGATTCTGCCTTCCACTCAGCTTATGGCCTCAGGGCTTGCAGCATTCCTGGCACTGCTCTAGAACTTGGAAGACTGGGCCTTATGGGCCTGCCTTCTACTGGAGGCAAGTACCCAGCAAACAAACTAATAATAGGACATCAGGTTGTGATGAACGTTTCAAAGGCAAAATGAATGAGGGTCAGGGGAAAGAGAGAGTGGGGATGTTATGTTTTAGCTGGAATGATCAGGGAAGGCCTCCCTGGGGAGGTGGCCTGTAGGTAGGACTGGTGTGCAGTGAAGAGCCATGGGAGACTTGAGTGAAAACCCCTCAGACCGAGGAGGAATCAGCTGTGGTTCCCACCTCCCAGGGGTGAGAAATGAGGCCTGGAGAGCCTCAGTAATCTGTGCAGGGTCCCCCAACACAGACAGGCTTTGTATTTGGGCAGAGTGGCTCCAGAGTCCCCCCAGCCCAGGAAGGTGCTTGGTAACCATGGACTTCTAATCCCACACCTGAGCCTGGAACTTAAGGCTTATTTAGCGCAGTAAGCAGGAGCCTGGCTGTTGATTTTCCCAGGCTCAGTCTGGAGTGTCTTCCTGGAAGGAGCAGAGCCCCTCAGAGGATACATCCTTGGGCCTCCAGAAATCCCTTGGGATGGGGGGATGGAAAGGAGTATTTTTCTCAGTTGATCTCCAAGCCTCTGGGGGACCCAGGGACACCCCTCCCTGGACCCCTCTTCAACTTCCCAAGAGCTCTCAGTGGAAGGCTCTCAAGCACCAGGCCTCTGGGCTGCACGGTGGGGTGGTTCCATGGCAGGCTCTTCTGGACAGCCAGCCAAGCAGCAGGAGGCCCAGCTTGGGGAGACAGCCCTGGGAGCAGACCAGGAGGGAAGGAGGGAGGGAGGGAGGGAGGGAGCAGGGGTGGGAGGGGTGGTGGAGTGGGAGCTCAGCCTGGCCCCTTGGGGGCAGGACCTGCTGCCAACTCGGCACCCACGTCAGGTCCCTGCTGTCCTGGGTGCGGGAACAGGGGGCAGCAAGCCAGGGCTGGCCGTGGAGAGACTACATGTCGGAGGTTCCTGCAGGAAGTTCCTCAGGCCCAGCTGTCCTGCCCAGGAAGCTCTTCCGCAGATGTTGTTTCTAAGGGTGAGGCCAGAAATCCAAGGCTGCTTTGGTCTGTCACCTTGTGGGCCCTTTCCAAACGGGCTGGGGTGGCTGCTGCTCCTTTGCCCCCCTCCCCAGGCCTTTGCAGCCTGGTTTCAAGGTGTTCATCATCTGTGTAGTGGTCCGGGCTGGGGGCAGCCAACCTGAGTGTGAACTCTGCTCCTGGCTCCTGTCTTGGTTGCCATGCAACGGTGGGGGCCTGATTTCATCCCTTGGAGATGCATTTTGCTCAGCTGACAGCACATCCCTGCCGAGAGGGGCTGTAGGGAGGATTCAGGGAGCTAACGTGTCAGAAAGTACATGGCACGGGGCCTCCAAAGAAGGTGCTCAGTGGATCCGAGCTACTGTTGCTGGAGGTTGTCAGGCTGGGCACCTGAGAGCAGAGAAGGGGCTCTGGATGTGACCAGCTTGGGCTTATTGGTTGGCAGGGAAGGAGTGGCAGGCCAGTTAGCTGATGTTCCCACTGGAGAGGGCACCGGACAGGAATATTCATCACGCCTGTCGCTGAGCAGGGGCTCAGCCAGACGCTATGAGCACTCCGTGCATGCTCTTTCAGACACGTGGCAGACCGTGAGGTAGGCAGCAGTCACCCCATTTTGTGGAGAGGAAATTGAGGTGCAGAGCGCTACATAGAATGCCCGTGTTTTGCTGAGAGCTGGCACGGTGGGCTCTCTGTGCCAGGCACTGCTCCAGGGCTGTACATGCCTGCTTCCCACCGCGACCTGGGAGCTCGGTGCAGCTCTTCTCCCCAGATGAAGGCCCGGGAGGTCATTGGATTTACCCAAAGTTAAAGTTTTAATAGGTGACAGACATGAAATTTGAACCCAGCTCTATCTGGGGTCAAGTCTGCCTTTTTAAGACTGGCTCTTCTGCCTCTGACCAATGCCATGGCCACTGTTTCTGGGATTGTTACTGCTGTTCTTTTTTGCTTTCTCTTCTTCTAGACAGAGCTGGCACAAGGTAAGCCTCAGTTGTCCTGGAAATGAGCGAGTTAGATCCACTCGATGCCTGCTTGGGAGAGGGGTTGCGGCTGCCTCTCATGCCCGTGGGGCCCTGACCTTGGCCTTCCCCAGAGGCCAGGGGGAAGGGATGAGGGTGGAAGGCACTGATTCCTGAATGGCCTCTGGAGCCAGCTTTGGCTGTTTCTGGTCATTTGTATATTCCATTCTCTCACCAGATAATTTACTGAGTACCTACTTTGTGCCATGTATAGTTCTGGACACCAGGGAGCAACACCTAGTCTAGAGGAAGCCGCGGAGAGGTAATGTTTGCCTTACTGGTGCTCTGAGGAAGGGAACAGAGATCTAAGCTGGCCATGGGGCGGGGGGGCGGGGTGCGTTGGGGAAGTCTCCTGAGGTGAGGCATTCAGGAATGGGCCAGGCAGGGTAGAGTCTGGGTAAAGGCCCTGAGGTGGGAGGTACCTTGATGTGGTGGTGATACTGAGAGTAGGCCACTGTGGTGGAGCTGGGGGAGAGGGAGGGAGCGGAGGGTGGCGGGACCCAGGTCGTTCGGGCAGGTCTGGGTTCCCCTAGGGCCGTGCTTCTCAAACTGGTGTCCAGAGACCTAGGTGGGGGGTGGCCGGTGAGGGTGTTGAGCATGTGTTTTGGGGTGGTGTCTGCGAGTTGTCTGCTTTCTTTCTAGCTGTGTGTTTTCATTTATATGATATTTTTAAAAAAGTTAATATGGGCATGTCATGAATCATCTGGCTGATTTCTTTTAACCAGCTAGTGACAGTATTAACATAGCTGCCACTTCCATAGCTCTGGCTAACTGAGGCTCAGGCTGGCCCTTGACTTTGGAATTCACCTTTGTGTAATTGCTTCCTGTCTTCCAAAGCGCCGGCCTCACCAGCTGTGCTGGAAGCACGTTTCATTGGGTCCCCACGACGACCCTGGGTTGTCAAAAAAGGCATCTTTTGAAATAACATAATAAATGCTTGGTCTGGTTGGTATTAAGATCAGATTTTATAGACCAAGGATGCTGACGTTCAGAGAAGCGTCCCTTGCAGCCTGAAAGTGGAAGTCAGAATTTGAGTCCAGCAGGACTCCAGGTATGGGTTTAGGCCTCAGAGCCCTGTTCCAGCTCCCTGGGGTGAGCAGGTCAGGGTCATGGCTCACGAGTGATGGTGTAGTGTGGGGGCATCTCCTGCAGGGGACTATCCAGCCCTGGGCCTGTGAGCATCCATAGAACTTGGCTCACCCTCACCCCCGCCCCTGCCTTCGGCTCCTGGTGCCTCATTAAGAGAGGTTCTATAGAGCTACACCTCCCGTATGCTAGCCACTAGCCATGTGTGGCTATTTAAATTTTAAGTAATTAAAATTAAAGTGAAAATTTAGTTCTTTAGTTGGACTAGCCCAAGTAGCCACATTTCCATCATTACGGAAAATTCTGTTGTCTAGATCAGCCATATCTTGCACTCACCCGCTGTTATGGTCTTGGGCACACAATTTATTCTTTGTCTCTGTTTCCTCTTCCAAAGAATGGGGATAGTAATAATATCTACCTCACAGGATGGCTGTGAGGTTTATTAATATGAATCCAGGCCTGGCACGTTGTGAGCACTCAGTAAATATTAGCCCTGGTGAGGATCCTGCCTGTTTGCTCCAAGGTGCCCTAGGGATGACGTGGGGACTCACACCACCAGGCCCTGCCTCAGGGTTCGGCTGGGGAGGCAGGCAGAGGATGGCGGTGCGGAGCCGCTCCTGTGAGGGAGGAACCCCTCAGCCAGACGGGAGGAGCTGTGTGTGTGTGTGTGTGTGTGTGTGTGTGTGTGTGTGTGTGTGTGTGTGTGTGTGTGTGTGTGGCGGGGCAGCCCTGTTCTTCTGCAGGGCATCGAGGATGGTAAGAGAGGGCTGGCTGGGGTGTGGGAGGGGCTTGGTTTCTTGAGAGTGAGGGTAGAGGGAGGTGGAAGAGGCTCAGGCTGGGACGCCGTGATTCAGTCTCCTCAGCTGTGTCCTAGCTGTCCAGCCTTCCTGTCCCCATCTGTGGAGTATAGGTCCTTGTGGTCCCCAAGTGAGCCAGGTGGTGGGAGTGTCAGGCCAGTGCACGGGGCTCCTTCCGTGTACAATTCCTGGAGGAGAAGGCTGGGATACAGCTCCTGCCTCACTGGGGCCAGGGGATTCCATACATTGCACCCTCTTCAAGCTGACACTTGCCATCTCTCTCCAAGAAATAGCCACAGCCCTTTGTTGGTTTTTTGTTTTTTGTTTTGGCTGCACCGCGAGGCTTGCAGGATCTTAGTTCCCCAACCAGGGACCTGGGCCCTGGCAGTAAGAGTGCCAAGTTCTAACCACTGGACCTCCAGGGAATCCTAACCACAGCCCTTATAGTGGCCTCCCAGGCCCTGCCCAGCCAGGTCCCTGGCTTCCTCTGTAGCCACACGTGCCTCGCTCCCCTCTGCCACCTCCTGTGTCTCAAGCAGGCCGCGCCTTGGCACTGTTCTTTCTTGGCCTGGACCGTTCTCCCCCAGGCCTCCACGTGGCTGTCTCATCCCTTTCAGGTTTGTGCTCAGATTTCACTGTCTCAGTGAGCCCTGCTCTGACCACCGTTTATAAAATCGGAAACCCTTGCCCGCTTCCCACACACCTAGTCCTCTATATACTTCTTTTCTCCATAACATTTGTCATTCTGGTGTACTGTATAACTTATCTGTTTATTTAAATTATTTGTTTTAATGCCTGTCCAACCGCCCCCCACCCCATAAATTCTTCCAGGACAGGGAGTTCTGTTTTGGTCACTGCTGACTCTCTGGTGACCAGAGCAGTGCTGACACAGCAAGGGTGCCATATTTGTGGAATGAGTGAATGCAGGTTTTTTTGTTTCCCCTCCACTTGGCAGAACTCTGAGCTCAGAAGCTGTAGTTCTGTTTGCCACCCCCACCCTGAATTGATGAAAGCTCTGGGCCTGGCCCTGGCTGGGTGGGGCTGGGGACACAGTGCAGACCAGGACAGGCCCTGTCTCTGCCTCGTGGAGCTCTGAGTCTGGTGTGGGAGGCGCCATTACCCGGATAATTAATTATACAAGTGACTGAGCACGGTAGAGGTGGTAAGTGCTGTGAGGGGACAGGAAAGCCGAGCTCTGAAGGTCTATGACTCATGAGGCAGGGGGCAGTCAGGGCAGGTTTCCCTGAGGAAACAGGGATTTGGCAGGTGAAGATGGGTGGGGGACTAGCATGTGCAAAGGCCCTGGGGTGAGGGAGAGAGAGCGAGCAAAGAATAAAGGGGACAGTGGAGGGGCAGGGAGAGCATGCTGACCAATGAGGCTGGAGAACAGGCAGGGGCCGCCTCAAGTGGGCCTTTGTGGCCTCCATAAGGGCCTGTGACGTGATCCCAGAGCAGAGCTGTTTTTGGAGGGTCCCTCTAACTGCGACATGGTTCTCTCGAGTGTTACGGGTCTGTGGCCAGGCAGACTCAAACATTTGACATGATTTCTGTGGGTGCTGAAAGGCGGGCAGAGCAGGGCAGTGTGGGGCTGGTGGCAGGGAGGAGAAGGAAGTCTGCTCTGGTGCTTATTCTTGTCCCAGTATTGTTTGCAGCCCACCCACGTCTTCAGCCTGCCTCCAGTCTTACCTGCTCCAAGTAGACAGATGGGGCAGTTGTGGGGAGCATATAGTGCTCAGGAGAAGGAAAAGTGTCTTCAATACTGCCTTCTTACCAAAGAGGCAGTATAGGTAAAAATTCACATTACAGAAGCGTGTCATGTAGGAATTGATGGTCCCCATGTCTCCACCTGCTGGGGAAACGCTAACACCTGATAGGTGTTGAGCAGTCATCGTATTGGGCTCTGTTTGAAGGCCTTTATGTGGATAAATTCATTTAATCCTCACAGCAGCCTTGGACCTTTGTTCCATTGTTATCTCTAACCTTCCGATGAGGAAACCGTGGTGGAGAAAGGGGAAGTAATTTGCCCAACATCACACAGCAAGTGGTGGAGCTGAGGTTGAAATGCATTTGGTTCCCGAGGTCACCTTCACTCCTGCTCCCATTATTCTGCCTCTGTTGGCTCTTTGGCACAGTTCCTTCTCTGCACATGACATTTAACATATACCTCGTGCCCTCCCGTGGAAGACACTGTTCCCCGTAAGATCCACTGTTGATCACATAACCACTTTTCTGAAAAGAGTGCTACAGATGAAGTTTATGTGTGGTTTGTGAGATGCACGTCAATCTCAGTATTGTCAGCCTGTGAAAAAATAAGCATATGAGAATTGAGGCGATGTGGTGCATACACGTTTGTGCTTCAGAAAGGGATCAGGTCGATGTTCTCTTGTGCCATGAGCACACTGAACGCTGACAGGCAGTGTCAGCATGTCATGTTGAGGTTGGTTCTTGTGCATGGCACGCCTGCGTCATGTTCTCTCTGGTGGGTGGACCTTCACCGAGGGTTGGGTGCTTTGCTGGGCTCTTCCCACACATAAGCCTGCGATGGAGGCACTGCTGTCATCCCCATTGCATTGCAGAGAAAACTGAGACTTGGGGAGGCTATAAAGTTGACGCGCAAGGACGTGAATCCAGGTGTGCCTTAACTCCACAGGCCACTTGGGCCCGTGTGGTCCCAGCCCAGCTCCATACTTCCTGATCAGATGATGGGGCAAGTTATTTCACCCCTGTGACTTAGTATCTTCATAAAAATGGAGATAATAATAAGAGTGCCTTGGGAATTCCCTGGCAGTCCAGTGGTTAGGACTCTGTGCTTTCACTGCCTGGGGCCTTGGTTCAATCCCTGGTTGGGGAACCAAGATCCTGCAATCCGTGTGGCGCAGCCAAAAAAAATGAAAAAGAAAAAGTTTAAATATAATTACAGAAGGAGATGGAAAAAAAACCAACCCTCAGCTGAAGAGTGCCTGCCGCATAGGGTTTCTGCGAGAGTTGAATTCTCATGTACAAAGCACTTAGGTGTGCCTGGCGTGTGCCAGGTGCTGCGTAGGCATTGACTCTTTCGTACCGGCATCTTATTAACCGTTGTGATGATACCAGACCCTTGTTGTGGGCATTTAGGTTGCTTCCTGGGTTTCACTATTCCAGCAACAGTATTCTCAGAACAGCAGTTCTCACCAAGGGGATGGCTTTGCCCCCAAGGGACATTTGGTCATGGCGGAAGACATTTTTGATGGTCAGAACTCCGAGGGAGGTTGAGCTGTTGGTTTTAGCAAGTAGAGACCAGGAATGCTGCTAAAACCTCTTACAGTTGGCAGAACAGCCCCATGACCAGAATTATGTAAATGTCACTAGTACCGAGGTTGAGTAACCCTGCCTGAGAACCTGTGTGCACCTGCATAAGCGTTTTCTGCAAGAGAAATTGCTCCAAGGACATGTGCGTTTCCCACTTTGCCGGTTTTGCTAAAGTGCCCGCACAAAACACGGGTCCAGTTCACAGAGCTGCGGGTGGTGAATAAGGGAGTCGTTTCGCTTGCCCTGTGCGCCTTTCCTCCCACATTCCCACGGGCAGACGCTGCCTGTCGAACCACAGGTTCCTATTGTCTTTGAATTTCTCTCCTGAGCAAGTCCTCTTGGGACTTGTAGGTGCGGCGCAGATTACAGAGCAGGTGACAGAGGCTCCTGGGGGGTCAGGGTGTCAGGACGGAGCCCCACCCCATTGTCTGCAGCTGCAGGAGATGCAGAGCCTCTGCCTCCCCCTCCTGCCTCCTTATCCCATCTGTGCTGTCTGGCATGGAAAGCAGGTCAGGGAGAGGGGGGCGAGAGAAAAAGGACTTGACAAGGGGTAAGGAAAGGAATTTAACTTACTCTGAACGTGTTCTGGGCACAGAGCTTCACTCTTACCCACGTTCATTCCACAGATAGTTATTAAGTGCCCACTGTGGACCTAGCACCGCGCAAGGCTCTGAACGTGAGGACTGGGTTCTGCAGTGCCCGAGGAGGCCAGAGCCCCTGCCCTTACCGTGCTGACATCACAGTGGAGAGAGGTCGACAGTAAGCTTGTAAACAAGTAAATATGTACAGTCGAGCCAGTGATGATGAGCGCTTTACTTTCATAAAGGATAACGGGAGGTCCTCTTGACCACCGAGGGTATGGAGGCTTTGCAAAGAAAGAGACATGTGAGCTGAGGCTGAAGAAAGTGGGGCAGGGCCCCACGGATACTTGCAGAAGACACTTCTGACTGAGGGGGCAGCATGTGCAAGGGCCCCAAGGTAGGGGGGTCCAGGTGTGTTGGAGGCACCGGTGCCATGGAGGGCTCGGAGAGGTGAAGTGGGGGATGATGCAGAATAGGGTCCTGGGCTCCTGAAAGGACTTTGGCTTCTTTTACTCTGGGTGAGATGGGGACTTGGGAGGGTTTGAGCAGAGGAGGGGGTTTCCTCTGACTCAGGTGGTCACAGGGTCCCACCTGTAGGAGGGGCGAGGTGGGAGGATGAGCACTAGAGCCCCTCATCTAGGCCACACGGTCCCTCTAGTAGCAGGAGCCACAGTGACCTTAATTTTACAGATGAGAAAAGAGGTTTGGAAGGACCCTTCCCAGGACCCAGTCCCTTCCCAAGGCTGCCAGCTAGGACGAGGCAGTCATCTGAGGGCCTGTCTCCCCGTGGCCCTGTGTCATCCTGTAAATCACCTCTAATGGACGTGACTCCAGCAAGGTGAGATGAAGCTTCTGAGGGAGCTACAGTTTGGAAACCATTGAGAAATAAGACCTCCGAGGCAGACAGAAATAAAAAGTCCTAAAATTAGGGACTTCCCTGTCGGTCTAGTGGTGAAGACTCTGTGCTTCCAATGCAGGGGGGACAGGTGTGATCCATGGTCGGGGAACTAAGATCCTGCATGCTGCGTGGCACAGCCAAAATAAAAGTCCTAAAATTAAAAAAAAAAATGTACTGGAGTGTTTAAGACATACACTAGAATGAGTCAGTGATATCCATGTACTTAGCAGATATTTAAAACATCAAACCTTGCCCTTGCCCCTTAGGGACCCGTCTCCAGTTACCTCTCCTTTCCCTGCTCACAGCTGACCACTGTGGATGGTGATTTTCATTCCCTTTCAGCTTTCTTCTGTGTATGTAAACATACTCACCAACACTCCAGGCTTGCCCCCCCGGGGTGCATGTCCCTCCTCCGGCCGGATCATTGTACAGATGGGAGCACTAAGGCCAATGAGGGTGTCGCTTGCAGCTGCACAGCCAAGAAGCAGCAAAGCCTGGGGCTGAAATCCAGAGCCTGCGAACCCCAGATTGCTCTTCCTTATTCATTGGTGACTGGCCCTGAGGTGAAAATCCAGGCAAGCCAGCCTTGGGGTTGGGGGGAGCCCCAGAAGCCAGGAGACCCGATTTTAGCTCCCCTATATCTTCTGGGCTCCCAAACCCAGGTTGTTTTTTATTGTGACTTCATCATAAAATACAGAAAAATATGTTCAACGTATTTTATACAGTAAACAAATAACTGTAAAGCTGTGATTCTCTGTAATCACAATAGAACATTGTCAGCTCCCAGAAACCTCCCTCCTCTGTTACTCCCAAATGTAACAACTCTCCTGACTTTTGGATATTTGCTTCCTTGATCTTCTGCACAGTTTTACAAGTGAGAAACAAATGGTGTCATGTTGCCTGTTCTGAACTTGCTGTCCATGGACTCATACTTGATGTGTCATTTGGCGTCTGGCTTCTTTCACTCCGTGTAAAGTTGTTATGCTTCATCCCTGTTGTAGGTATCAGTAGTTTGGTCCCTGTGTGGTGTTGTGCTCTATGAATTTACCTTAGTTTGTTTATCCATTCTCCTGTGGGTGGATACCTGGTCTGTTTCTAGTTTTGAGGTTACTGTGAATGTTGCTGCTCTGAACATTCTAGTACATGTCATTTGGTAAACAAAGGCACTCGTTTCTGTTAGAGGGCTGTGGAATTGCTGGTTCATGGGGTAGTTTTTTGTTTGTTTGTTTGTTTGTGTTTTTTTTGCTGTACGCAGGCCTCTCACTGTTGTGGCCTCTCCCGTTGCAGAGCACAGGCTCCGGACGCGCAGGCTCAACAGCCATGGCTCATGGGCCCAGCTGCTCCGCGGCATGTGGGATCTTCCCGGACCGGGTCACGAACCCGTGTCCCCTGCATCGGCAGGCAGACTGTCAACCACTGCGCCACCAGGGAAGCCCCCATGGGGTAGTTTTTAATTGAGTTTTAATTGTTATTGCCAAACAATTTTCCATAGTGGTTGAACCATTTTATACTCCCAGCAGTACCGATTCCTTTACATTTTTGACAGCGCTTGGAGTTGTCAGTTTTTAAAATTTTAGCCATCCTGGTGGGTGGTTTCCATTTGTGTTTCCCCATAACTAATGAAGTTGTGTGTGTTCCTTCATTGTATGAGTGTCCTCTCCTTTGAGGTGCCCTTGCTCTTTTCACCTTGCCTCCCAGGTGGCTCACCTCTAACTGACAGCTGTAGCTCCTGCCCAGACCCTCAGCGATTGAAGCCCAAACCCCCTACGGAGCAGTGGGTCGGGTGGGGCCATGCAGACACTCCCCTGCTGTGCTGATGCCTGGCTTCCAGAGGCAGGTCTGGGTGTCCTCCATCAGGAGCTCCCCAGGGAGCAGGCCATCTTCTTGGCTGCAGTGATGGTGTTTCGTCACTGCAGGACTGCGTCACAGATACCTCAGCTGACGCGCCACTCTTAGTGGGAGGATGGGCAGGATCCAGGCAGGATGCGGGGGATCTTTCAGTTCCTCCCCAACCCTCGCCCGAGCTGCTGCTTGCTGGCTTTTTACTCGCTGAAGCGAGAATGTAAAAAGTGGCTCTGGTGTGCCTAGCAGCAGCCAGGGCCTCCACCACTCCTCAGCTGGGAGACCCAAAGTAAACAGTTCCCCTCTCTCAGCCTCTGCCCTGCCCTGGGCATGATCATGGCCCTCTGGTGGTGTGGTTGGGAGTGAGCAGGAGAGGCTCTGGAGGAGCGCCCTCATGCCCAAGGCCACCCAGCTGGCATTGGCTCCTGGACTCTGCAACCCTGACCACTCTCGGCCACACCGGCTGCCTTCACCTCTCTCTCATCTTGGCAGCCACATGCTTGGGTGTTCACTGGGGGCCAGGCAGTGGGCCAAGCCTCTGCACACAGTGGGTGCTTTCATGCTGCTGACAGCCCTGGTGCTGCTGAGTCACGGAGGCTCCGAGAGGTGAAGTTGCTGGGCTGGGGAGGGTGGGGAGGGGAGGGGAGGGGAGGGGAGAGCTGAGATTGGGCACAAGGCCCCTGTCCTTTACTTCCACATCCACCCTTCCTTTGGACTCTGGGTTCTCCATCCGAGCCCTATTTGGGAACCCAGCCCTATTCTGAGCTGAGCTCGTACCAGGGGAAGGTGCAGTGTTGGCCCCCGTGTTGGAGAGGAATTCCCTAATTCCCTAACTCCCCACCATGCCTACCTCCAGGCCCCAAGTGTGCTCCCTGCTCCGGCTCCTTACCCTGTGCCGGCCACATTCCCCAAGCTCCTTCCCAAGCTTCCTCAGGGACTTTGCACTTGCTCTTCCCCTGCCTGAAATTTGCTCCCTACACGTTGGCTCACCTGTCCCTCATGCAGCGTGGCTAACACAGCACCCATTCCCTGCCCTCCTTTCCCCTTTTCACTTTTCTTTGCTGCCACCTGACGTTGTGACCTGTGTACTGTCTGCCTCCCCCACTGGAATGTGAGCTTCCTGAAGGCAAGGGCTGTGTCTTAGTGACTCTCTGTCTCTGGAACCCAGGACAGAGTCTGGAGCTTAGGACATGCTCAGAAAAAGATTGGTGGCGTGAATAGATTCTGGAATTGTTTCTGAGGCTGTGTCCGGTCCTGGGCTGGGGATCTTTTGGGGAGACTTGGGTTCGTTCATTGTGCATTCAGCAGAGAGCCAGACACCGGGCTGGTGTGCTGAATTAGTGTTTAGAGGTGTGGGGAGAGTTGACCAGGAGGTGCATGCAGAGGACCCAGTCCAGCCCCTGAGGTCAGGAAGGCTTCCTGGAGGAGACATTGGTTCAGCTGAGACCTTAAGGAAGAAGGGGAACTCACAGAAGGTGTTGGGGATGGAGGCCAGAGGGAAGGACCTGAGTGCCAGAGGCCTGGCAGAGAGTGAGGGTCGGGGAGGAGGGGCTGGGGAGGTGGGTAGTGGCTGGCGTGGTAATCATTGTCACAGTCATCAGCCTTCTTGAGAGCTTTCTAGGTGCCTTTCTGCTTATGCCAGGCCTTCTTGTGGTGGAAAGGACCTTGTTCTGTGTTCTACGCACACTGGGGAGCCATGGAAGGGTTTTGAACAGAGAGGGACAGGGTCAGATTTAGGATGGAGTACAGGGGTTGAGAGCCCAGGCTGGGAACCCAGGGAGAAAGCCAGGGTGGGAGGGGAGGCGGGGCAGGAGAGGATCAGGAAGCCCGTGGATGGGCAGAGAGGACGGGCAGAGAGGACAACGGGCGGAGCAGGGCTGGGAAGCAGCAGAGGCCAGGGCCTGAGGGGCCTGGAATCCTGAGCTGAGGAGCCTGGCTCTTTCCCGAGGCCCGGGGGAAGCCATGGGTCAGATTTGAGGGTCCCTCTAGGTGCTGAGGGAGACAGATGGGAGGCTGGGAGGCTGGGGAAGAGGTGAGGTGAGTCCTCGTGGGAGAGGACAGCGCTGGACCTGAGCCGCATTGTAGGGAGGCTGGGGTGGAAACCCTGGTCCCATTAAGACTGAAGCACAGATTGGTGGATGTTTGGGAGCGAAGATCTGGTGGTCCTGGGTGTGTTCAGTCTGTGGGTGTGAGCCTGGAGGTGCCAGCCGTACCTGCTGGGGGACGGAGCCCCTGCTGGACCCTGTCTTTGCAGCTCAGAGTCCAGAACGTGATTTCTCCCCCGCTGTTTACTTCCCTGTCACTGTCCATCTTGTCTTCCTCCGGCTTCCTCCCACTTACCTCCCTTCCCTCTGCCTGGGGCCCGGGCAGCCTGCCACCGTCACATGCCAGGCAGTAGTGTGTCCAACCCACCAGCTCCCCTGGGGCACGAGAGAAAGCTGATGCCCACGGTGTCCCCAGAGCCAGCTGCCACTTCTCTGGGGGCCACCGTAGCTCCTGACCTGCTGTCCGCAAATAACCCCAGGCCAGGAAAGGCGAAAGGCGCCTTGAGCTCCATGGCCCTTGTCCAGGCCTGTGGCTCCAGGTAGGGGCCCAGCTGGTGGCTGCCTTCCCCCCTTTCTCCCCTCTGCCCCGGGAACCTGAGACGAAGCAGCAGCCTCGGCGTCTGTCAGTCTGTTGGCTGCTGGTCCCTGAGGACGGAAGCAGAGGTCTCTGGGAGGGGACCAGGGCCTCGGTTAAGCCCCCAGGACTGGCTCCTGGGCCCCAGATAAGTGTACACGCAATAGGTTCCTTTCTTGTTGAAGATCCGGAGCACTGAGACCTTCCTTTCCTCTGTCATCTGGTGGGGACAAGGGGACAAGGAGGGAACTGAGGCTGAGGGAGTGATATGAGGTGGCCTGGTGCCAGGGTTGGGGGGGTACTCGGTTTGCTAAAGGTGGCAGGTTGGTGGCTCCTTGGTTTGGAAAGGAGTGAGTGAGTGAGAGAGAGCGAGCGAGAGAGGGAGTGTGTGCGTGTGCGTGTGCGTGTGTGTGTGTGTGTGTGTGTGTGTGTGTGTGTGTGTGTGTGTGTGGGGGGCTGGCAGGCAGATACTGGTGGCTTTGAGCACTCCCTCAGGTGCCCAGGGCTGTCTGATTCAGCCCAGGTGACCTCAGCGCTGGGGCATGGGAGTGACGCAGGGGGCGGAGCTGCAGCTCCTCGCCTGCCTCCCGCCCCACCCCGCCCCTCCAGGAGTGACGGTGGGTGGAGGGGCCGCCTCTGCTCAGCACGGGTGTCCTGAGTGTCCAGGCACAGGCCAGGGAGCTGTGCTCCTTCCAGAGTGGGCTTTGAGGGCAAGCTCGTGTCCTTTCCTCCCAAAGACTGGGCTCCCTGGGGACATGGCCACCTCTTCCCCCTCAGCCTGGGCCCCAGGGCAGGTCTCGCCCCACCCGCCCTGGCTCCACCCTGTCAGAGCAGCCCGAGGGGCCTCAGAGGAGGGCTGTCCCGAGGGAAGGCGCTGAGGCCCAATCCCCCTCCCACTCTGACAGGCTCCTCTCTTGTCTTGCAGACTGTGCTCTGTCCACCGCTCCTCCTGCATGTCCTGCTGCCCTGAGCTGTCCCGAGCTAGGTGACAGCCTGTCACGCTGCCACCATGAACGAGGTGTCTGTCATCAAAGAAGGCTGGCTCCACAAGCGCGGTAAGGGGCTGCTTTTGCCCTCAGGATTGCGTGTCTCCCCTTTCCGCCCTGGCTCTTCTGGCAGCTGTGCCCTGAGAGGCAGAGGTACAGGGTCTTTACCACCTGAGGAGCCAGCATTCCAAGCCTTGTCTGCCTCCCTCCCTGCCCCTGGCCAGTAGCTCCTTACCAGCCCATTTCATGGGATCTTTGAAAGTAGTCTGGACAGAAGGACTGTGGCTGTGCCTGGACCTGAGTCTCCAGGCCTAGCTGGACCTCCTGCATGAGCCTCCAGGCCACGCCTCAAGTTCTGCCTCTGCATTAGTGATCCTGTTTGTAGCCCCATTTTATAAATGAAGAAACTGAGGCTCAGAGAGGGTCAGTCACTTAACTGAAGGAACACAGTGAGATGATATTCAGCATTTATTCATTCAGCAACTACTCATGGAGTGTGTGGTATGCCGGGCTGGCCACCCCAGGCTCCGAGGACACTGTGGTGCCCTCATGGAGTTTGCGATCCATTGGGGGTTGGGGACAAACAATAAACAGATAAACAGACATAAGGTCAGGTGGTAAGTGCCGTTGTGAAAAATAGGAGCTATGAGGGAGAACGGGCTGGAGAAAGATGGGGTTCAGTGGAAGCGGCCTGAGGAGAGGACAGTGAACAGAGGCCTGGAGGAGGTGAGGGAGCGAGCCACACGGATAGACAGGCAAGGGTGTTGCAGGGAATGAGACAGCAAGGACAAAGGTGGGACTGTGTCTGGACCGGAGAGTTGACCAGTGTGGCTGGCGCAGAGCGAGCGAGGGCGAGCTGGAGGAGGTGGGCAGAGCGGTGATGCAGCATCAGACCTTCGGCCCTCAACTCCATGGAAAGGGCTTTAACTCTCCAGGCGTTCAGAAGTCCAGGATGTTGTGAGCCGGCGCATGACCCGGTCTGCTTGTGCTGGTGGGCAGCTGAGAAATGCAGTCATTTACAGGGAAGAGACTGAGAGACTAGACCCTTAGGCCCCAGGCCCCTGCCCCAGAACCAGCACACTTAACGCCCACGCTGCTGTGTACAGGGGCAGCTAGGAAGAGGCACGTGCTGAGAGTCAGCTTGTCCAGGCGCCCAGGAGCGAAGGAGGCAGACTGCCCTGGCTTCCGCAGACCCTCCCCTGCGGAGGGGGACGCCAGGCCTGAGGGTAGCCACTCTGTGCGCTTTCATTCACTCAGCAGACATCTGTTGAGCAGCTCCCGTGTTCCAGGCACTGTTCTAGGTGCTGGAGACACAGCAGTGAACCAGATGAGCCAAAAGTCCCCATCCTTTTGTTGTTGTCTTACATTGATGGGGAGAGCCCATGGCACCTGAGTAGACAGGTGTGAGCAGGAGGAGGGGTGTGAGGGGGGCTGTCCCAAACGGGGTGGTCAGTGAGGGCCTCACTGAGAGGGGGGTTTGAATAAAGATCTGCAGGGACGTGGGGGAGTGAGCCCCACAGTTAACTGGGGCAAGGGCGAAGGGGACAGCCCATGAGTCCACAGAGGGGAGTGGGCCAGGCATGTTTAAAGGGGGCGAGGAGGCTGGTGGGGCTTGCCCTGCAGAAACTGGGAGAGGTGCCCGCCCATCCTGCCCTGTTCCAGCCCGCAGACATGGAGCAGTGATGAGGGACGGAGGTGGCTCCCCAGGCCAGGCCTCCCCATCACACTGAGCAGGGGAGAATCCTTTCCTGCTGCCCTTTCCAGGCAGGGTGGTACTCAAGACACCTTGGCTTACCCGCCCAGATTGGGCCCTGAGTTAGGGGCTGTTGATGGAGCTTTCTGAACCTTGGCAGGTGTCAACCCTGGCTCTGCCACTTCCTCTCAGTGTGACTGGGTAAGCTATGTCATCTCTCTGAACCTTGGTTTCACATCTGTAAAATGGGTCAACAACCCAGGCCTCTGAGATTGTCAGCTTCATGAGGGCAGGGATTTTATCTGGCTTGTTCACTGAGATGTCCCCAGTGCCCTAGAAAAGTGCTTGGCATGCAGTAGGCACTCGGTAACTGTTGAATGAACGTTTGGGATTGTGTGTGTGGATAGTGCGAGTGTGTTAGGGTGTGCCAGGGTCTCAGGCTCCTGAGTTTCCGTGGCCCGTGGCTCGCTAGGCTGGGTTGGCAGAGCCCTGAAGGTGGCCCGAGAACTGTGGCCGGGGCAGGGCTTTGTCTCTGGCATTAATGCTGATGGCATTAAGTGGATCTCAGCCCCTCCTAGACCTTCAGTGTCTCCACTTACCTGCATGGACCCAGACAAGCTGCTGAGATGACCACCGGCCTTGGGTTTGTACCATAGCTACACACATGCGTGCGTGTCACTCCTGGGTCTCTCCAGTGCCTGTCATTCTGAGCAGCAGCTGGCAGAGGTGGGTAAGGCAAAGTGGGCTCTGCAGCTGTTTGGACACCCCCGCTACCCCACCCCACCCCACCCCACCCCTGGTGGTTGAAATAACAGCAGCTCTGGCTTACTGTGTGCCCACTCTGCCAGGCCTGGGGCTCTGCACTAGGCAGACCCAGTTTTGTTGCATTTCCATTACTGCCCCATCAGGTGGGCACCGTCTCGCAGCTGAAGCTCGGCAGGAAGACTGACTTGCCTGAGGTCTCAGCAAGGAGGTGGTGGTGCTGAGGTTCAGGCTCCAACTCCTGGCTCACATGCTGCCTCTTGCTCAGCAAGGTCCACTCAAGGCATGGGTCCCTTATGCCATGTGCGGGTGTCCTTTCTGACACAGCCTCAGCATACTCTCTCCCAGGCCCCACCAGGCCAGGCCCCATTTGCCAGTTTAGAGGCAGACAGCGTAGTGGTCAAGAACATGGACTCTGGACAGAGCAAACCTGGGTTCCAATCCCAGCTCTCCCGGTCAACAACTGTGAGCCTCAGGCAGGTAATGAAACCTCTTTGTGCCTCAGTTTCCTCATTTGTAAAATAGGATTGTTGTGAGGATATTTTTCCTTCTAGGTTTCTTTTTTTTCTTAGCTTGTTATTGATATATAAAGCACCACAGGTAAGTGCCTGGATTATAAGCTTACCCCCAAACCTGTGTCCAGGGCAAGAAATAGAGTCAGTCAGTCCCCAGAAGCCCCTGTGCCTCTCCCAAGCAGTAACCACTCTCCCAACCTCCAATAGAGTAGATGAATTTTTCTAGTTTTGTTTTTCTTTCTAAAATTGAGGTAAAATTTACATAACACTGAATTAACTGTTTTAAAGTGCACAATTCAGTGGCCTTTAGTACATTCACAGTGTTGTGTAACCACCACCTCTGTCTAGTTCCCAAACATTTTCATCTGCCTGAAAGAAAGCCCTGTACTTGTTAAGGAGTCAGTTCTCATTCCCCCTCCTCCCAGCCCCTGGCAGCCACCAATTTGTTTTCCGTTTTTATGGATTTACTTATTTTGGACATTTCATATAAATGAATCATACAATATGTGGCCACAAAAGTCTGGTTTCTTTCACTTAGCATAACTTTTTTAAAAAATAAATTTATTTATTTTTTTATTTTTGGCCGTATTGGGTCTTCGCTGCTGCTCACGGGCTTTCTCGATTTGCGGCTAGCGGGGGCTACTCTTCGTTGCGGTGCGCGGGCTTCTCATTGCGGTGGCTTCTCTTGTTGTGGAGCACGGGCTCTAGGCGCGCGGGCTTCAGTAGTTGCGGCACGCGAGCTCAGTAGTTGTGGCTCACGGGCTCTAGAGCACAGGCTCAGTAGTTGTGGCGCACAGGCTTAGTTGCTCCGTGGCATGTGGGATCTTCCCAGGCCAGGGCTCGAAGCCGTGTCCCCTGCATTGGCAGGCAGATTCTCAAACACTGAGCCACCAGGGAAGCCCCCAGCATAATGTTTTTGAGGTTCATCCATGCTGTAGCATGTATCAGTACTTCATTCCTTTTTTTTTTTTCCTTTTTAAATTTATTTATTTATTTTTGGCTGTGTTGGGTCTTTGTTGTTGCTCGCGGGCTTTCTCTAGTTGCGGTGAGCGGGGGCTACTCTTTGTTGCAGTGCGCGGGATTCTCATTGCGGTGGCTTCTCTTGTTGGGGAGCACGGGCTCTAGGCGTGCGGGCTTCAGTAGTTGTGGCGTGAGGTCTCGGTAGTTGTGGCTCGCAGGCTCTAGAGTGCAGGCTCAGTAGTCGTGGCACATGGGCATAGTTGCTCCATGGCATGTGGGATCTTCCTAGACCAGGGCTCAAACCCATGTCCCCTGCATTGGCAGGCAGATTCTTAACCACTGCGCCACCAGGGAAGCCCCTTCATTCCCTTTTATAGCCAAACAATATTCCATTGTATGAATATACCATATTTTCTTTATCCATATGTCTGTTGATGGACATCTAAGGTATTTCTGCCTTTTGGCTGTTGTGAATAGTGCTGCTATGAACATTTGTATACAAGGATTTGAATACTTGTTTTCAATTTGGGCGGGGTATACATCTAGGAGTGGAATTGCTGGGATGTATATATCTATTAGATTATATTATTTATAATCTATTATATATAGTTAGATAATGTGGGTAAGAAATATATAAAATCTGGGTCATACATTCTGTATGTGTAATCTACAATGTATTCTATATTTAACTTTTTGAGGAAGCGCCAAGCTTCCACAGGGTTGCACCATTTTACAGTCCCATCAGCAGTGCACAGGGTTTCCATTTCTCCACATCCTCACCCACACCTGTTCTTTTTCTTTTAGTTTTTTTGTTTTTGTTTTTGTTTTTAATAAAAGCCACCCTGGTGGGTATTAAGTGGTATCTCGTTTTGATTTGCATTTCCCTAATGACTGATGATGTTGAGCATCTTTTTATATGCTTCTTGGCCATTTGTATATCTTTGGTGAGATGTCTGTTTAGGTCCTTCACCCTTTTTTTTCTTTTAAGATTTGGGTAAATTATTTTTATTTTTATGCCTATTCATATCTTGTTGTATTGATTATGTTATGTATGTATTTTAAGATTTTAACTCTTCAAAAGTGTCAATAATGATTTTTGGCATATAGTTCATAGTTTTATATAATCAAGTCTATCAAGTTTTTTCGCTCTTTAATTTTTTTTTTTTACATCTTTATTGGAGTATAACCGTTTTACAGTGTTGTGTTAGTTTCTGCTGTAAAACAAAGTGAATCAGCTATATGTATACATGTATCCCCATATCCCCTCCCTCTTGCGCCTCCCTCCCACCCTCCCTATCCCACCCCTCTAGGTGGACACAAAGCACTGAGCTGATCTCCCTGTGCTATGCAGCTGCTTCCTACTAGCTATCTGTTTTACATTTCGTAGTGTACATATGTCAGTGCTACTCTCTCACTTCATCCCAGCTTACCCTTCCCCCCCCTTCACCCAGTTTTTAATCAGACTGTGTTTTTGTTGATTAGTTGTAAGAGTTCTTTATATATTCTGGATACTAGACTCTTATCAGGTATACGATTTGCAAATATTTTCACCCATTCTGTTTGGTTGTCTTTTTATTTTCTTGATAACATCCTTTGCACAAAAGTTTTTTATTTCAGTGAGTCCACTTGATCTATTTTTTCCTTTGTTGTCATATCTAAGAATCTGTTGCCAAGTCCAGTGTCACGAAGATTTACCCCAGTGTATTTTTTTTTTTTTTTTTTTTTTTTTTTTTTTTTTTTTTCAGTACGCGGGCCTCTCACTGTTGTGGCCTCTCCCGTTGTGGAGCACAGGCTCCGGACGCGCAGGCTCAGCGGCCATGGCTCACGGGCCCAGCCACTCCGCGGCACATGGGATCTTCCCAGACCGGGGCACGAACCCGTGTCCCCTGCATCGGCAGGCGGACTCCCAACCACTGCGCCACCAGGGAAGCCCTACCCCAGTGTATTTTTCTAAGAGTTTTATAGTTTTAGCTCTTATATTTAGGTAGATCGACTTTGAGTTAATTTTTTTATATGGCATATGGTATAGGGTTCCAACTCTGTTCTTTTGCATGTGGGTATCCAGTTGTCCCAGCATCATTTGTTGAAGAGACTGGTCTTCCCCCCTGAAATGGTCTTGGTATTGTTGTTGAAAATCTGTTGCCCATAAGTATGTAGGTTTATTTTTTGACTCTCAGTTCTACTCCATTGGTCTATATGTTTATCTTTATACCACACTGATTTGATTATTGTAGCTTTGTAGTAAGTTTTGAAATCAGGAAGTATGAGTCCTTTTACTTTGTTCTTCTTTTTTTGTGTGTGATACGCGGGCCTCTCACTGTTGTGGCCTTTCCCGTTGCGGAGCACAGGCTCCGGACGCACAGGCTTAGTGGCCATGGCTCACGGGCCCAGCCGCTCCGCGGCACGTGGGATCCTCCCGGACTGGGGAACGAACCCACGTCCCCCACATTGGCAGGCGGACTCCCAACCACTGCACCGCCAGGGAAGCCCTGTTCTTTTTCAATATTGCTTTGGCTGTTTGGAACCCCTTGCCACATGAATTTGAATTCCATGTAAATTTGAGGGTTGACTCTTCCTCAACAGCAAAAAAGGCTATTGGAATTTTGACAGGGAATGTGTTGAATCTGTAGATGGCTTTAGATAGTATTGTAATCTTAATATCAGGTCTTTCAATCCATGAACACAGGATCTTTGAATTTATTTAGGTCTTTAATTTCTTTCAGCGGTGTTTGTAGTTTTTAGTGTATAAATCTTTGCCTCCTTGTGCTGTTGTAAATGGAATTGTTTTCTTAATTTCCTTTTTGGATTATTCATTGCTGGTGTATAGAAACAATTTGTTTCTGTGTGTTGCTTTGGCTGAATTTGTTAGCTCTAGTAGTTGTTTTGTGGATTATTTGTGATTTTCTGTATATAAGATCATGTTATCTGCAAATGAGATACTTTTACTTATTCCTTTTCAAGTTGGATACTTTTTATCTTTTTCTTTTTCTCTGGTTAGAACTTCCATTACAGTGTTTCATAGCAGTGGTGAAAGTGGACATCTTTGTCTTGTTCCTGATCTTAGGGGAAAGTTTTCATCCTTTCATCATTGAGTATGTTGTTAACTTGTGGGTTTTTCACAGATGTCCTTTATCCTGTGGAAGAAATTCCCTTCTCTTCCTAGCTTACTGAGTATTTTTATCATGAAAGAGCGTTGGATTTTGTCAGATGCCTTTTCTGTGTCAATCTGGATGACCTTGTGTTTTTCACCCTTCATGATATATACTGCATTGATTGGTTTTCATGTATTTGAACTGCCCTGGCAGTCCTGGGATAATACCCATTTGGTCATGGTATATAGTCCTTTTATTGTGCTGTTGAATTTGGGGTTTTGCTAGTTTCTGAACCGTACATACATGGAATCATTTAGTATCTACATTTGAAAGGATTTAACAAGTTAAAACCTATAAGATACTTAGGACAGTGCTTGGCAGGCACAAAGTACTGCTGTATAGTACTGTCTGATCATCATCATTAATTAATGGATATCCTCATAAGAGGAAACAAAGACATAGAGAAGTGAGGTGACTTATTGGAGCCCACCCTGCCATCCTGCCTCTCCATGTGCTATGTGAGTGAAGGGCCTGGCACACTCTTTGCTTGCCCAGTGGACTGATGATAAAGAGTATTTATTGATTTATTGGTGTGCTGGGCCCTAGCTAGGCTGGGTGTTTTATGTTTGCTTTATATTTGAAATCTCATTTTTTTTTTAGCAACTTGAGATATAATATAATTCACATACCATACAATTCAGCCATTTAAAGTGTACAGTTCAGTGGCTTTTAGGGTATTTAGAGTTGTGCATCCATCACCACAGTCGATTTCAGAACATTCTCACTACCCTAAAAAGGACTCCCCCTTGGCCATCACCCTCCAATCTCCCCCCAGACTCGCCCCCTCCTCAGCCATAGGCAACCACTGATCAACTTTTCATCTCTGTAAGTTTCCCTATTCTGGACATTTTATGTAAATGAAATCATATAATTTGTGATCCTTCGTTGCAGGCTTCTTTCACTTAGCATAAGGTATGATTCATCAACCTTGTAGCGTGTATTAATACTTCATTTCCCTTTTTTTTTTTTTCTTTTGCCCGCATTGCACGACATGAGGGATCTTAGTTCCCCAATCAGGGATCGAACCCGTGCTCCCTGCACTGGAAGTATGGAGTCCTAACCACTGGACCACCAGGGAATTCCCAATATTTCATTTCTTTTTATGACTAATATTAATATTCCATCATACGGATATGTCATGTTTTGTTTATCCATTCATTAGTTGATGAACTTTTGAGTTTCCACTCTTTGTTTTTTTAAGATTTATTCTTTCTTTCTTTATTTATTTAATTTATTATTTTTGGCTGCGTCGGGTCTTAGCTGCAACTGCAGCACACCGGATCTTTGTTGAGGCATGTGGGATCTTTTTTGTTGCAGCACATGGGCTCTTGCGATGCGGTGCTGGGCTTCTCTCTAGTTGTGGCGTGCGGGTTTTCTCTTCTCTAGTTGTGGTGCACGGGCTCCAGGGCGCGTGAGCTCTGTAGTTTGCGACACGCAGGCTCTCTAGTTGAGACGCTCGAGCTCAGTAGTTGTGGCATGTGGGCTTAGTTGCCCCGTGGCATGTGGGATCTTAGTTCCCCAACCAGGGATTGAGCCTGCGTCCCCTGCATTATAAGGTGGATTCTTTACCACTGGACCACCAGGGAAGTCCCTCCACCCTTTACTATAATGAATAATGTTGCTGTGGACATTTATGTTTTTTGTGTGGATATATGTTTCACCGTCTTATTTTAGTCCTTAGCAGCCCTCTGAGGAGTGGGTCCTTATAGTGTGCACCTGTGTGTATGTGTGTACAGGGTGCCTCGATATTCATGGTTAGAAAAAATGGAAGGGGTCAAGGAGCATTTGGAGGGCACAGCAACAGTTATACCCCGCCTGGCACAGTGTTTTGACATTTGATCCACCTGCACAGCTGTACTGGTGCATACCCGCCCGTGGGATTTGGCCTTACAGGGCCACAGGGCATGTGTGTTTGGAAGCCTGGGCCTCCCCTGGGACTGGGCCACGCGCTGGCAAGGATGGCTCACTGCTGGACACACGCTGAGGCAGCTGGTGCCCTGAGGCACTGCGGCAGGCGCCTTCCTGCCAGGCATGACCTCTGGATCACTGGGCCCAGCCCAGTGCCCAGCCTGCATTAGCAGGGGCCACCTCGAGGGTTTCTCCAGGAGAAGCACCCTCCTGCCGACCCTCTTGTCCATCCTCCTCCCAAAGTGGTGCCCCTTGTGAGGCACTGCCACACTGGGCTGGCTGCCCTGACCTCTCTCCCTCCCACTCTGCCTTCGTACAGGTGAATACATCAAGACCTGGCGGCCCCGGTACTTCCTGC
>NW_006786304.1:4455622-4468390 GCF_000442215.2 Lipotes vexillifer
GAAGAGCGACGGCTCCTTCATTGGATATAAGGAGCGGCCCGAGGCCCCCGACCAGACCCTGCCCCCCTTAAACAACTTCTCTGTTGCAGGTGTGTCTCAGGGGCTCAGAGAACGGCTGGCAGGTATTGGGGACATGTGGGGCTTGATCATTCTTGGGCTGTGGGCCTGTCTGGGGCCTGTTTGCCCTCAGATCTATTTCCCACCCTTTCCCTGCTCTACCTCTGTGTTACTGGGCCTGGGGGGTGTATTGGTCAGCAGTGGAGAGCAGGAAGAAGAGAGAAGCTGGGGCATTTTCTGGCCTTCTGTCCCCTCTGTGGTACCCGAAGTGGTGCCTTCTTGCCAGACACTGACCAGTGAAAGCTTGGCCGGTGCAAAGCCCTTGCCTGGGCCTCACAGAACCTGCCCTCAGCCCGCTGCCACCTTCCTTCCCCGCTGACCTGATTGGTCACCACATCCTTGTCCCACCTCCTTAGAACATTTCAGAGATACTCACCTCCACCGCCACCTTATAGCCCAGACCACTGTCCCCTCCCCACTAGCTCCCTGCTCTAGCCTCTTCCCCAGCCTCGCCTCTCAAGGCCACCCCACCTGCTCGCTCTGCAATCCAGCCCCACGCCCCTCTCTGTCCTGCTTAAAGCCTTGTCCTGGTGGCTTTCCTGTGTGCTCGTGACCCCCACGTGGCTGTCTCTAGCCCTGGCTTCCCTCCTGAACTCTCCCCACCTGTGCCAAGGAGCTTCCTGCATGTTTCTCCCTGGGATGCCCACTGTGGGATACCCAGCGTGTCCCAAACTGGCCTTTGGGTCTCCTCTCCCTTCCCAACCTTCTACTCCCCATCTCCTTCTCTGGGAGGGCCCTGTTGCCCCCTCATCCTCAGGCCAGAGGCCAGGGCGTCATCCCAGATGCCTCTCTGTACCTCCTCTGTGGCCCATCTACCTGTCTTTGCCTCCCCTCCCCTGCCCCACTCTGGTGTGGCCCCAGCCTCCTGGGCTCCCGGCCTCCATTCTCTCTCACCCTCTACACGGCAGCCAGAGGGATCTGTCTAAATCTGTTCATGTCCCTTCCCTATTTAAAGCCTTCCTTGGCTGCCTGCTGCCCTCAAGACAAAGTCCAGATTCCTCGCCATGCCCCCTGAGTCCCGCAGGCTGGCCTCTGCTCACCTCTCCAGCCTGTCTCTCACTTCTCCCCGCCTCACAAGGAATTTGCTCTTCCCTAAGTAAGCTGGGCCCTCTCTCACCTCTAGGCTTCTGTATACAACGCACCCTTCTGCCTTCAGAGCTCAATGCAGAGACGCCCCTTCCTCAGGGAAAGCCTCCTGAGCCCCTGGACTGGGTTGGCTGCCTCTTAGGCTCCCCACCCCAGTCACAGCCCTGACCACTGAGCCATCACTGGAAGGGCTGTCTCCCTTCCACATATGCACACTGGACCTTGAGCCCAGCGGGGCAAGGCCAGGGCTGTCTCGGTCACTAAAGTGCCATGGGGCTGGCACACAGGAGGTGGTTTGGGGAATGTGGGGTGTAGACTGGCAGGGCTGTCGCTTTACCCTCCCTGCTCATATCCCTCTTCTGCAGAATGCCAGCTGATGAAGACCGAGAGACCGCGGCCCAACACCTTCGTCATACGCTGCCTGCAGTGGACCACAGTCATCGAGAGGACCTTCCATGTAGACTCTCCGGATGAGAGGCAAGTCTGGGCCTCTGTGTGGCGGCCCTTTGAGAGTGGCCAGGCTCTGTGTGAGGAGAAGGGGTGCAGATGGATAGATTGCCCTGAGCCCCTCCTCAGGAGTTTCCCATCTCAGCCCTTTTGCCAGCTAGGACATGCAGGGCTTCTCAGCCCACAGACTCCTGTCCACACCGCCCCGTGTCCTCAGACTGGGGGCTGCATTGGAATCGTGGGGGGGCTTGTTAACAGTGAGGCACTCTGGGCCACTTCGGGGCCTCTGATTGTCTAGAGATCTGCAGAGGGTCAGGGAGCTGCATTTTTAATTAGCATCTCCATTAATTTCGAGGCAGGTGGTCTAGAAACTCAGCTCTTTAAAAGATCAATTTAATAATCAGAAGAGATACAGATTCACCTAGTTGAGAAATCAAACAGCAGAAGGAGGTGTCTAGTGAAAGCTTCACTGTCACTGCAGCCCCGTAACACCCCCCATCCCTGCCCCGCAAGTTAACTGCTGTTCTTATGTATCGAGCGAGAGCTTCCTCACCGGGAACGCAGACACGCTCACTCAGATAGGACTTCGGTGCCCTGCTCCCCTTGTTCTTTCTTTTTACACAAAAGGTGGCCTTGTACCCAAACTGTTCTGAACTTGCTTTTTATTTAATGTATGTTGGGGACTCTCTCTATTTCAGTATATATAGAGTTGCTGCTGCTGCATTTTTTTTTTAACAGCTGCACGTCTGTGTTCCCGAGTTTGTTTAACAGTTCTTTATTCATGGTGACTGGGGTTGCTTCAGCCTTTTGGGCTCATTAGAATAATGAGATAGTTATAATTACATAAGCAATAATTAGATAAGCAGTACCTTGTGCTTATCTTGTTCGACATACTTATAGTTAAATCTGTAAGATGAATTCTTAGATGTGGGATTGCTGGGTCACAGGGGAATATGCATTTGTAATTTTGAGAAATGCTTCTTTTAGGCCATGTCTAAGAGTGTCCTCACAGCCTTGTGTTTTCAAACGCTTGGATTTTTACCAAACGTTTGGTGAGTTTGAGTGTCCTTTCGTGTGTTCAGGGGCCATGTGAGTTTCCCTTTCTGAACTGTCTGTTCATATCCTTTGTCTCTTTTTCTTTTGGGTACTTGGTCTTTTGCTTATTCATTTCTGAAAGCTCTTTATAAGAGAGCTTAGATCTTTGTAATGTGTGGCAAATATTTTTCCCTCACTTTGTCCCTTTGGCCTTCACTTTGAGAAATATTCCTTTAGCTTGTCTGTGGGGTGAGGATTCAGCTGATCCTCTGGAGAAACCTAAAACAGTGCCATCCAAGAGAAGTCTCTGCCATGATAGAAATGTTCAACAGCTGTGGTGTCCAAGAGGGTAGCCACTACTCACATGTGCCTGTTGAGCATTTGAAATGTGAAATGTGGCTAATGAGACTGAAAATGGAATTTTGTATTTTATTTAATTATCTTAAATTTTTCAATAGCTCCATTTGGCTAGTGACTACCTTTATGGACAGTGCATTTCTAGAGCATACACAAAAGAGTATCGTAAGACATATTACTGTAATCTATACTGTAATTGTCATTGCAAAGCTTCTCAAGATTAAAAATATACCTGCCCCACCATGGGGAACAGGGTGACCATCGCAGGCCAGCTGAGGTGTTACTCAGATGAAAACTGGGCACAGAAACATGGACTGCCAGTAAAAGCAAATTGAGACCGGTAGGTGCATAGGGTCTAGGGGTTGGGCTGAGTTTTGAGGAATGGGTAGGAGTTGGCCATGGAGATAGGAAGAAGAAGGTGGCTTCAGGAAAAGGGACCAGCATGTGAAAAGGCCTGGAGGCGAGGCAGCTTGTCATTCCAGGGACAAGAGGGTTAAGCATCACTAAAGAATCAAGGGCCAGGGGTCTTGGAAGAGGGGAAGTGGAGGCCTTGAAGCTGGCAAGCTCAGCTGGCGCCTGGACTCCAGATGGAGGTCCCCACAGGGCTTGGCAAGCAGTGAATCAATTGGGGTTTGTCACAGGGCTGCTAAAAGATTCAGGGGGATGATAAACAGGAAGCCCTTGACTCAGCAGTACCTGGCACACACTTCGCAAGCCTGGAGAAGAAGCAGTGGGGAGCTGGCAAAACGTTTTCGTAGGCAAGAGACCTGCTGTAGTTTCCATTATAGGAAGATACCATGCTCTTTGGCGTGGGGAAGAATCCCTTTACTAAGACTGTGCCGGCTAGAGAGCCCCCAGCTTCCTCCTTCTCTTTGTACCTGCCACTGCCACTAGAAAGAAATCTGATAGGATTGCTCTGAGACCAAACCCCAGATTGCTGACCTTAACCCCAGGGAAGGTGTGAGCCAGAAACCCAGAAGAGGGAGGCTGCTCTGCTCGTGGCTGTCCTCACTGCCCTGCCCAGGCCTGAGCCTGGGGAGGGTGGGGGCAGGGTGAGGACCGACAGGGGCCACGCTGGTGGCTGGTGGTTGCCTGGATGCTGCAGCGGCCTGCTCACTTCCTTCCCCAGTCGGCTCTCCCCAGGGCACCTAGAGCGATTCCCCTACTCCCTGCCCCAACTTGTTGTTTCGGGTGGACAGAACAGTTGAAAGAACAGTATCGTAAATGAGCAGCTAGATACCCTGCACCTAGGTTCAGCAATTCAACATCTGCCATGTTTGCCTCATCTGGCTGTGTTGGTTTTTTTTTTGCAGTACGCGGGCCTCTCACTGTTGTGGCCTCTCCCGTTGCGGAGCACAGGCTCCGGACGCGCAGGCTCAGCGGCCATGGCTCACGGGCCCAGCCGCTCCGCGGCATGTGGGATCTTCCTGGACCGGGGCACGAACCCTTGTCCCCTGCATCGGCAGGTGGACTCTCAACCACTGCGCCACCTAGGAAGCCCCCCTGGCTGTGTTTTATGCTGTATCTTGAACTTCTGTTCATACCTTGTGACACGTTTCTCCTTAATACATCAGCAGGCATCTCCTAAGAATAAGGACTTTCTTCTACAGAATCCTGGTGCCCTTATCATGCCTGAGATGATCATTGATAATATGTATTTACTAACATCCTCTCTAGATCTGTGTGCCGTAGTTGAATTTCCCCAGTTGTCCTCAAAATGTTGTTTTTCAGACCAGGATTTGAAAAACCAAGGTACATGTTGTCTCTGGCCTATTTTAATCTAGTTCAGCCTTTGTCTTTCTTCCCCGACCATGACATTAATTTTTTTTTTTGACAAGCCAGACTAGTTGTCTTGTAGGATGTCGCATACTCTGGATGTGTCTTATTTTTGCTTTTTGGCACTGTTTTCTTTGTTCCTCTGTGCCTGTATTTCCTGTAAACCAGAAATAAGGTCTGAAGCAAGGTTGGCAAACTATTGCCTGGCCTCCTTTTTTTTTTTTTTTTTTAAATTAATTAATTTATTTTTGGCTGGATTGGGTCTTTGTTGCTGTGCACGGGCTTTCTCTAGTTGTGGCAAGTGGCGGCTACTCTTCATTGCGGTGTGCGGGCTTCTCATTGCGGTGGCTTCTCTTGTGGAGCATGGGCTCTAGGAGCACGGGCTTCAGTAGTTGTGGCACGTGGGCTCAGGAGTTGTGGCTCGCAGGCTTTAGAGCGCAGGCTCAGTAGTTGTGGCACACGGCCTTAGTTGCCCCACGGCATGTGGGATCTTCCTGGACCAGGGCTTGAACCCGTGCCACCAGGGAAGTCCCTGGCCTCCTATTTTTATAAATAAAGTTTTATTGGAACATAACACACCCATTTATTTACCAATTATCTATGACTGCTTTTGCTGTCCTGTGGCAGAATTGAGTAGTGACCAAGCTGTGACAGGCACTGTGTGATCTGCAAGGCCTAAAATATTTATTATTTGGCCCTTTCCAGGAGAAGTTTGCAGACCCTTGGTCTTGGCAGGTATACTTAATAGTGCATCACATTAGTGTGATCTTTTTAATGTAAATCTTACCTTGTAATTTCTCTGTTTAGGACTCTTAGTGGCTTTTAGTTCCACTTTTGGAGTAAACTCCAAAGTCGATGCTCTGCTCTACAAAGTCCTACGTGATCTGGCCTCCTCTCCAGAATCATTTCCTACCACCAATTCCCTCAACTTCAGCCACCCTGGTCTCCATGGTGTTCCTTAAACATGCCAAGCACACTTCCTACCTCAGGACCTTCGCACTTGCTGTTTCCTTTGCTTAGAATCCTCTTCCCCCAGATATCATTACAGTTCTCTTTCTAACTTTGTGAGGTCTCTGCTCAAATGCCACCTTCTCAGAGTGTCCTGCTCTGCCTTCCATGACTGTTACCTTTACCCTGCTTTATTTTTCTTCGTAGCACCTACCCTACCTGGTGTGACATTTTCTTTTTTTCCTCTTTTTTTTTTCGGCCATGCAGTACAGCTGGCGGGATCCTAGTTCCCCAACCAGGGATCGAGCCCGTGCCCTGCAGGGGCCTGCAGTAGAAGCGTGGAGTCCTAACCACTGGACCACCAGGGAATTCCTGACATTTCCTATTTATTTATTTGTGCCGGGAATATAACTACGTCTTCAGTAAATGTTTGTTGAATGAATAAAAGAATAATTAGAACGAATGCTCTGTTGAGCCAGACCTTACTCTAAGGTCTTTACATGTATTAACTCATTTATCCTCACAACATTTCTAGGAGGGAGTTCCTCACCTGCTAAAGAGGCATAATGATGGTGAAGCTGAGGCACAGAGAGTTGCAGAGTAAAAGAAAGATGATCTGAGGGGCCTGGGTTTTCCCTACCAGGCAGGGCTGGACCTGGGTCAGCCAAGTCAGCCCATCTGAGAGTGTCTGAACAGAGGGAGACCCCAGATGCCCTCCAGCTGTGAACACCGCTCTGGTTCAGAGGAAGGCCCTTGTTAGGGAGAGAGGTCCCCATCTGCCACTAGACCAGCAGTCAGCTGTTATTTCTGAGGCTGTGACGAGGACAGGCCTGTGCACTAAGGACAGCTCGGCCACCTCCAGTTCACCGAGCTTCCCTCCAGGGTGCAGTTCGTTCTGCTCAGCAGGGTAGCCCAGGGCTGGGGCCCAGGGTCTGGAGTCAGACCAGCCACCGTGCCACTTTCGCAGCGGGGCTCAGTTCCCTGGCTGTCGTGAGGGACGAAGAGGACATGGTTGTGGATGCGCCTGGCCTGGGTGCCCCATGGAATCGCACTTGTTGCTGCCTTTTTCCTCCTCCGTCTCCTGTGGCACTGGCTCCTTTTGCCTCGGTACTACCATAGCCTCTCTTGCTTCCTGTCTCGATTCCCAGTCCGTACCCCACACAGCAGCTGCCTACTTAAAGCCGAAATCAGATCCTGTCACCCCGCTGATAAACCCTTCCAGGACTTCCTGTGATGTTAAGGATCAAGACATAAATCCCTCACACAGTGGCTTGTGGAGCTGGGTGTGGCCTGTCCTCCCTCCTACCCTCATCCCTTCCATTCCTCTCTCTCTGTTGGCTCCAGACGTGCTGGCCCCTGCTGTGCCTTCCACAGACACCCCAGGCTCCCTCCTCGGGTCCTTGGCCACGCCGGTCACTCTGCCTGTATTCTTTTCCCTCCTGGCACTTTGAAGGCCTACCTCCTTCCCCCCATTTCATTTATTTCACAGCTAAGTCCCTGTTCTTGGCACTGGGGATGTCCCACGTTCCAGGGGTGTCTTCCAGATCCCGGCTTACGTGCCACCTCCTCAGAGCGGCCTTCCCTGACCACCCTCTGAGAAGGGGCTTCCTCTCCAGCCCCTGCCTTGGAGCCCTGACATACTTGTCTTCTCCCTTAGGCCTGGAGCTCCAGTGGGGCTTGTTCCCTGCTGCACCCTCAGCACCCAGAACAAGGCCTGGCACGTAGAAGACACTCGGGAGGGATTTGCAGGCTGGCTGGGTGAATTCTCATAACCCTTCGAGGTGTTTACTCTGTGCCTGGCACTGTCCTGAGCGCTTTGTATCGTGTGCTCCCTCACACGACCCTCTGGTCCCCGCTCCACGTGTCAGCCCACTGAGGCACCGGAAGGTCAAGTGGCCTGCCCGGTGTTGCCTCCGGGAAGGGGCAGGACTCCTGACAGGCGGCTTTTCCTTCACCTGCTTCTGGGCTCCTCGGCACGGTGGCCCTTATTCACTGAGCCTTCCCGCGAGCTTGCCCTGCTTGCTCCTCCGGGGCCTGGTGGGCCTGGTTTGGGAGGAAGCTGCAGCTCATCAGGGCAGGCAGTGTGGTGCCAGGGCCGGGGGGAGCCCAGGCACGGGGCTCAGCTCCGCTGCCTCCTAGCCTCGTGACCTCCGCAGGTGACTCCATTTCCATGCGCCTCAGTTTTCTCATCAGAAGCACGGCCCCTCCCCCTCCAGCCCTGTTGAGGAGCATGGAATGCGGTGGTGTGCATTATTTTTCTCTGCGTGTCCCTCGGGGCAGGAGGCTCTTTCCCCTGGGGGCTCTACTTTGAGGGTTGGAAGGCACGTCAGCCCTGGCCCTGGGTAGGAGCTCCCCTCTGCCCCAGACACCATGTTGCAAACCCTTGGGGAGTATCCTGGACGGAGGCCCTTGCTTTTTCTCTGCAATTCTGAGTGCTGCAACCTTGCCACCTCGGTCCAGTTGGAACAGGATCGGGGGCTTGTCGGGCAGCAGGAGAGTTACCCCCGACCAGCCTCCTGCATCTCTGTGGATTCTGGCTCCAGATGGGATGGGTCCAGGTCTCACCAGTGTCTTTAGCCCCGTCCTTGAGTCAAGCACTTTCTCTGGGTGCAGGCTTTGCACACAGCAGCTCACTAGCGTCTCAGTGCCCCCAGTGTACCAAGGAGGGGGCGAGCTGGGAGGCCTGGGCTTGCCCAGGTGGCAGAGTTGCTGTTTGAGCCCCAGCTCTGAGCACCAGCTCTGCTGCCCAGAGAGGCCCCACAGAGCTGCCTCCCATGCTCCCTCCTGTGGTGTGGAAGCTCCAATCTCTTGTTCATTCAGGCTCCTGTTGATAGACTGCGTTCTCCTTTACAAACAAAGATGATAGCACACTACATATCTTGGTCTGCAAGTTGCTTTTTTTATGTGACAGTCCCTCAAGATCTGTATATGTGAGGTATATACGTATTTTTTTCTTTTTAGTATATTCAGCACGTCTTAGGAGATCGGTGATTTTTTTTTTTTTTCAGTCCACAGTCATATACCCAAAGTCAACATTTTAAAATTTCTAAGAGGACAGTTATGATCGGATAAAGCCTATCACAGGATATGCTCCCCCTACCCCTATTTTTTTTGAAAAACAGGAATATTAATGTAGGGATAGGGATTTGTACTGTTATTTGTTCCAAACAGGGCCTGGGTAAAACGCGTTGAGAGATGCCAGCCTGAGGCAGTGGGTCAAGGAGGGAAGAGGCTCGCGCTGCTCTGCCTGGGTGTGCGCTGGGCTTGGGGCCACTCGGGGTTTGGGTTGCCAGTCACTCCCCAGATGCTTACCGAGTACCCGCCGGGGTGCTGGCTCACACCATGTATGAACAGACCAAATCCCTGGCCTCGTGAGAGGGTGTGGACATATGTGGCTTATGGGGCCCTCAGGCTCTGCTTAGGCTTGGGGAGGGCTGGTGTGCCAGCACCTGATATTTGCGCTCATGGTACACATGCATCTGTCTTAGGAAGCGTGATCTCATGTGAGTGAGGCCACTTGGACAGGCAGAGCTTCTAGGTGTGGGCTGGGACCTGTCGGCTGGGTTGCTGCTTTGCTCAGCGAGGCACGGAGCTCAGCCAGAACTGTTCACGTGGCTTTTATAGACCTAAGCAAAATCCATAGGGGGTTCAACAAATATTGGGCTCAGCCACCTAAAATTGTGTGGTGGGTCCCAAATAATGGAGAGGTGTGGACAATTTAGTATCGTTCAGCTTCATATTTTTTCCTTTTTGGTGTGTGGTCTTCTTTACTTTTTTCTCCTAGATGCATTTTCCCTCTACAGAAAGAACTTTTGCAAGTATCAAAAGAAAATTCTTTCCCAGCAAGTTCTAAATCATGAGTGACAGAACCTAGTGTGTTGTTCTTAAACCCGTCTGCCTTCTGCTGGGACCTGCTTCCGTGTCCGCCACCTTCTCTCCCCGGTCCCTGCCCCACCAGGATGGTCCCTGACCTGTCCCTGTCCCACCAGGATGGTACCTGACCTGTCCTCCCAGCAGACGGGCACCTCCAGGGGGTCATGTCGGTCACCTCTTGCTTTGTAAGATCTGCAGCTTTTTTGGCTAATGAATGCCTCCTTCTGCTCTTGATTCTCTTTTGCAGAACACTGGTCACTTGCACACGTGAGCTTGTCATTCGTTCTGAGGGGCTCAGAGGAGCACTGTCTCTCATTCAGGGTTCAGGGTGGTGGCTTATTTTCAAGGGGCTGTGAAGAAAAGGCAGTCTCTCCTCTAGTCACGTAATTGCTGCCTGACTTCAAGTGGCCCTCAGGTCAGGCCCCTTCTGGGACACAGATGGTCTCTGTCCTTATTCTGCTATTGCCCTCTCCCACCCACCACAGCCAGAGGGTCTGTCAAATTTCAGTCTGGTCCCTCCAGCTCCACTAGGTCAGACACATCTCAACAAAATGCCCAAAGGTGTTTGGCCATTTGCTCTTCCATCGTGGGGCATGGGGCTCGGCCTTTCCTGCCCCGAGGCACAGGCGCCCCAGGACTCTTAGCTCCCTGGATGTGTCCCCGCACAGGGAGGAGTGGATGCAGGCCATCCAGATGGTTGCCAACAGCCTCAAGCAGCGGGGCCCAGGTGAGGATCCCATGGACTACAAGTGTGGCTCCCCCAGCGACTCTTCTGCAGCCGAGGAGATGGAAGTGGCAGTTAGCAAGGCGCGGGCCAAGGTGGTAAGTGCTGGGAAGGCAGGTGGCCAGCACTTGGGGCCTGCCAGTCTGTGAGCACCCCTCTCCCTCTCAACCCTGGCCCTGCCGCCCTTGATTTCCATACCGAGAGCACGGGCCCAGCCAGGACACTTCATGACTGCCCTGTAGACTGGGTGATTTCTGGTTGTAGATGCCCCGGTGCTGCTCTGGGCCCACAGGGTGAGGGGCAGCCTTATCCCAGGGGGCTGTGAAGACCCGTCTACCCCCATGTCAGAACCCTAGGCTCAGCCTCCCAGGGCCCCGTCCCTGGGAGAGCCGAATGGTGGGAGAACCTTGGTCTGAAGGCCACTTCAGAACAAACAGTTGCTGCCCGGAGCCTCCCTTCCTGCTCCTGCCTGAGCATTTTGGCAATAGTGTCCTTTGATTTTTCTCTTTTCTTTGTTAAAATTTCTTCCCATGGGCCATGTGCCAAACACTGACTGTCTGACTCTCTCCCCATCCCGGGCAGACCATGAATGACTTCGACTATCTCAAGCTCCTGGGCAAGGGCACCTTTGGCAAAGTCATCCTGGTGCGGGAGAAGGCCAGTGGCCGCTACTATGCCATGAAGATCTTGCGGAAGGAGGTTATCATCGCTAAGGTGGGCCCTCCCAGGGCTGCTGCGGGCTGGCCGCTGTGGGGGACACAGTTCGGAGCCTGATGGCGGTCAGGAGCACGCACTGGGCGGGCCGCTTCCCGGGTCTGCTGCTGTGTCCCCCAACCCGTGAGTCCCCAGAGAAGGGGAGCCTGAGGCCCAGAGAGTGGGGCCCTGCCTGCTGAGTCCCCCACCCTCTGGGCACCAGGAAGGAAGATGGGGGGAGTGTGACTGGGGCCTCACCCAGCAGGTGCTGTCAGGCCTGAAGGAAGCCCCTGTGGCAGCAGAGGGCCTGTGGGGAGGCCACAAGGGTGGGGCCTGGCTCAGGGTGTCTCGGGAGGAGGCTGGGCCAGGAATGGAGTTCTATTCCTTTTTTTCCTTATTTAAAGTTTTTTAAATAGGAAATTCCTAATGTACATAAAATTTTTTAAAGAAAAATAAATATAATGGACTCCGATTTAGCAGTCATCAGCTTCAACATTAACTAACGTTTGGCCAGTCTTGTTTCATTACCTCTGCCCTGCTCGTTTGTTGTTCTGGAGTACTCTAAGGCATGTCCTAGACATCACAGATTTTCAGCCATACCTACTAATATGTGTATTTTTAACAGATGATGATTTTAAAGACTATAATCACGGGACTGTGATCATATCCAACAGAATTAACAATCCCTGGTGTCATCGGTCCACGGCAGGGTTTCTCAGCCTCAGCACTGACATTTGGACCAGACCATTCTCTGCTGTGGGGCAGTCTTGTGCACTGTGGGACATGTAGCAGCACCCCTGGCCTCTACCAGGGCACCCCTCCACCCCCGAGTTGTGACAGTTAGAAATGTTCTTTGACGTTACTGCTGACGTTATTACATTATCCTGTGGAGACAGACTTGCCCCGTGGAGAGCCAGTGTCTGGGCACTGCAGCTCTCTGGGCTACTGCCGTGCACTCAGATACCAAACTCAAGCCCATGTTAGAGTCCTGGGAGGAGAGGGCCTGTGATGCTGTGCTGGGCCCGCCCCCTGAGCTTCTGATTCATGGGTCCGAGGAGGGGGCCCAATAATTTGCATTTTTCCAAGTTCCCAGGCGGCGCTGATGCTGCCAGTGTGGGGACCACACGTGGAGAACCACTGCTCACAGCCTAGTGTCCTGATTAGATCCAGGTCCTTCAAGAACATTTATAGGTGGTGATTCCCGTGGCCTGTGGCGTCACCTTAGGGGTCTCAAGATGTCTGCTCGCCCCCCCACCCCCGCAAGGATGTCAGAATTGGCCCGTGGGTTCAGGTGGTGACAGCCTGATCCTCCCTTGTGAAGTCACCATCAGCTTCTCGCCTTATGGTTTTGAGAGCGAGCCACGGAGTGTGCTTGCCTGGGTGTGGTATTTCATCAGGGCTCGTGAATGGTAGCATTCTGCTCCTGCCATTCTGTCTGTGTATTGACTAGGGATGGAATTGGATATCACCAAGATGTTGCTCTCCCATCTCTCAAGTTGGGCAGGGGGGTGTGGCCGATGTGGTGGGACCCTCCAGCCCCTCACCCAGCCTCTATCTGCAGGATGAAGTCGCCCACACGGTCACCGAGAGCCGGGTCCTCCAGAACACCAGGCACCCGTTCCTCACTGTGAGTAGCACTCTTGTCCCAGGCAGGGCCTCGCCTGCCCTGTGGGGCCTCCAGGCCTGCCCCCTAGGACAGAGCTCAGGGAAAG
>NW_006786304.1:4469348-4478125 GCF_000442215.2 Lipotes vexillifer
GAGCCTGACCCCTGCCACTATGAAGAACAAACTTGGTGTTGGCCAGATGGCTGGGGCACGGTGTTGTGGGCTCTCCAGGCAGCCTGAACCAAGACACCAGGGGTGGCAGCTTCTTTGTAGATGGTGCCTTCATGTCAGCACCTCAGCCGATTGATGATACCAGGTTATAAAACGGCCCCAGGAGAGCATGGCTGCTGTCTTTATGGGTTAGAGGCACTTTGTCCAGCTGGTTGGAGTGGGAACGTTATTTTTTTATGTTTTAAGAGGTAATCCTAGGAGCAGATGTATTATTATTGTGCTGCCTATCAACTTAGGCTGAGCAGACAAGACACCTCTTTGGCTACAGTCTCCATCAAGGCCAGCAGCCATCAGTTGAATGGACCAGGTTGAAGATGGCTTACGGGTTGTTTCTCTAGCTCACTTGCTGGCCAGGTGTCCTACTGAGCCAAAGCACTTGTTCAAATGAAATCTTATGAGGTTCTTCAGCGTAGAAGACAGGGAGCAGTAGAGTTGTTGTGAGCAGGGAGCCACCTAAGGGTTCTCTTAGGAACTCTCTGTAGGGCTCCTTAGAACACAGTTTGAGAACTGCTTGTTTGTTGGCAGATCGCTTGTCCAGCCTGTTTTGGGCGTTGGCTCCCAAGCCACTGCCAGCTCCCAGCTAGCAAACCTCGTGTGTGTGGATGTGTATGTGTGTGTAGGTTTACCCATTTGACTGTAACATGGGAGGAGGAGAGATGTGAAACAGCTCTGGTTGCTCAGAACATAGTTTCTCCCCTGGCTGTGCCTCTTGGAGGCCTAGTTGAAGGCAGAATACAGGATCGTTGAGCACAGTAACCCTTTCCCTGCTGTCAGGGCATGAGCTCACTCATACGCCACAAAAGGTGAAGCTGAGATCTGAAACCTGGCCGCCTGATTCCCACGGCCTGAGCCAGGGCGGGGGGTGTATGTGCAGAATCAGCAGCGTCCCCGCCTCCCAGGGCCGAGCGGAGAGCCCTCCTCCTTCCCACCTCCTATCCCGGCCGCCTTCCTTCCCCACAGGCACTGAAGTATGCCTTCCAGACCCACGACCGCCTGTGCTTCGTGATGGAGTACGCCAACGGTGGCGAGGTGAGCTGCGGCTGCCCCCTGGCTGCCTTTCTGGGTGTAGGGGGGCAGAGGGAGACTTGCTGGGTGTCATCTTGTTCCATCCGCCCCCCTCCCCTTGAGGCAGGCGTCACCATTTCTGTCGTGCAGGAGGGGAAACAGGCTCAGAGCAGTTAAGTGACTTGTCCAAGTTCCCACGGCTAGTGAGTTGGTAGGCAGGATGCAAACTGAGGTCCAGAAAGCTGTGCAGAGGGCTGTGTGGGTGGTTGGCCAACAGCGCTACGAGGACGTTCTTAAAGGCGCGGAGAAAGGGTCTGCGGGTCAGGATCCCCCGTTCCTCTGCTGTCAGTGCGGCCTCCTGATGAGAGCGCTCAGCCACTTGCTGTCACTCACCCGTCACCCGCTCCTCGCCCCTCACACCCTTCTCTCCACGCAGGTGTCACTCACTGGCTTCATTCTCTCCCATTTGGTCTCACAGCTTGTCACTTGCTCCTGAGTCGTGGTCCTCTGCTTGCTGGCTGTCGCTTCTCGTTCGCCTGCCCCCTCCTGCCACCCCCCTCACTCTCCACTCAGAGCCTGGTGTCTGTCCTTTGCTCTTTATCCCTTGCTCTTTTCTTCTTTCTCTTCTTTTTTTTGGCTCACGTGAGTTCTTCTCTACTCACCGCCCCTCACTTGGGCTTTCTTGCCGTCACTTGCCAGTTCGTGGGGCAGGTGTCACCTCATCAGTGGGCTGGGTGCCGGGGCCGCACATGGTCCCCTCCTCCCCTCCTCTGGGCCGGGGTCTCACCTCCCCTGCCTCCTCTGCTGGCAGCTGTTCTTCCACCTGTCCCGGGAACGCGTCTTCACGGAGGAGCGGGCCCGCTTTTATGGTGCGGAGATCGTCTCAGCCCTGGAGTACCTGCACTCGCGGGACGTGGTGTACCGTGACATCAAGGTGAGCGCGCCATCGCCTCCTGGCTGGGCAGGCGGTGCACAGGCCTTCTGCCCGTCTGCTGCCCGTCTGCTGAGCTTCCCCTTCCATGGAGGGTCTGTCTGTCTTGTCCTTCTCGGAGCTGAGCCTCCCACCCAGGCCCAAGGTGGGTGGTTCCACAGCAGGTGGCCCTGCGTGGGGCCCTTCCCGGCTTCCTGCTGTGCAGCCAGAGGATGTCAGTTGGTCCAAGCGCTTTAGAAGATGGCCCGGCTGAGCCCACCAACACCAGACACACGTGTCCCCTGTGAGACAGTCATTCTGCCTTAGGAGCATGCGCGGGAACAGGTGCCTGTGTCTGTCTCAATGTGGACGCACAAGCTCCTAGCGGCACTGTGTACACTGACCCCAAACTGGAAGCAACCCAAGTGTCCGTTGTCGGAAAGTGGGTAAAAGACATGAAGGTGTATCCACACAGTGGAACTCGCACAGCAGTTCAAGAGGACAAACTACAGCCACACACGATAGCCTGGGCGGGTCTCACGGGCTGAGGCTGAGGGGAAAGCCAGAACAGATGAGGTGAATCTGTATCGTTTACAGTGTATATATAGGTAGAAAAAATTTTTTAAAAGCAGAGAAGTAAAGTTCTTTCTGTGTTGGAGGAGGTGGTGGCTAATAACAGGGAAGGGGCACGTGGGGCTCCTAAGGGGCTGGTGGTGGTCTTTATTGACCTGGCGGGGGTTGCACAGAGGCCCACTCAAGTGCCCATTTGTGTTAAGTTTAGGAAAAAAGAGGAGAAAGAAAGATAGCGTTCCTTACGTCCACAGCGTGACAGCCGCCGCCCGCAGTGGCGGAAGCAGCTTGGGCAGGACCTGGCTCCTGTCTCTCCCTGCCCCGCTTTTTACCAGCTCCCTGGGGGCAGGGGGCGCTGGGGAGGTGTCGGGTCTGGCCTCCCCCTGAGCCTCGGAGGGCCTAACCGTCTGCTGGGGTGTGACCTCTGGTCCCCCCTGGAGCCCCTGGCACAGCTGCCACTACCCCAGGCCCCAGCCTCCTCCAGGGAAGGGCAGGGGTGTGTGGCGTTTCAGGGGTGGCAGGAAACCCTGAGGTACGTTGTGTCCCTGACTCACTGGCTTTTCCTACAGCTGGAAAACCTCATGCTGGACAAAGATGGCCACATCAAGATCACTGACTTCGGCCTGTGCAAAGAGGGCGTCAGTGACGGGGCCACCATGAAAACCTTCTGTGGGACCCCTGAATACCTGGCGCCCGAGGTGTCTGGGGCTGGAGGGCCCAGGGGCGTGTGAGGCCAAGGGAGGAGGGGGCCCTCAGACCTGTGTGTTTCCCCCACCCAGACCCTCTGAGGGCAGGGCTCCAATTCCTTAGGTGGCCCTCCCAGCCCTGGGCAGGGCCGTGCCCCCCTCGGGCCCCTCTCAGCGCCTTGGCCCCGGGGGATGTGGGCCTGGCCCCTCATCGCCCCCCCTTGCTCAGGTGCTGGAGGACAACGACTACGGCCGGGCGGTGGACTGGTGGGGGCTGGGCGTGGTCATGTACGAGATGATGTGCGGCCGCCTGCCCTTCTACAACCAGGACCACGAGCGCCTCTTCGAGCTCATCCTTATGGAGGAGATCCGCTTCCCGCGAACGCTCAGCCCTGAGGCCAAGTCCCTGCTTGCTGGGCTGCTTAAGAAGGACCCCAAGCAGAGGTGAGGGCTGGCGTCTGCCCTGCCCAGCCCAGTGTCACCTGCTGCCACTTCCCTCGGCCTGGAGGGGGCAGCGTCCACAGGTGCACTTGCCCGTGGGGTGCTTGGTGTGTGTTGATCGTCCCCACAGCTGGCACTTAGGGAGCACTCCCTTGGCTAGGCCTGTGCTTAGCCCTCTGGCCTCCCTGTCTTGTTTCATGGCGACACTGAGGAACAGGGTGGCCCTGTACCCAGCCTAGGGTGGCAGAGCCAGGATGTGAAGCGGCCGTCTGCCAAGCCCACCCTCTCAGCTCGCAGGATGTGACCCTGGGCACAGGAGCTCCCTCCCTGAGCCTCAGATTCCTCCTCTGTGAGGTGGTGGTCTGTGGCGGGACAGAATCATTAAAGGTTGTTCAGGGCCTGCACCGAAAGCCCGTCTCCCAGGACCCGGCTGCCCCGGGAGGCGGGTGCTGATGGCCGTCTCTGCCCAGGCTCGGCGGGGGGCCCAGTGATGCCGCGGAGGTCATGGAGCACAGGTTCTTCCTCAGTATCAACTGGCAGGACGTGGTGCAGAAGAAGGTGAGCCCACTGCCTGCCTGCTCCCCGCAGGAGCCCGGCCGCTCCTGGGTGACCTTGGCTGAGGCCTCCGCTTCTCAGGGACCTGAGCCTGGACTCGTCTTCTCCACAGCTCCTGCCACCCTTCAAACCTCAGGTCACATCTGAGGTTGACACAAGGTACTTTGACGACGAGTTCACCGCCCAGTCCATCACAATCACACCCCCGGACCGCTGTGAGTGTCTGAGGCCCCCTCTCCCTGTGGGCCTGGCTGGGCGGTGGAGGGGTGGGGTCTGCTCTTGGCCCAGTTCTCCAGGAGGAGGCTCACAGGTCCCCCTCCGTGTCTGGGCGTTTTACCCTGCAGTATGTTCGCCAGGGCTTTTGCCGTTGGCCCACCAGTGGACCTGGTGAGGGTCACCAGGAGCCATTGGCCGCAGCACTCAGGGGAGGGGTCTGGGCAGGAGACACTTGAGGAGTCATCAGTGCCTGTGGTTGTCTCCCAAGTTGCTCAGGTCTTTGGGGCTGGATGGGTTCAGTGATTCTGTAGCTGTTTGAGTTCTTTCTCTCACCTGCCCGGTGCTGGAGACACAGCCATGACGAGACAGCCCTGGGCCCGGCCCTCAGGGAGCTCAGAGTCCACGTGGGGTGACAGCCCAGAGTGATCAGGCCTGTGGTATTAGAAGTACAGGGTCTGGAGCAGCTCAGAGGAAATGCCTGACTTGGCCTGTGAGTCAGGGAGGGCTTCCTGGAGAAGGAGACATGGCAGCTGAGACTTGCTCTTGGCAGAAGGAGTGGCATATGGGACTCCCAGAAATGGGAGCATTGCAGAGGTCAGAATAGATGGGGGATGGGCGAGGGCATCAGGGCCAGAGCAGGAGGATATTGGGGGCCACTGAAGGAGTACGGATGTGTTGCACGGGGAGCCATGGAAGGGTCTTGGGCAGAGGAGGGAAGGCTTGCATCAGGGCTTTAGCAAGTACCCCCGCCTCGGCTGCATGTGGAGGGGAGGATTGCTGGGGGTAGGAGTGGCGCCCAGGGCAGGGGCTGGGCCACAGAAGTCTGGGCTGCACCCCGGTGTGGCCTGGGGCAGAGGAGCTGGGGGGAGCTCGGGAGGCTGAGTGAGCAGGCTGTGGGGCCTGTGGGCCAGGGCTCTGGCCCGGGGTGGAGCTGTGGCTGAGAGGAAGCCCCTCAGCCTCGGTCTGGTGGTCCCCGTTCTCGTTCTCGGGAACAGTGCGCCAGCTGGGGGTTGCACTGTGGTCTGGCTGCAGCCCTTCCTGGGGCTGGGTGGGGTGCTCGGGCCCCCTGCAGGCCGCTTCTCCCCAATCCACCTCCACCGACCCCTGCAGATGACAGCCTGGGCTCACTCGAACTGGACCAGCGGACCCACTTCCCCCAGTTCTCCTATTCGGCCAGCATCCGAGAGTGAGCAGAGTGAGCTGCCTGCCGCCGCCACCGCCACAGGACGCACGCGCGGCTATCGTCACCACCGGCGGGGGTGGGGGTGGGGGCTTTTTTTTAAAAAACTTTTTATTTTGCCTTTTTTGTTTGTGTCCCCATCCCTCACCTTCTGACCCCCATTTCCAGTTTTTTCTTCAGCCCTCTGCCAAACTCACCTCAGCGGTCCTAGTGGCCCTGCCTACAGGATCCTGTCCTGCCCTCACCTTTGTGCCCAGACCAGGATTTGGGAGACTCTCCAGTGCCTGCCCCAGGACCAGGCCTTTGGGCAGTTGGAGAGATGCCGGTTTTTAATCAACATGAAGCCCCAGTGAGGGGCGAAGCGTGGAGCCGTGGGGCCCGCCTGAACTTCTGGCTGGGGCGCCCACGGGCAGCCCTGCCTCTGGGTTGCTGCTTCTGTCAGAGGCTGCCTTGTGGTGGGCCGCCCGCTGGACAGAGCCCTGGTGCTGCCTTCCCTGTCCTGTCGTTAGGCGCGGAGTGCCCTGGCATGGGGCAATCCAGCCCCCTTCTCCCATGGGGGCAGAAAAGCAATAATGTCCAGGGATCGGGGGTGCGGCAGTAGGCGAGGGCCTTTGGAAGCCGCATGCAGGATTGGGGGTTCAGGACTCCCTCGTGGGGAGGGGGCCTGCTCTACCCTGTGGGGAACCGGGAGGGGGCCCAGGGGATGGGCGCTGCCTCCTGGCCCTGTCTTCCCCCATCCCCTAAGCTGCTCTTCTGACCCTGGGGATAAGGCAGGAGGAGCATCCGGGAGCTGGCTTCCCCACCCACCAGCCCCGTGCCTTACCTCCTGCTGGAGCCCGGGCCTGGCCCTGCCCCTTCTGAGGATGGGGGCCGGGATCTCCCCCTTCTCTCTGCCTGGGGCGGAGGGGCGCCAGCCTCGGCTGTTACACATCTCGCACCGAGACAGTATTGGGCCCGGTGGACTTGGGTCGAAGAGTGGGTGGGGCTGGGTGTCTGGTACGAACCGAGGTAGGGGCCTCTGAGAAGGGAGGCTCCAGGCCACCTCACTCCTTCCCCCTCTCCGGGCCCCGCGTTCTGCAGCCTTAAGGTGAACGTGTCAGTGCTGTGGGCACTCAACGTGCGTGCCTCAGGCTGTGTGTGTCTGTGGGCGTGCCTGTGCATCTGCGATGCAGGTGCACATGGGGTGTGTGTGCGTGCATGTGTGTTGGGTATGTGTGTGCGAGGGCGAGTCCCGGCCTCGAGTGTGCGTGGTGTGTGTGGGCTCGGGCCCCGCCCCTGGCTCAAGCATTTCAACCCGAGGGGGAGGGGTGCTAGCCTAGCAGGGGAGCCACACCTGAGGTCCACTTGTTGCCCTGTCCCCCCTGCCCCGTTCCCCCCAGCATCTCTGAGGTTTGGGATTTAGTTTCTGTGGTTTTGATCACCCCAGCCCACCTTCTGTAGGTAGGTCACAGAGAGACATTCTGGGGTGGGGTGGGGGGGTTGGTTTGGGTGGGTGGGTTCTGACCTTTCCTGTCTGTGTGTGTATGTCGTTAACCTGACAGTTCTCCCTCCTCCCACCGGCCTGTCCCCATCCCTCGTGTTTGTACGGTACAAGCAATAAAGACACATTTCAGCCTGGGGCCCAACCCCCGGGCCTTGCCTTGCTTCCGGAGTCTGGCCCCGGGCATCAGCTGCCTCCTGCTCCCATCCTTCTGGTCCCAGGGCCTGGTGAGCCACGAGGAGGGGGTGAGGTGTGCTCAAGCTCAGGGTGGAGGGTGGGGGCCGTTGGGCGGAAGCTGCCGAAGAGTTTGGGCAAGGCGCCTGGGTCGGGGGTACAGTGGACAGAGACCATTGCAGTCCCTCGGAAGCTGCTTGGGAAAAAAGAGGTGGGGTGGAGAGATGGGGGTGGAAGGGGTGCGAGGTGTCGCTGGGCCCTGGAGTGGGTGTGGGAGGGAGAGGACTCATTTCCTGTGGCCCTTGAGCCCTGGAAGGGGGCACTGCCTGCTCACCCCATCTTACCTATGGCCCCCAATTCTGATACACAACCCTTGGTGGATCAATGGGATGTGTGGTGGCGGTCGGCTGGGAGCACCTCAGGTTGGGTTACAGCCTTCACAGCTCTGGGACCCCTCTGGCACCTGTCCCTTTAATCCTGGAGTTACCATGCTTGAGTCACTCCTCTCAGACCCCAGGGCCAGGGTTGCCCCTGCGGAGCCCCGGCACAGGTGAATTTAACGTCAGATTTTGCCGGAAGGTGTAGGCCTTCACACACACGGAGGCTTTGAGATTGTAAATGGGGGTAGAGGAAAAGTCAGATGCTACAACCGAGACTCAAGGAATTTTTTTTGTTTTCTAACTTCATATGGACTTTATTATGAATTGAGTTACAAAAGTATGTCCTGGTGGTCATATGATAAACGTCAGAGAGGCTTATAAAGAAAAGCCTTTTAAAAGCAACTATACTCCAATAAAAATTAATTGAAAAGAAAAGCCTTTTACTCTTCCCTCTTGTCCAGCCCCTGGAGGTGACCGGTGCTAGATTTTCTTGTCACACCACACTGTCACTCAGACCTTCGTGTGGGTCCACCCCCGTATCTACCTCAGCCAGTTAGTGGTTGTCTTAACAGTCCACGGAGGCCTCCCACGGGTTCCTCCGCTGCTGCCCTCAGTTGAATGTGTATCTGTAGATGCAGTGGTGCTTCTTATTTCGGTAGGAGAACTTTTCCCAAATAGGGAGTTTTAGAGGGGAGTGTTTTAATAAATTTTACCAATTAGGAAAATTAAATTTTGACTAGATCTGTCTTTTGTCATGTGCATTTAGACAGTTTCACAAGTTTTGTGAAAGGAGGAGGAAACTCAAAACCGCCCCCAGGCCTTGAGTGGGTCATTCTGGTCCTCATGTTACCCCTGTGCCAGTGGACACAGTGCCGTGAAAGGCTGTCCCTCTGTCTGCGTAACTCTTTCCTCCCAGCTGAGGTCGTCAAGCTGCTGGGCTCTATACTGCTGCATCTTACCCCCCCCCCCCCCCCCCCCCCCGCCACTCTGCAACCTCCAACTCTTACTGTGAGCCTCTGATAAGGCTAAAGAAGATTCCTCTGGTCAGTTGTACACACACACACACACACACACACACACACACACACACACACAAGATATA
>NW_006786304.1:4478142-4493226 GCF_000442215.2 Lipotes vexillifer
CCCCCCGCCAGCATATGTACATCAGTAGGCTTGCTGGGTCATTGGTAGAAATGAGATCCTCCTCTCTGAGCCACTTTTCTGCATTTGGGGGACTCCTCGTGGACACTTGTCATGCCTCCAGCCGCTTCACGAGCTTTCTCTGCTTTCTCGGGTTGGATGTGCCTCAACTGATTCAGCTGCCCCCTGTCGACAAGAATTTACTTGGTTTCCAGTTTGTTTGCTGCCACCAGCAGTACTGTAATAAACCTTTGACAGTGTAACAATCCATCTTATCGCGCTTGTGCTTTTTAAGTTTTTGTGGCCTACATTCTAGAGTTGCTGTATTTTAATACATGCCAGATAGCTTTCCCCAAAAGTGTAGCGATTCACATATTTTTAACTTTAATTTTGAGATAATTGCAGACTCGTTGAAAACTTTGAAACTTTAAAAATAGTACCACAGTGATTCTAGGACTGGAGCAGAAAATGTGCAAGGTGAACCCGAACACCTTGTGCCCGAAAATAAGGACCTACTAGAACCAAACCATACCCTCACTGACGGGGCATTGAAGGGACACAGGAGCCAATGGGAAAGAGCCCCCAGTGGCCACAGCTGAAAGCAATTTGAGCAACACTAAATAGCATAGTATTGGGTTATACCCAAGGGGTAAAATAAATGAGTCTGTGCTGATATAAATGACAAATGGTGAGAACAGACATATCTGTACAGAATTCCAGATAATATCTGTAAACAGTCTGCCTTCAAAGAGGGGAAACATGGCCCCCACTCCTTTGGTATGGACTGCAAAGTGACTTGCTTCCAAAGAGTACAGTATGGAAAGGGGGGAAGGCAACTGTTGAGTGGAGAAAGTGGAGCTGCATCAGGCAGGTGGTCAAGGTCAACGTCAAGTGGTGAATCATGTCGGCAATGTGTACCTCCTATAGGAGGCGATTAGATGATACTTTATCTCTGAGGTCTTCCTGAAACATACACTCTCAGTCTAATAAAGAGAAAACACGCGTCAGGAAAATTCCAGCTGAGGGATGTTCTGCACAAGACCCGACCACTGGTTCTCAGAACTGTCAAGGTTGTTCAAAACAAGGAGAGCCTGAGAAGCTGTCGCAGCCAAGAGAAGCCTTAGGAAGCATGAAGACTAAACGTAATGTGGTGTCCTGAATGGGGTCCTGGGACAGAGAAGACATTAGGTAAAACGTCAGGAAGTGTGAATAGTGTGTGGACTTGAATAATACTGTGTCCCTATTGGTTCATTAAATTGTGACAGGAAGACCACACTAAAGTGTTAGTAGGGGAAACTGGGTCTGGGTATATGGGGACTCTGTCCTCTCTTTGCAACTTTCCATAAATCTCCAAAATTAATTTTTAAAAAGTACGAAAAATTTTCATCTACCCTTCACGCAGGTTCTCCGTGATATCCTACACTGACTTTATCCCCCCCCCACGATATTTATGTATCTGTCCCAAAACAAGACCATTCTCTTACATAATCACGGTCCAGTTATCAAGGTCAGGAAATTAACATTGATAACAATGCTTTTCTCTTGGACCTTGATCAGATTTTACTGATAGTCACATTAGTGTCCCCAAATACAAAAGAAAAGTCCTGGCTAATGACTCAGTCCAGGCTCACACGTTGCATTCAGTTGTCTGGTTTGAAGCTTACAGGGCAGTTAGTTTGCAGAACGCTCCTCAGAGTTTGTTGCCTGATGTTTCCTTGTGGTTATATGTAAGCTGTTTTTGAAAGGAATTCCCCAAAATGAGATGCCCCTCTCAGTGCATCCTATCAGGAGGCACGTGAGGTGATCTGTCCTATTCCTGGTGATGACTTTGATTCCTTGGTTAAGGTGGCGTCTGTCAGATTTCTCCTCTGTAAAGTTACTACTTTCCCTTTGTAGTTATTTCGTGCAGGCATATCTCATTTTATTGTGCTTTGCTATATTGCACTTGGCAGATACGGCATGTTTTACAAATTGAAGGTTTGTGGCAACCCTGTATTGTCAGTTGATGGTTAGCGTGTTTTTTGTTTTTCTTTTGTTGTTGTTGTGTGTGTGATTTTTTTCAATAAAGCATTTTAAAATGAAGGTATGCACATTGTTTCTTTAAACATAATACAATTGCACACTTAACAGACTACAGTGTAGTGTACACAACTTTTATATGCACTGGGAAACCAAAAAAATTTGTGTGACTCACTTTATTGTGATATTTGCTTTACTGGGGTGGTCTGGAACCAAACCTGCACTGTCTCTGAGGTCTGCCTGTACTGTGTAGAGATACTCTGAGCATATAAATATCCAGGTCCTCATCAGGGGTTCAGGCAAAGGGAACAGCAAGTGCAAAGGTCCTGAGGCAGGCAGGTGTCTGATGTGTTTGGGGAACATAAAGAAGACAGGGTATTTCAGAAAGGCTGAGGAATGGGGAGAGTAGAAGGAAATGAGTTTAGAGAGGTAACAATGTGCCCAAAGGGCCTTGTGCTGAAGGTAAGGAGTTTGTTTTATTTTAAGTATGACAGAAGGCCAGTGGTCCGGGATCTCACACTCTTCTCTCTGCTCACTTTTCCAGCTTCACGGTCCTCTCAGTGCCTGAAAATAGCAAGCTCTCCTACCTCAGGGCCTTTGCTCATGCTGTTCACTCCACCTGGGATATTCTCCCCTCTCTTTGTGTTTCTGGCTCCTCCTCTTACAGGTTTCAGTTTCAACATCACCTCCTCAAAGAGGCTCTTCCAGATCTTTTAAAAATTACATCCAGGGCTTCTCTGGTGGTGCAGTGGTTGAGAGTCCGCCTGCCGATGCAGGGGACACGGGTTCGTGCCCCGGTCCGGGAAGATCCCACATGCCGCGGAGCGGCTGGGCCCGTGAGCCATGGCCGCTGAGCCTGCGCGTCCGGAGCCTGTGCTCCGCAACGGGAGAGACCACAACAGTGAGAGGCCCGCGTACCGCAAAAAAAAAATTAATTAATTAATTAAAAATAAATAAAAGTTACATCCAGCCTGTTCATTCATTCATTCAACAAACGTTTGAGTACCCGACTATGTGCTAAGCCCTGTTCTATGCACTGAGAATACAGCAATGAAAAACAAAAAACTAGATAAGCCCTACCCTCATGGGTTTCACATTCTAGTCAGGAGGGAGACAATAAATAAAGCAGTAGGTGCTAAGAAGAGAATAAGTGCATCGAAAGAATGGGAACAGGAAATGCTTAGGAAGGCACTTTTTATGGAGAAGGTAACATCTGAGTAAACACTTTACAGGAAATGAAGGATCTCTGACAGAAGAGGTTCCACGCAGAGGGAATAGCCAGTGCAAAGGCCCTGAGGTAGGACTGTGCCTGGTGTGAGTGAGGATGAGCCAGGAGGCCAGTGTCATGGGAGAGGAATGAGTGAGGGGGATAGGAGATGAGCTCTAAGGTGTGTTTGGGATGGGAAGATAATATAGGGCCACTTGGACTTTCAACTTGAGGGATATGGGAGCCACATGTTCTGAAGAGAGGCAGAGTGTGATCTGACTTATTAGGTGTCACAGGGTCATTTCCAGCTGCGTGTGGGTAGCAGACTGTAGAGGATGGGTACAGGGAGAGCAGTAAAGAGGCCGCTGCACTAGTCCAGACCGATTGCCGGTGACTTGTGCGGGTCACCTCCACAGTAGGCTGTGGGCTTGGTAAAGGCATCGACCACAGGTGGTTTGCTCATCCCTGAATACCCACTACAGGGGACAGAGGCCCTCTATTAATATTTGTTATGTGATTTTATAGCTCCCATGCCTTGAGCTTTTACTGTATTAATCCCTGTGCTGGACACTTAAACCATCTTACAAATTCCTCAGGATAACTCTGTCGGCTAGGTTTTCAAATCCTTACTTTACAGCTCAGGAGAATGGCGCAGTGGTTGAGAGTCCGCCTCAGAGGGCCTGCTTCTGGTCATATAGTAAGTAGCAGGAAGAGGATTTGATCCAGCTGTCTGACCTAGAAGGTTTGGAGGGTGCAGAGCCAGCCCGCGTAGCATTCGCCATTGCCTGTGCGCCTGCCCAGGTGAGGCGTGCTCAGCGCGCATGCGCCCAGGCGCATTTAAAGCGCCCACCGCGGGCCCTCAGCTCCAGCGGGAAGAGGCGGGAGTTCGGCTTGGCCCTTGACTCCAGCCTGAAGGATGCTGGTGAGATACAGGAGCCAGGTTCCCAACTCCTGGCTTGGGCCTTTCTCCAGGCCCTGACCCCACCCCTTCTCCCTTGCAGAGTCCAACTGCCCCCCTCGATCCCGAGCCTCGGAGCACCCCAGTCCCCGACGGCGTCCCCGCGGGCAGGAGGGTCTCCCCAGGATGCCCGGAGAGGCCCCCCGGGCCGTGCGCGCCGCCGGGGCTGGAGGAGGCTCTGAGCGCGCTGGGGCTGGAGGGAGAACGTGAGTACGCCGGGGATATCTTCGCCGAAGTCATGGTGAGTGGGACCGGGGCGGGACACTCGTGGACCAGCGGGCTTTGGGCAACTCTGGCGCCGCCCACATCCCTGGAGGGCAGCAGAGGCTGTCGGGTTAGAGGAAGCCAAAGCTGACTCGCTCGCCCAACGCCCACTCAGCAAGCATTCCCTAACTCCCACCTCGCCAGCCTCTCACCTCGCTTCCCACCCGACTTTGCAGCTTTTACACCACTGCCACCCACAACTTGGCTTTTCTCTCGCACTGTTACCTGTGTGGTTTCCACTGCCGGGAATGCCCTTTCCCATCTTCCCCAGGCTGTCTGCAGCCCCTCCTTTGGTATTGCATAACCTCTCGTACTTGTCCCTCACATTTACTCACTTACCAACTATTTAGCGAGTTATAACAAATGTTTCTGAGCATGTTCTAGGCACTGGGGATGCTGTGATGGACAACATGAGATAGGCTGTCCTCACTGTGAGGAGACAAACAAATGCGGGCGATAATTTCAGAAGGGCCACAAAATCCAAACACAGGCCACGGTGGTCCACAGTCAACTGTCTGACAGGCACTGCCAGAAGAAATACTGAAGGGATGTGTTTATTTAACAGACATCTTGTGAGCATCTCTCCTGGGTCAGGGCCTCTGTTAGGAACCAAGACACAGCTGTGATCTGAACAGAAATCCATGCCCTCATGGTACCAGCAGTCTAGTGGGCCAAAAAGACAAAACATTCAAGGAAACACAGGGTATCTCCAGACTGAAATACTATGAAGAGAATAAAGCAATGAGATAGAGATGATGGGGTGCAGGGAAAAGTATAGAAAAAGTCAGGGAAATTTTAGCTGAGACTGGAATGACTGAGAAGTCAGCAATGCAAGGAGTGGGGAATGACCATTTCAGCTGGAGGGAATGGCCGGTACATAAGTGCAAAGGTCCTGAGGTAGGAATGAGCTTGGCATAGTCTAGGGCCAAAAGAACACTGGAGTAGGAGTGTGGGTTGTGAGGGGAGAGAGGGAAGAGGTGATGTTGGAGCAGGGCCTGAGAGAGTCTGAGAGCAATTGGGATTTTCTCCTAAGGGTACTGAAAGCCCAGGAAGGATTTTAAGCAGGGGAGTTCCTTGGTCAGATTTATACTTTAGAAAGACCCTCTGGGTGCTCTGAGGAGGATGGGTTGAGGCTTGGTGACTAAGATTGGAGTCTGGGAACCCAGGAGGAGATGCTCAGGAAGTCCTGTGGCCATGGGGGCTAGACTGGAGAGATGGAAAGTGAGGTGTCCAGGGTTCTAGATGGGGACACGGAAGAGCATATTCGGAGGGGACCTCGGAGGCCAGTTTGTGTGTGGCACTCGTGACATCCAACTGGTGCGAGGAGATTGCTGCACCCAGGGCTGGAGCCCGGGAGAGAAGCCGAGGCACAGGTGAGGAGAGTGAGGCCGTTCCTGCCCGACCCCAGGTGTGCCGCGCGCTGCCCCGGAGGGCCCTGCCCCGCACCGTGACCCCGGAGATGCGCGCGCTAGTGGTGGACTGGCTAGTGCAGGTTCACGTACGTAATGGGGAGGGAGAAAGGGCTGGGCCTGCGTAGCATCCTAGAACCGTGGTGATTACCTGCGCCTCTCCCCAGGAGTACCTGGGCCTGGCGGGGGACACGCTCTACCTGGCCGTGCACCTGCTCGATTCCTACCTAGGCGCGGGCCGAGTGCGCCTACACCGCCTGCAGCTGCTGGGCGTGGCCTGCCTGTTCGTGGCGTGCAAAATGGAAGAGTGCGTGCTTCCAGAGGTACTCCCGGGGCGGGGCTTGGGAGGGTGGAGCCCTTCCTCGCCACATCACAGATTAAACGCCTACTGTGTGCCAAGCGAGCACTTTACCTACTCTTGGAATCCCAGCATGTCTGTCTGTGGTAGAGGCTACCAGTGTAGAGGCTAACCCTTTAACAGAGGAAGAGACTGAGGCCCAGAGAGAGGAAGACATTTGCCCAAAGGCAAGCATTTGGGACTTGAACTCAGTCTTGAATAGTTATAGTAGTTATAGTCTTTTTTTTTTTTTTTTTTTTTTTTTTTTTTGCAGTACGCAGGCCTCTCACTGTTGTGGCCTCTCCCGTTGCGGAGCACACAGGCTCTGGACACGCAGGCTCAGTGGCCATGGCTCACGGGCGCAGCCGCTCCATAGCATGTGGGATCTTCCCGGACCGGGGCACGAACGACGCGCAGGCTCAGCGGCCATGGCTCACGGGCCCAGCCGCTCCGCGGCATGTGGGATCCTCCCGGACCGAGGCATGAACTCGTGTCCCCTAGCATCGGCAGGCGGACTCTCAACCACTGCGCCACCAGGGAAGCCCCTATAGTCCTTCTTGAGTTGTTATAGTTAACATGCATAAACTCAGTTCCGTATCAGAACTGCCTGGTGAAGTAGGGAGTAACATCTCCGTTTTATGGATGAAGAAACTGAATCTCAGAGAGCTTCAGTGGATGTCCATGTCACACAGAGAGTAAATGGCAAGGTTTGAGCTCGGGAACGCAAGTCTATCTGACTCTGAAGCCTCTGCTTCCCACGATTTCCAGACAACAAATCAATGGCCCCATTTTACAGACCAGGAAACTGAGGTCCAGCACAGGGACTGAACCGATCCCAGGAGCTCAAGGGCAGGGAGTAACGAGCCGGGGTTCAAGATTCCTCCACCTCTTTCCCCCCAATTCCCAGCCCGCCTCCCTCTGCCTCCTGGGCGATGGCTCCTTCTCGCGGGCCGAGCTTCTGTGCGCGGAGCGCCGCATCCTGAGCCGCTTGGATTTCCGGCTGCACCACCCGGGCCCGCTACTTTGCCTCGGGCTGCTTGCTGCGCTGGCCCGGAGCGGCCCCCAGGTGCGCGGGGCAGGGGCGTGACCTGCGCGGCTAGGGGCGTGGCCTGCACGGGGAGGGGCGTGACTTGATTGCTCCCCGCCACAATGGCAGGGGGTGCCCAGCCCGCCTCCCTCTGCCTCCTGGGCGATGGCTCCTTCTCGCGGGCCGAGCTTCTGTGCGCGGAGCGCCGCATCCTGAGCCGCTTGGATTTCCGGCTGCACCACCCGGGCCCGCTACTTTGCCTCGGGCTGCTTGCTGCGCTGGCCCGGAGCGGCCCCCAGGTGCGCGGGGCAGGGGCGTGACCTGCGCGGCTAGGGGCGTGGCCTGCACGGGGAGGGGCGGGACTTGATTGCTCCCCGCCACAATGGCAGGTGTTGCTACTTGCCACTTACTTCCTGGAGCTGTCTCTGCTGGAGGCCGAGGCCGCAGGATGGGAGCCGGGTCGCCGTGCCGCTGCAGCGCTGAGCCTGGCACACCGGGTGCTCCACGGGGCGGGTTCCGGGCCCGAGCCGGCGCTTTACAGGTATGGCCGCGGCGGAAGTTCTCTGTGGCTTCAGGGCCTACCTTCTTGGTCGCCGTCTTTACTGTCTCAGAGAATGTGAGACAATTAGGTGTGTGTGCGGGGGGCTGGGGGCTGGGGTGGGGCTAGACTTGTTTGCTGGGTGCGAGAGAGAATGGGGTGTCTGCCTCGTCTGGGGGGTCCCATTTGCTTTTCTCTGGGGGTGTCTGAGAGACTGGGGTGTTTGTTCAGATGTCGGGGCCCTTAACCTTGCCCCAGGGTGAAAAATAGGATCTCCTCAGGCCCAGAAGATGCTCTAACTGCGTTCCAGGGTTGAGAACGAGAGGTCTGCCAGCCTCGAGTCCCTTAGCTCCCTTCCTGGCCACGAATTGCTGTCCCTTTAGCTGCTGGAGTCCCTCATCTCCTTGTTAACCACGCCACCGCGGGGCAGGGTGAATCATCTTTTCCTGCAGCCCGTGCCCTAGGGTAGAGCTGGATGTATGCCCATCCTCAGCCCCAGTCCTTCCCTCTCCGCGGGTCCTGGCTCTCCCATAGCCGCGCTCTGAGGGAAAAATAGGGGGTCTGCCCCTCGTCAGCGCCCTCCAGTCACTCTAGATGATGGACCGCGTGTCCGACCTCGAGAGAACTCCTGAGAAGTCCTCGGGGACCCAAGTCAGCTTGTCTTCTCAGCCTCGGGCCCCAAGCTCCGAGGACAGGTCGTCTCCTATTCCCCGCTACCCCTGCCTCATCTCTGTTTCTCCGTCTCTCCGCCGCAGCCGGGCGGAGCTGGGCCCGGTCGAGCCGTGCATGGTCCGCGCCGCGCTCCGAGGCCCTGCGCCCGGCCTCGCCGCCATCTTCCTCAAGTACGCGCGGCCCCAACGCCAGGGCACCAGCCTCGTCGCCGCCCGCCTGCTCCGCCACCCCCCGGCCGGGCCTCCCTGAGCCCCGAGACCCCAGCAAAAAAAGACTCTCTTTGTGCGTCTGTCTCCCACTTCAATAAAAGAGCTTTTTATTCCGAGCGCTCTCTATCCTCAGTGGTCGAATTCTGGCCCCTCTGTCGCTTTTGATTGGTCACTTCCCGGGCTTCTCACCCACCTGATTGGATGTTCTCACCAAGTCCCTTAATGGCAGCTGGGAGACGCGATGAGAATTCTGGACTCCGACGCCAGGGGGCAGTGGCGGGCTTCCGCAAGCACCGCTGAGCGGGACAAAACGGGGATCCCTAACACAAACGCTTGCGGGAGTTAGGGATGCTGAGAGGAAAATCGCGATGCAAGCGAAGGAAACTCGGTCTTCGGGTTGGGGAGAAGCTAGGAGCAATGGCGACTGTGAGAAACTGAGAATGCCTGTCCTAGTCATGAGGAATGTTAGCTACCTTGATGTTGCCAGATTTTCAGATTTTGTTCACGAAAGGAAGCTGAAAATCTGTGATTCCATAAATATCTCTGCTCTTCTAATGCTGGCAACTAATTCAGTATTTTTAACGGTTGCACAAATCTAACACATCACATATACTGGCCTGTGAGGGTCATCAGTTTGTGATAGTATGGGCCTTTGATGGCAAGAGTTTGTTAAATGGGATCTGATTTACTTAACCTCTGAAGTGCCACAGTGTCAGTAGGTATAATATAGTACCGACCTCTTGGTGGTGTGATGAGGACGTGAGTTAACATAAACCTAAAGCTTTAGAACCGTGTCTGACACTTAGTAAGTGTTGCAGATGTGCTAACATTGCATCCTAGCAGGATTGTGAGGTACAGTTGTCCCCTGTTTCTACCGAGCCCCTAGCACCTAGCCATTTGGTAGGTGTTCAGAAAATAATTGTTATGAATCAGTGGGTTTCCAAGTTTTTAATTAAAACAAAAACATGCCCGAGGTGCCGAAAGGTGACCAATGCTGTTCTGGAATCCAGTCTCTGGAATAATAGACTCTGGGTTTGGAGGTGCAGAGAGGAGGAAGTTTTCACCACTGAGGTGTTCAAGTTTGGAGGATCGGGGATCAGGGAGAGACTCAGCAAAGTACAATAAAATATAGAAGCAGATACTGCAGTTGGGATGAAAGGTGTCATGTTCAGGTTTGGGCCTGTTGGGTGGGAACTGCCATGGGACCTCCGGGGGAAGGACGTGCAGTGGGAGGGGGAGGGGACAGTGGAAATGCAGGCTTGGTGCTTGGGAATGAGACTTCAGCTAGGGTCTTGGGTGTGTGTGTGTGTGTGTGTGTGTCCGCCGCAGCCGGGCGGAGCTGGGCCCGGTCGAGCCGTGCATGGTCCGCGCCGCGCTCCGAGGCCCTGCGCCCGGCCTCGCCGCCATCTTCCTCAAGTACGCGCGGCCCCAACGCCAGGGCACCAGCCTCGTCGCCGCCCGCCTGCTCCGCCACCCCCCGGCCGGGCCTCCCTGAGCCCCGAGACCCCAGCAAAAAAAGACTCTCTTTGTGCGTCTGTCTCCCACTTCAATAAAAGAGCTTTTTATTCCGAGCGCTCTCTATCCTCAGTGGTCGAATTCTGGCCCCTCTGTCGCTTTTGATTGGTCACTTCCCGGGCTTCTCACCCACCTGATTGGATGTTCTCACCAAGTCCCTTAATGGCAGCTGGGAGACGCGATGAGAATTCTGGACTCCGACGCCAGGGGGCAGTGGCGGGCTTCCGCAAGCACCGCTGAGCGGGACAAAACGGGGATCCCTAACACAAACGCTTGCGGGAGTTAGGGATGCTGAGAGGAAAATCGCGATGCAAGCGAAGGAAACTCGGTCTTCGGGTTGGGGAGAAGCTAGGAGCAATGGCGACTGTGAGAAACTGAGAATGCCTGTCCTAGTCATGAGGAATGTTAGCTACCTTGATGTTGCCAGATTTTCAGATTTTGTTCACGAAAGGAAGCTGAAAATCTGTGATTCCATAAATATCTCTGCTCTTCTAATGCTGGCAACTAATTCAGTATTTTTAACGGTTGCACAAATCTAACACATCACATATACTGGCCTGTGAGGGTCATCAGTTTGTGATAGTATGGGCCTTTGATGGCAAGAGTTTGTTAAATGGGATCTGATTTACTTAACCTCTGAAGTGCCACAGTGTCAGTAGGTATAATATAGTACCGACCTCTTGGTGGTGTGATGAGGACGTGAGTTAACATAAACCTAAAGCTTTAGAACCGTGTCTGACACTTAGTAAGTGTTGCAGATGTGCTAACATTGCATCCTAGCAGGATTGTGAGGTACAGTTGTCCCCTGTTTCTACCGAGCCCCTAGCACCTAGCCATTTGGTAGGTGTTCAGAAAATAATTGTTATGAATCAGTGGGTTTCCAAGTTTTTAATTAAAACAAAAACATGCCCGAGGTGCCGAAAGGTGACCAATGCTGTTCTGGAATCCAGTCTCTGGAATAATAGACTCTGGGTTTGGAGGTGCAGAGAGGAGGAAGTTTTCACCACTGAGGTGTTCAAGTTTGGAGGATCGGGGATCAGGGAGAGACTCAGCAAAGTACAATAAAATATAGAAGCAGATACTGCAGTTGGGATGAAAGGTGTCATGTTCAGGTTTGGGCCTGTTGGGTGGGAACTGCCATGGGACCTCCGGGGGAAGGACGTGCAGTGGGAGGGGGAGGGGACAGTGGAAATGCAGGCTTGGTGCTTGGGAATGAGACTTCAGCTAGGGTCTTGGGTGTGTGTGTGTGTGTGTGTGTGTGTGTGTGTGTGTGTGTGTGTGTGAGGGGTAATGGTGCTAATACATAGTTACTCATTTATTCAACAACTATATGTGGATGCCGACTCGGAGTCAGGCACTTACGATCACATATCTCACAGTCTCAAGGACGATAAGAAACACTGGCTGTTATTTGCCCATTACTGTACCAGGCCCTGTGCTTTACCTGCATAATATAATTCAGTTCCTACAGCTATTCTGGAGTAAGCTCACTTGTTACCTCCCTGTTACACAGAAGGAAGGTGGAGGAAGACCAAGGAGCTTGGCCAGGGTCCCACCACTAAGTAAGCGGCTAAGGAGTGTTGAAGGACAATCATTCACCCTCAGTTTTTCTCTCGAAAGCCTCTCATGTATTTCCTTCTCTACACTCTTTTATTATTGTGTTCCTCACTCTGGGCTGTCACTTGACTGCTTTCCCACTGGTTTTCCTACCCAGACAGTGAGCTCGATAAGGGCAAGAAGCAGATCTCTTTTGTTCATCGAGTTCTCCCCTCCTCCAGGAAGTCTTCACTCAGCACCTCAGCCTATGCTGGGTACCTCCTCTGGGCCGTCAGAGCCTGTTGTGCTTCCCGCGTCCCAGCCCCAACCCCCCTGCCTGTAGTTCCCAGGCTAGCCCACTCTGGGCTGCCACTGTCTGGTCATTGGTCTGTCTCCCCTACTTCCCTAGGCACCCAGTGAGGGTAGAATCTGAGGCTCTCTCAGTCCCTGCTATGTCCCAGCATCACCCAGCCCCAGAGCTGGGCACAGAAAGATATCAGTGAATATTTGTTTGTTGCATAGATAAATGAATGGGTTCCAAAGTTGCTATCATAGTCCCATGTTACTGATGAGGATACAGAGTTCCAGGTAATTCAGGTGATTTATATAAGTCATACAACTAGTGAGAAAATAAGCAGGTATTTGAATCTGGGCAGCTTGCGTCCGTAGCCTGTGTTCTTATCCAATATGCCAAATGCCTAGCGGTCTGAAAACCAGCCTTCCACGAGGTTGTTATCTTCCTGCTCTTTCTGCCAGACTTGTTCTTTCCTTCTAGAAAGGTTTAGGAGCTTTGGGCATGGGAGAGGAGAGCAAGCAGGAGGGTTGGGAGGGTAAGGGGAGTGGGAAGAAGGGATTTGAATGAGAGAGTGGGGAAGTCTTGAGGGGTTTCTCTAGACCCATAGGGGGCAGCCGGAGTCGGCTACCGGAGGTGCGGGGGCGGAGAAAGAATGGGGACCAGCCCCGCGGGGGGGCGATGCGGTAGCTGCAGCGGCGGCCGCAGGAGTTTCCCACAATGCAGCGCGGCGCGCTGTCCCCGGTGCTGATGCTCAGCGCTGCCCCGGAGCCTCCGCCGTGCCCGCCTCCCGCCCTTTCCCCGCCGGGCCCCAGCCCCCGCCATGGGTCGGCTCGGTCCAGTCCTGCCGCAGAGCCGTCGGGGGGCCTGGGTGCGGCTCTCGACAGCAGCCTGCGGGCCGCCGTGGCGTTTAAGGCGGAGGGTCAGCGCTGCTACCGAGAGAAGAAGTTCCGGGAAGCCATCGGCAAGTATCATCGGGCACTGCTGCAACTGAAGGCGGCGCAGGGGGCCCGCCCTGGAGGCCTGCCCGCTCCCGCCCCCACCCCCGGGCCCGCCAACAGCCAAGGGCCAGCCCGCCTCAGCGAGGAGCAGCGGCGCCTGGTGGAGAACACGGAGGTGGAATGTTATGACTCTCTCACTGGTACGGGGCCGTCGGGGAGCGCAGAGGGTGCATATGTGAGAGGGGTGGGACGTGAGAGGCACTAGTCAAGCCTTGGGGGGCGGCTGGAGGCTTCAAGGGGCTAGGGCTGGGGTCTGTGGTGGGAGACCTCAGAACTTGATCAGGAAGAGGGGTTGGGAGTCTAGGGGACCACAGGGAATGGAAGGAGCTGGGATGCAGGAAATGGGCTTTGGGCTGCGACCTGCGAACCTCAGGTGAGAAAAACCTACCTTGGATGAGCCATTCAAGGACCTGTCCCTCACCTCTGAGATCACCCTTAGTACTCTCCCCTACAGACACCTCCCAGCTAAGCACCTGTGAGCCCCTGTCTGTGTTTTTCGCGCCCTCTAGCGGAGGTGCAGATTGATTCTGTCTTGATTGGTCAGAAGCTTGGCGGCCCCCGGTGGCCTGAGCAATCCCTTAGGCCGGGTTCAGCCGTGGGAAAGGGAAGGGGTCCTCCGCAGCCTGAAGTCCAGGCTCCTCGCGGTCAGGTGAGGCCTGGGGTGTCGACAGGCTCTGCGAGTGTCGCTCGTGGTGCCCCCGCAGCCTGCCTGCTGCAGTCGGAGCTGGTGAACTACGAGCGGGTGCGCGAGTACTGTCTCAAGGTGCTGGAGAAGCAGCAGGGCAACTTCAAGGCGACCTACCGCGCCGGCATCGCCTTCTACCACCTGGGCGACTATGCGCGTGCTTTGCGCTACCTGCAGGAGGCCCGCAGCCGCGAACCCACAGGTGAGGGGGCGGGGAGGGAGCAGGGAAAGGGGCCAGAGAGGAGGAAACAAGGGCAGGAGGATCAGGGCAGGGCTGCTTCAGTGAATGCTGTACCCCTCACCCCACGTCCTGCCTCCACCCCTCTACTCCTTGCACACCCACTCCTCCACTCACCTGCCGTTCGTTCGCGCCCACTCGCCCCTCGTTCCTCTGGCGTTCACCCAACCACCTCTCATCTGTTCCGTCCTGAGCCCGTCCTGCTGCTTCCCATCTACCTACTCAGCCACTTCCCTGGCCACTCACATCCCCCTCCCCCATCGCCATTTCCGCCCCCCGCCCCGAATTAATTCATCTACTCACTCACTAACCTGTTCACACACTCACCTATTCTTTCACCTGTTTCCTGGCAGTGCCAGGAGATTGGCAGGGGGCGGGGTTGGCAGAGCTGGAGGCTTGTTCCTTGCCCTGTGGGAGGTCATAGGGTGTGTGTGCGGTGGGGTGGCGGCAGACACAATACTCAGTTCTGTATTAGGAGCCACTGAAGAGGGAGCACAGCAGGTGCATGGCACAGGGTGTGGGAGCAGGGGCAAGATGAGTTTTCCTGCCGAGCAGTTTGGAGGGAACAGGCTTCTTACAGATGTCACAGGAGGGTAAGAAGTGTGACAGGAGTCTCTGAGAAGAGGCATGCCTGGCAGAGGGCACAGCAGATGCGGAAGTGTGGACGTGTGACACGCCCTGCTCTGCTTGCTCGGTTGGGGCTTTTGGAGAAGGGCTCTGGCTCTACCAGCCTTGGGGGGGGGGGCGGTGCCGAAGGCTGGGGACCATGAAGTGTGAGCCGAGGTGGTGCAGATGTCACCTGCTGCCCCAGGACACGCAGATAATGCCCTGCCCACCTCCCCTGCAGACACCAACGTCCTGCGCTACATCCAGCTGACTCAGCTGAAGATGAACCGTTGCAGCCTCCAGCGGGAAGACAGTGGGGCTGGGGCTGCGTCCCGGGGTGTCACTGGCTGAAGCCAACCTGGGGGGACCGTCCCTACCCCCACTGCCCCCCACCTCACCATGTAACTTCCCCTGACTCATGTGTTTGCTGGTAAAGCACTTGTCGCTGGTGACCATAACCTCTCCGTGTGGTATTCTTGCGGGGGCCCGGGTGGGGACATGGGCCTGGACTTCAACCCCTGGACCTCGGAGATCCAGAGAGGCCTGGGAGCATGCGGCGGTGGGGGGGGGGGGG
>NW_006786304.1:4493236-4509781 GCF_000442215.2 Lipotes vexillifer
GTGTCCCACTGGGGATGATCTGGGTTCAGGGCCCGGCACAGGGAAAGACACACAGCCAAGCGTGGTAGGGGGCAGGGGTTACCTTTAATGCTGCATTTTGTGCCGAATCCCCCATGATGCCCTGTCCCTGAGTATCCCTGCCCACCCTCCCCCCCACCGCAGGGCAGGCACAGGGCCCCCTCCCAGGGTACAAAGGAATAAATTAATTGCCCTCCCTCCCCCCCTTCCCCAATAAATAGAGTGAGTATCCTGCCCAGGGCCTCCCCTGCCTTGTGGCACGGTGGGCTGGGGCGGGGCCTGGGGCGCTACATTCATGGCTGCCCAGGCGGGCGGTGGTGGGCAGGCCTCAGCAGGAGCTGTGGGCCCCACACAGGGGCACTGTGCTGTCCTGGCTCTGCCCCTCCATATCCATGTCAAGCAGCGTGGGCTGCATGCTGGGGGGCCCGGGGCTCTCCGGAGTGTCCGGCCTGCTGGGAGGAGAGATGCTGAGTGTCTGGCCAAAGGAGACCAGTTTCCAGGGGTCCAGGCGGGGACGGCTGGCAGCTGGCCGGGGTCGTGGGGCGAAGGTCAGGGTGGTGGGACGGCCAGGGAACTCGGGGGTCCGACGGCGGGTGGGAAACAGGCCCTGGGGGTCGGGCAGGCGGGGGAAGTCCAGAGGATCTCGAGGGCCTGGTAAGAGAGGATCAGATGAGGTGAGTGGCGTGGGCCAGAGGGTGGTGTTTAGAAGCCAGGAGCATTTGCATGAAAACTGGAATTTGACTTCTCTTGAAAAATCTGCTGATTTTGTTGGGCCCGCTTTCCAGCAGGGTTTGGACCTTTACCTAGCCACCCCCCTCCCCTAATTGCTCAATCATCTGGGTGTAACTCTGGGCACAGTCCTTTATCTTTCAGAGCCCATTTCCTTGCTGCTACTCTAGACAAAGCCCTCATCCCTCGCACCTCTCTGACACTGGGCCAGGTTCACAAAGACCCACAGAGACTCCTCAGGCATGTTGCTGTCTGTGAATGGGGATGACTGCACCTTGCTACATAGGTGCGGATTAAATGAAATGATAATGGTGATTGTAGAGCAAGCAGCACAGTGCCTGATAGGAAGCCTTAGCTCCTGTCTGTTCTAATCATCTTTGTGAGTTAGTAAACTATATAGAACAGGGCATAGCACATGGGTGTTAGCTCTAGTAATTGTTGTTGCCGTTCATGTCACCTGCCTGGCCCCTGTAGGCATTAGAGTTTGCCACCCCTACTGCATCCTGCGTCTCAATTACCCAGGGACTCACAATGCCTCACAAAGCAGTGGGGGCCGTGGGGACACAGACGCTTCCTCGCCATGCTAAGCAGGGGAGGATGCCTTAGCATCCAGGGGGTCGTCGCTGGGCTGGGACACAGGTCTTTGGAGGGGGCACGGGAGATGGGCCTTTTTCTGCGCCGCGGGCGCGTGGAGCGTCACTCACCAAGGCCGGGGCCGGTGGGAACGGGCGCCCCCCGCTGCCCCAGCGCCCCGTCTGACGGCGTCCTCCGGTGCCCGCGGCTCACAGCGCGCGCGGCCGTGACGTGGGTGGGCGTGAGGGACTGGCGGGGGTCCTTCTTGAAGCTCTCCAGCTCCAGGTCCACCAGGGGGTTGGTGCTGGGCGCGGGTGCGGGTGGGGAGGGCGGCGGGGAGGGCGCGGCCGGCGCGGCCTCGTCGCTGTCGGAGCGCAGCAGCGAACGCGTGGAGTTGCAGTCGGACACGGACGACAGCGACACGAGGGTGGCCGAGGGCGCCAGGCCCGGGCCGGGGGCCGCGTCATCGCGGCGGCTCGGGGAGCGCCCGGGTGGGCTGAGGCCCCGCGGGAAGCGGCCGCCGCGGGGGAAGAAGAGGCCATCGAGCCAGCTCCGCGGCTCCTCGCCGTTGGCCGAGCGCGCCTCGGCCACGTCGGCGCCCAGGCCCACGGCGCCCAGCAGCGTGGCGCAGCCCAGCAGCGCGAGCTCGCAGCGCCGCCGGGAGCCGTGCCCGGGCCGGGCGGGCGGCGTTGGCTCCCACGGCGCCCGCGCCCCGGGGGAGGGCTGGCTGGGCAGAGGCACCGTGAGGTAGGACGGGGTGGTGTAGGGCGAGGGGGGCACGCTGCTGCCTCCGTCCGCCTCCGCGAACTCCTCTGCAACCGGGAGAGGGCCGTCACTGGACTCACTTAACTCTAGGCGCCTGGCCCCTCGGCCCCGCCCCCCTCGGATCTGGAGGCAAGGGGTTGCCCCAATGAAATGACCCCTCCAACAAGAGCACCAAGGCCCACTAAGCGTGGTTCTCGGCTATTTCTCCCCTCAAACCCCCTCCTCCGGGGAACGATCCCCACACCCCAGGGACCGGCTGCTCCCATTCCAGGTATGTGTCCTACCCTCTGGCCCAGTGAAATCCCGGCTCCCTCCTTGCAGCCCTGGGGAATGGTCACCCCTTGGTCTTGGGTTACAGTCCCCTTTGCCAGGGAATATTCCTTCCCCCTCCCTTTTAAAGGCGCCCTCACCCTCTTACCCATCTCATTGAGGCTAGCGAAGCCTGGGGTGATGGGAGTGTGTTTGGGGGATTTGCCCAGGTTGGGGGCACTTGATGACCACTGTTTGCTTCCTTCTCCCAGGGCCTTCAGCCTGCAGGGGTCACCAAAGATGGGGGTTATAGGTCTCCTGGCTGCCAAGGGCCTGGGGAAGAGGCACCGGGTGTGGGATGGGCTCCAAGTAGCCAGCACCTCTCCTCTCCGCCAGCCCGCTCCTTCTGCAGCGTGGAGCTGGGCCCCCAGGTCCGGCCCTTCTTCTTGCCCCCAACCAGTTCTTCCTTCTTTGTGGGTCCACTGTTGCGGCCCCACGTCCCACTGCCACCACTGCTGCTGCCACTGCTGCTACCTCCACCACCATCCACAGGAGTCACTGGGCCGAGAGAAGCCACTTGGTTAGTGGGTGTTAGTGTGTCCCCGCTGAGCTCCCAGGCTTACTCTTCCCCCCTGGTCCCACCCTCCACCTGGAAGCCCAAGGGAGCTTGGACTCCAACTCCAATCATGACCCTCCCCTGCTCTACATCCTTCCATAGCTCCCCACTGCTGTCAGGATGACGTCCCAGCTTCCTCAGTTTCATCACCCGTCACTTCTCACGGCCTAACCCTTCAGCCATCCATTCATTCCCAAAGGTTTACTAGCACCTGCTATGTGCCAAGCCCGTGGCAGGTGCTGAGAAGACAGCAGTGGTCAAAGCAGACAAAAGTCCCTGCCCTGGGGACTTCCCTGGTGGTCCAGTGGCTAAGACTCCACACTCCCACTGCAGGGGGCCCCGGGTTCAATCCCTTGTCAGGGAACTAGAGCCCACATGCTGCAACTAAAGATCCCACTTGGGGCAACGAAGATCCTGCATACCACAACTAAGACCTGCTGCAGTCAAATAAATAAATAAATATTTAAAAAAAAGAAAAGTCCCTGCCCCGAGGAGTTTGCGTTTTAGTGGGTGCAGACAGAGGATCAACAAGAGTCACACTAGGTACATCATCTGGGTAGGGGGCTAGAAGGTGATAAGCGCTGTGGGAAATATAAAGCAGGTAAGGGGTTTGGGGAGTTAGGGAAGGTCTCATGTGTGAGAAGGAGAAATATGAGCAAAGACTTGAAGGAGGTGAGGGAGTGAGTCAAGCTGATACCAGGGAGAGGAGCCTTTCAGGCAGAGGGAACAGCAGATGCTGAGGCCCTGTGGCGTGTTCTGGAGCAGACTTGTTCCCTGCAGAGTCAGTTGCTCTCTCTCCTCTGTTCCTATCACATGTTGAACGTACCCCGATGCTAGTACTGACTCACTGTTTGGTCATTATTTGTCTCTGCATCCCCCCAGGAGAATGACCTCTGGGGCCTGGTACAAAGCAGGTGCCCAAACAGAAGTGTGTGTAGGGGGTGGTGTGTGGGGCGAGGCCGGGGGTGAATGATGGGGCAGAACAGACTGGGGAGCCGGCCGGGTACCCTTCAACTCATCAGCAAACCCTGACAGCTGTACCTCTGCCATGTAGCTGACTCACCCTCTCCCCTCTTCAAGGCCCCCGCCCTGGCCCAGCCCCCTCGTCTCACTTGTCTCCCACCTTGACTCTTGCTGTCCTCCAATCCCTACTCCTCACTGTGGCCAGAGGGAAAAGGTTAATTTTACCACATCACTGCCTTGCTCACAGCCCTCCAGAGACTCCCCCGTCTCATTTAAAATAAAATCCAGATTCCTTATCCCAGCTCTTAAGGCCCAGTGTGATCCTCCCCTGTTGAACCCTTGACCACAAGCCTAGTGCTGTCTCTCCCATTCATCCTACTCCAGCCAAGTTGGCCTTCCCAGCTGATAAACACACCATGCTTGTTCCTGCCTCTGGGCCTTCATCTTTGCTGTTCCCTCTGCCAGGGATGCTGTTCCTTCAGATCTCTGCATGTGTCACTCCTCCTTACCATGCAGGTCCCTGCTCAAACCTCAGCTTCTCTGACAGGCCTTCCTTGTGATTTAAAAACAGCAACTCTTCTGTTTTATTCCCTTCCCTGATTTCCTTTATAGCGCTTATCACTACAGGAAATTATCCTGCTCACCAGCTTGTTTACTTGTTGTCTGTTTCCCCTCATGAGAATGAGGGAGGGGACCCTGCCCACCTGGTCCCCTGATGTTGCTCTGGCTTGGTACAAGATATGTGCTCAGAGAAGTCTGTTCACTGACTGACTGGTCAGGGCCTTGGGAGATACTCACGGCGAATGGCCCTCAGCCGGGGAATGATGCTGGGGCTTGCGGGCGGGCTGACCCCATCTGATCCTTTCCGTTTGTCCAGGGTTGGAGAGGCCTGGACTGTGATCTTATGTTCAAAGCCTGCGAAAAGAAAGACTTCCCTAAGCACACGGTTCCATGGGTAGCCAAAGAGCAGTTCCCTTTGTAGAAGGATAGAAGGAATGCTACCATTTTGTATTCCTTCATGCGGTGGTTCTCAAAATGTGTTCCCAGACCAGCAGCATCAATGTCAAGTGGAAACCTCTTGGAAATGCAGATTCTTTGGCCCTCCCTTAATCAGGAACTGTGGGAGGGGGGGAGGTGCAGCAATCTAGCTGCGGTGTAAAAGCCCCCCAGTTACCTCTGATGCACACTCGGGTCTGAGAGCTGCTGCCCTGAGGATCTAGGCCTGAGTGTCCAATATGGTGGTCATTAGCCACACACGGCAAGTGAGCGCTTGAAATGTGGCTTGTGCAACTGAGGAACTGGAGAGTTCTACCTTTATTTAATTGTAAGTAATTTAAGTTTACCTTTCAAAACAGACACTCAGTTCAGTCATCGGAAACACTTAAGCATGTTTGGAACAACTTTGGTATGTGAATCTGCTTTTTCAACTGTACATTTTATGAAATCTAAATACAGGTCGAGACTTTTTGATGAAAATTTAGAGCCCAGTTTGAGATGCACTGTAAGTAGAAAATACACACTGGATTTCAAAGATTTAGTGTGAAAAAAAGAAGGTAAAATATCTCATTAATTTTTCTTGTACTGACTACATGTGAAACTACAACATTTTGGGTATATTTGGCTAAACAAAATATATTAAAGTTAATTTCACCTGTTTTTTTCTCCTTTTTCATATGGCTACTAGAAAATGTAAAATTACACATGTGGCTTGCATTAGATTTCTGTTGGCTGGTGCTATTCTAGGCACTGCTTTAGGGCTTGTAACATCTCTTGTAACAAAGAGAGAAATCAGTATGATGTGCGTCTGATGTTACCTAGGAAGCAATATTTAAAAAAAAAAAAAAATCAAACCTGAACATGAAACTGATTAAGCCCTGAGATCCAACTACTAGGTTGAGCCATGTGAAACTTCTGTTTCTGTAGGTCAAAAATGTATGAACGTCAGCAATTTCACATGGTTTAACCTAATACCAATTTATAGGAAATTCAGGGGACAGAGCGACATGTTAAAAGATACCAGGGAGATGCAAGCAGCAAAATCAGACTGTGGGAAATGCTACAGGATAAATGATGCAGTTCCTCAACAAATTATTGGCAAGGAGGAAAAAAAGGTATTAAACAAATATTAAAAGATATAAAACAAATAGCTGGGAGATAAAACTATAAGGAAAAGTAAGGAAGTGACTGCCCTAAAAGTCAAGACAGGGATTACTCTTAGGGAGCGGCAGGGGGATGTGTTTGGACAGGGCGTGTGGAGGCATATGGGGTGGCTATAGGTTCTCCCTGCTTTCACAGGAGAGATTTTACTAATGTGTGATATACTTAGCAATAAAAAAAGTTTAAAAAATAAATAAATAAAAGGGAGAGATAAGCCCCGGGTTAGGGATGCTCTCAGCGGCCTCTCGGGGATGCTCAGGGGACGTGGGCGGGTACCGGAGGGCAGGCTGATGTGGCTGCTGCCTTCTCGCAGCTTGAGCAGGCGGCTGCGCTTGAAGTTGCCCCTGCGTTTGCGGACCCTGGGCTTCTCCTGGCTCAGCTGGCACATGAGCAGGTGCAGCTCCCGCTCCACAATGTCCATCTCGCGCTCGGCCAGCTCCTGCTCGCGCCGCCGCAGCTGCTCTTCCTGGAACCGCTGCTCCTGCGCCGCCCGCAGCAGCTCCTCCTCGCGGCTACGGAGCTCCTGGAGAGGAGATGAGGGGCTTGGGGCTAGGACCTTAGCTACTCTGCCCCTGCGGATAGCTCCAGGGCTGCTGGGTCTGGTTGGTGTCCTGCTCAGGGCTGTCCTGCTGTGGGGCAAACTGGGGGCACAATCCAACTTACACCTCACTAGCCAGGTTGGGTGCCAGGGCAGGGGACTGTCTTAGGTCAAAGAAAGGGGTAGCTTTTCTTTTTTCCTTCCTCTTTGATTTTTAATTTTTTAAGTCTTCAATTTGGAAAACATCCACAAAAGGAGAGAAAAGTGTGCCCCATGTACCCATCATCCAACTTCAACAATTTTCTATACTTTGCAAATCTTTTTTCATGTATCACCTTCCTTCTCTCCTCTCTCCCCATTTTTGCTGTAGGATTTTAAAGCCAGTCCCAGACCTCATGCAGTATCACTTGTAAGTACTTCAGCGCAGGGTGCCTTTTTTTTTTTTTTGTGGTATGCGGGCCTCTCTTTGTTGTGGCCTCTCCCATTGCGGAGCACAGGCTCCGGACACGCAGGCTCAGTGGCCATGGCTCACAGGCCCAGCCGCTCCGCGGCATGTGGGATCCTCCGAGACTGAGGCACGAACCCGCGTCCCCTGCATTGGCAGGCGGACTCTCAACCACTGCGCCACCAGGGAAGCCCCTGAGGGTGCCTTTTTTAAATCAACCTTCCAACAGGAGGCTGTCTTTTCTTAATATGCAAAAAAGGCTCCCTTGGCCCTGCATGGACCTAAAGACCCCTGGGCTCAGGGGAAGGGACTCTGCCCCATCCAAGGCATCAGAACTCAGGGATCTTGCTCCATCCCTCCCACCTTGCCTCCTGCCTTCACCTTCTCCTTGGTCCGGAGGTCATCGAACATGTGTTGAATCTCCAGCTTCCAGTCTTCCTGCAGCGAGTGGAAAGATTCCAGTGGCATCTGGAACAGGGCTGACTGTTCGATGACTTCAAGTTGCTTCAAGATGCTGCCAAAATCTGGCCGCCCGTGGGGGTCTGGGTCCCAGCATTCTGGGGTGGGGGTGGAGAGGACAGCAGTGGGAGTGGAAATGTCAGTGGCCATGCTCTGGGGCATCGGCCTGCTCAGTGGAGGCAGGACTTTAAGGGACTGTGGACAAACAGCTCCCATGGAGCCGAGGGGAAGGAATTCAAAGCCAAATTCCTGGCAATGTTTCACTTGGTGAAACTCTGGGGAGAGGAACTCAGGGACCTGTTCCCTGACTGGTGGTAGAATCGAGGATTAGGGAGGAATCCCAGGGCCAGTGAGTCCTAACAGGTTGCCCTCAAGAGCTGTGGGCCTAGCCAGAACACAGGTCTGGAGGCCATGGAGCCAATTGTGGGGGAGACTGTTCATGGTCCCATGGTTCCAGCCCCTTGTCCCTCACTCCTGGGCCCAAAGGTATGGATGGGTGTGAAAGAGTGAGGTCTGGGCCTGAGGGCCCCTGCCACCCCTAGCTGAGCCTACCCTCTCCACGGGGCCCTGGCTCACCCTCCAGTAGGCGGGCAAAGGGCTCGGGGCATGTGGAGGGAATGGGCAGAGTCAGCTTGTTCATAGCCACACCATATGCCACAGCCAAGGCGTCGATTTCACGGTAGGGGACCTCACCCGTCAGCAGCTCCCAGAGCAGTACTCCGAAGCTGCAGGTGGGGGAGAGGGAGGGGTGATGCCACAGCCCACCCTAATCCCCACCTACACCCCAGCCCTGCCTCCAGTCCCATGGTGGGCCTCCCTCCCCCCAGCAGCCAGCCCTGGCCAATGAGGCTGCAAGAACCTGATTTGACCTCTATCAGCCTGATCTGGTGGGGTTCATTCTCTGATGTCTCTCCTTCGCTCTGCCTCTCTTCTGCCTGAAAACCTTCAGTGGGTTCCCCATGCCCACTGAGCAAATCCACTCTTCTTAGCCCTGATCTTGATGACCCCTGCAGCCTCACCTTTAAACACTCTCAGCCCCGTACCACCCCCAGCTTCATCTTGCAGCCACGCTGAACAGTTGAACAAACACTGTTCTTCCTAACCTCTGGCCTTTGCACATGCTGTTCCCTTGGTCGAGAACACCCTTTCCTTTGCCTAACGGTCCTTTAAGTCACAACTCATGTGCCCCCTCTACCAGGAAGTCTTCCTTGATTCCACAGCCTCCAAAGCTGGGTTGGAGGCTTCTTCACTATGTTTCCATAGAACCCTCTGCACTTACCTCTAAAAACAAGTTAACATTATTTAATATTTATAAAGCACTTACTCCAGGCCAGCACTGCTCGAGGCCTCACAACAGTCCTGTAAGGCAGAAGGCACTGGAATGACCCTCATTTTATCCAATGAGCAGGTGCAGGCAGAGAGAGGTTAAGTTGTTTGCTTAAAGTCACACTGCTCATAAGTGATGGAGCCACACTGAGACTTAGGTCTGTCTGATGCCCACGACAGCATCCTTAATGGCTACATAATTCCAGAGCATGCATCACTGTGCTACAATCACCTGCGTGTCCATCTTCTCCATTAAACTGTTCTCCTTCTGGATCCTGATCCCTGTTTCATGCAGTGCCCAACATGTAGTAGATCCCCGTGCTCCCCCATTCCATGCATTCATTCAACATACACTTATTAAATGTCTGCTGTGTGCCAGGCATTGTTCCAGGTACTGGAATAAGATAGACACCACTCCTGCCCTCATGCAGCTGACAGCTTCCCCTCCTCTCAGTGACAGCACTGGTAAATTTGAGCTGGGCAAATGCTGCCTGAAATAATTTTCCATCCTCCTTTGCATCTAAGTGTGCCCATATGGCAACGGTTCTGGCCAGTGGGATATAGAAGAGTGTGTAGTGTGCAACTAACTTCCAGGAAGTGTCCTTAAAGGGAAGGGGTCCCCTTTCCTCTTTTCTCCTTCCTCCTGGTTGGAATATAGACATAAAATCTGGAGCTCAAGCAGCCATTTTGGACCATGAAGTGGACTTGGGAATGGAGGCTATACAAGGTGGAGAAAAGTAACAGTGGCTTGTAACTGGAGGGGGCCAGACCCTCCCCTCACAGCCTCTCCCACGTCTCTGGAAACCTGTGGGGATGTTTTGATTGTCACAATGACTGGGGAGTGCTACTGACATTTGGTGGCTGGGAATCATGGATACTTAACATCCTGAAAGGTACAGGACAGTACCACACAGGGAAGAATTATCCTGCCCAATGTCAATGACACCACAGTAAAAAACCCTAATATAGGAGTCAATCCCTAATGCTGGGGGTACTATATCGTGTAAAAGTCATGGGCTTTTACATGACAGCAAAAACATCAGTCTTGTTTTTATTTTGGGTTTTCTGTTCCTTGCCACTGAAATATGGCTTCTACAAATGTTTGGGACCATAAATGAATGCCTTATGTGAAGCAAGACTAAACTTCCCCCAAAGGGCTGCGCTGCTCTAGTTGAGAATTCCTGTCTTATTTGTTTGCCCCAATACCATGACTTTGCGGCTTGGTCCATGTGGAGCCTCAGCCGGGGCTGCCCACTGCAAGTAGAAGGTTGAGTTTCTGCTGTCACCAGGTCTCGCAGGCAATGAACAGCCTCCTCATTGGCCTCCTGCCCCAACTCCTGTCCCCTACAATCCATCAGGCGAGGGAGCCTTTGCGATGTGAAATCAGATCATGTCATTCACAAATGCCTCTAATGGCTTTCCAGTGCACTTAGAATGAACCTGGATCTACTCCCTCACCTGCAAGGCCCTCCGGCTCTCCCTCCTCCATCATTTCCTTCCTCCTTGCCTGCTCTGCTCCAGCCACATGTTCCTTTCTGGAACACACCATGCTCGTTCTCACCTCAGTTCCTCCTTTGTGGAAGCTGTTCCCTCTTCCTGGAAAGCCTCTTCTCCTAAACTTTGCATGATCGGCTCATTGTCATTCAGAACTCAGCTCAAGTACCACTTCTCAGAAAAGCCTTTCCCAAAGTCATCTCCAGCCCTCAGAGTGCTTTTCAGTCAACCTCCTAGCTCATAACACTGTCTAGTACTTTTCTGGTGGATTAACTTACTACCTTTTAAAAATTATTTTTGTAATTTCAACTTAAAAACAGCCTTTTTTAGCTTCTGAGGTATGTATTATTCCCGTGGGCAGGAAATGGGTCTGTTTTTATATACTGCTGTATCCCTAGCTCCCAGTGCAGTTGGATGGATGAATGAATGAATGAATGGTTACCTTCAAAGGTCTCAATTTCCTGTTTGATGAGTGGGGGCAGAGTAATGGATGGTGTTTGAGGGGTCTTTGGTGCTGACCACCTATCTTTATACTCTTGGAATTTTCAAACGTAATCCAAGTCCTCCTCAGCTGCCACTTATGCTGGCAGAGCAGCCACCTGCTTTTGTGCTTGTCTGATGGTCTGACCTTGCTGGAGGGCCCCTTTGCCAGACTTGGATCCCCGCTGCAGTGGCAGACCGTCCCTCCCACTCTGCCGTTTCCCCCTTCCTCCCTCCTCCCTTCCCAGGAGGCCTCCCCTGTCCCACCGTCAGCACCTCCAGACGTCACTGCTTTTGGAGAACAGGGAGAGACGGATAACCTCCGGAGCCATCCAGGCGTAAGTCCCCGCAGCGCTCATTTTGGTGGTCTTGTGCCACTCACGGGCGAGGCCGAAGTCTGTGATTTTGAGCACCGTATCTGCGAGGTTGTGGTTCTCGATGGCCTCCAGAATAAGGACTGTGGGTAGGAAGAAAGGTGGGTCACCCCAGACCTGCTGGCTGCAGCCCCATGTGTCCTGCCCCCGCCTCAACTGGAATCTCCTACTTGTTCTCTCCCTGCCGCCTGGGGTCGCCCCCCTCTGCAGCAGCTCCTTTCCTGGACTTGAGGACCATGAACGCTTTCCTGATGGTCTAATCCCTGCCTCAGGCTCCCATGAGGCGTTGGGGAGCTTCTCCTGAGTTCACTGGCCTCCTGACTCCAACTTGGGATCAGGGGAGCTCAGTGAAATGTCGATGGCCACGGCCTTGGTTCTCCTTGGTCCAGGCCTTGAATTCCCAACCACCGCAGAAGTGGCAACTACAAACCATAAGCAGAAGGGGATGGTTTTCCTTTCCTTTTTGTCACCTGCTGTTGGTAGCTGCATTCATGGCCCCAATTCTGCTCCTTTCTGTCCCACTCTTTCTATCTCTACATCCTTTACTCTGGGTTGGCCGTATGACTTGCTTTGTCTGATAAAATGAGGCAGAAGGGACAGAATGCTAGTTCCAAGCCCAGGCCTCTCATGTCTGCTTGCCCTCTTGCCCTTCTGCCATCACTATGAGAACATGCCTCGGCTAGCCTGCTGGTCCAAGGAACATGAGAGATACTCGGGGCAAAGCCTCTCCAGCTGAGCCCTGCCTAAATCAGTTTATCCTCCATCAGGCCTGCAAATGTATGAGCAGTAATAAAGGACACTGAGTTTTAAGACACCAAGTTCAGGGAGGGTGGGAGGGTTGTTACGCAGCATTATTATGACAAAAATCTGACTGATATATCCCTCAAGCATATTGAATGGTTCCAACTTACTTGCTGTCTAGGGTTATTACTAACAACAATAACAACCATGGCTAGTGTTTATTAGGAGCCTATTATATGACAGGCACTGGGCTAAGCCCTTTATACAAATTAACTAGCAAGCAACCCACTTTATTGACTAGCAAACTGAGGCTCAGAGAGATGAAGTCACTTGGCCGAGATCACACAGCTAGAAAATGGTGGGGGGAGTTTGCAGGTGGCCTAGTGGTTAGGATTCCGGGCTTTCACTGTTGTGGGCCGAGTTCAATCCCGGGTTGGGGAACTGAGATCGTGCAAGGTGCACGGTGCGACCAAAAAAAAGAGAAAATAGTGGGGCAAAGACCCAAATTAGATCTGTCATCAGAGTCCAATCTCTTAACTGCCATGATATTCTACTACCTTCTGTCAAACAGAAGGTAGTGTACAGTATCCTGCCTGGGTTTGAATCCCAGCTCTGCCACTTATTCGTTGCATAACCTTATTTACTTTATTTTTAACACTATGATTTCTCCTCTGCTAAATGGAGATGATAATGGCATTGACCTTCTAGGGTTGTAGTAAAGGTTTATTTCCTGAAGCAACAGTAGGCCCTCTAAAAGCATCAGCTCTCCTTATTAGTGTGTGATGTTGCCATAACTGTTCCTAATTTCTCTACCTTTATCTTTGGCCATTCCTGGCTACTTCTCCAATCATCATAACAATGAGGCAATTCTGCTGTCACACCCATTTGGCAGATGAAGAGACTAAGTTTTAGAGAGCTCAGACCACTGCCCAAGGTAACACTGTTGGTAATCTTGTCCCTTCTTTAAAACCCAACTCAGATGTCACCTCCCCCTGGAAGCCTCTCTGGAAGACTCTCTAGCATGTGACTCTACCTCCCAGGAGTTCTCCCTTCTCGAGTCACCAACTTTCCTGTTTGTGGAGTGACCCTGTGACAGAGGGAACACCCCATGGTCTTACACTTTATTTCTACATCTCCCAGGCTGGGCCTAAATCAATTCACTTAAAAAAGTATTTATCTGATTATGCTATCCCTGCTTAAGACCTTCTAATGGCTTCTACTAAATTGAATAAAATATCCAAAGCACTCACAGTGGCCCCCAAGGTTAATGTGATCTGGCCCGTCTACTTTTATGACCTCACCTCCTTCCACCTCTGCCTCACTCCTGCTCCTCCGACCACTTCGGCCTCCTTGCTGTTTCTCCAACAAGGCAGCTTCATCCCCACCTCAGGACCTTTGCCATGCCTAGATCTTTGTAAAGCTGGGTCCTCTGGGTTCAGGTCTCTGCTCAAATGTTGCTTTCCTGGAGCTCTGATCTAAAGAGCTCCCTCTGCCCCATCCTTAATCCACTTTATTTCCTTCAGAGTCCTTGATACTCTCTGAAATTTTGTTACCTATTTAAATATCAACATCTATTTCTGTTCACTAGACTATAACTTCTAGGGGGGGGGGGTCTTGCCTCATTCACATCTGTCTTGGCTTGTTAACATCTGTAATCCCAGAGCCCAGGACAGTGCCTAGTACACTTAATTCTGCTTCAGAATTATTAGTTGAATAAAATAATGAATGAATGACATCAGATGAGGAGCTCCTCAGGGGAGGCTGAATGAGGGAAGCTGTACTGTGGAGGCCCTGTTTCCTCTGTCTCAGGCATGGAGCAGTTCCATTGCCCAAGCAGGAAGCCCTGGCCTAAGAGCCCCACCAACCCTTTGTCCAAGTGGCATTGGCTACAGAAAAACTTGGGAGAGTGGGAGCATGTCCTGATACCCCACCTGCAGGCTGTGAATCAGCAGGGGTGAGGCAGGGCTGAGAAGGGACCCCAGCCTTCAAGAGGAGCGTGTTGGCAGTCCTGCCTCCATTTACCCAGCATTTCAGGAGTCAGAGCGTCAGCATCAATGGAGATGGGGACCATCAGTCTGTCTTGCTCAATTTTCTGGGGCTGGCGCAGGGCTTGGCGCACCCTGGGCACTTGGTAGCTATCTATCTGTTGAGTGTATGAATGCCAGGCCTGTCAGTTAAGGAAGACTCCGTCCCTCTATTCTAGGGGCTTGCAGTTGGTGGTGGTGAGGCCTAGCAATGAACATGAAACAGTGGGATGGGGGTCAAACAAACTTCAAGACGTAGAACTGACAGGAGTCAGAAACAGATGAGATGTGAGGGCTGAGGACAAAGAGAAAACGCTCACATATCACGTGAGGGCAGGGAACATGCTGGCCCCACTCACTACTGATCTCTCTTGCTTAGTATATGATCTGGCCCAGTAAATACCAAACGAAAGAATAAATTGAACAAATAAATGCAGAAATGAAAGGGAGTGACATGAGGCAGAGGAAGGACGGGACAGCCAGGAAGGTAGGATTTTTTTCCCTGCTGTATCCTAAGGGTCAGGACAGGGCCTAATACACAACAGGTGCTCGGGAAATATCTGGGAAGTGAATGAATATCTGGGGAATGATTGTGAGTGCTGTAAGGGTAGAAATCATGGCTGTTTTGGTCCCTGTTGGGCTTCTACTTGATAGGTGCTCAATTAATATTTGACATCATGAGAAGCTCCTTGAACTAGATGTAGGTTCTGGGGAACCTTGCCTTCCATCTGGCCCCAGACCTCATTCAACCAACCAATCAACTTTTGAGTCTATGACAGGCCAGATAGCTTCAATGCTTTTACATAAGCCACATCCCTTTTCCTCCTCATCTTTCCCAGTGTGTCTTGGCTAGCTGGGGCAGAGGCCTAGGAGGACACCAGGAAGTGGTTCTCTACTGAGGGCTAGTCTGCCCTCCAGAGGACATTCGGCAATGTCTGGAGACATTTTTGGTTGTCATAACTGGGGGATGGGGGGTGGAGAATGCTAATGGCATCTAGTGGGTAGAGGCCAAGGATGCTACTAAGTAACCTACATCACACAGGACAGCCCCCTGCAATCATCCGGCCCCAAATGTCAATAGCGTTGAGACTGAGAAACCCCGACTCCAGGCCAGGTTCTATCTGTCTCTGCCTGGTGGACTCTGGCAGCGTGGCTGGACAGTAAGTGCCATGAGGGCAGGCACTGTACCTGTCCTATTTACAGCAGGGAGCACAGGGCCTGTCACAGTGTCCATTGATACATATTTATTGGGCTACTGTGACTGTAGCCTAGGAGGCAGGTATTCCTTCAACCTTTCTGGGCCTCCTTTTCCTCTCTTAATGGGGCAAGGACTGCCTTACCTGGCCCTGAAGGTATACTGCTGCCCCTTCTTGCCCCAGGCAGTGTCTTCTGGTGTCCCCATCCCGCAACCTAGGCTTGTCCTCACAAGGTTCTACGGAAGCAAGTTTTTTGGGGAGGACACCACTTACTGTTGATGGACTTGAGGTCCCGGTGGATGATGGGCACAGGGGCATCATTGTGTAGGTAGTTCATGCCCCGGGCCACCTGCACAGCCCAGTTGACCAGCACGTGAGGGGGCACCCGGCGCCCTGCCAGCACCCTGCTCAGTGCGCCCCCTCTGGCATACTCCATCACCAGGCAGAGGTGTGGGGGGCTGAGGCAGGCGCCCCTGAGGGCAATGATGTTGGGGTGCTGCAGGGCTCCGAAGAGCCGGGCCTCCTGGCGCACCTGCTCTGCTGTCACTGCCGGGTCCCGTTCAGGGTCCAGCCGGGCGGCCTTGACCGCCACCTCCTCGCCATGCCACAGGGCCCGATAGACCTTGCCAAAGCCCCCTACACCGATGATCTCCTCCAGCTGCAGCTCGTGGAAGGGGATCTCCTGGGGCAGCTGGAGGTCCGCGGGCGCGGCGGGGGTGCCGGGGGCCACGTAGTTGCTGGGGAAGACGCCCACACGGCCGCTGGGTAGCTGCCCGGTCCACCAGCCCTCGTCGCCCGACACGGCACAGTCCTGGGAAAGCACCTGGACGCGGTCGCCCCTCCGCAGGGTCAGCTCCTCCTCGCCCGCCGCCTCGTAGTCGAACACTGCGGTCCAGACGGGCCCCGCGGGGGTCGTGCCCCACTCCTTGGCCGCCCCCGACTCCTCCTCCTCCATGGGGGTGGGGCCAGGGGCTGCGGGATGCCGCTTCACACGGGCTGCCCGCGGGATGCAGAGGGCGGGCCCCGTTGGCCAGGATGGGGGGCAGTCCCTGCGGGTTCTAGGGGACTCCTGGGGGCCATGGCTGGGGGGCCCTTCGCAGGAGCAAGAAAAAGCCTCTTTAAAAGGGCAGGGTTGTCCCCTCTGATTCAGCTGTCCAGGCAGGGTGGGGTGGGGGAAGGGCGGCGGGTTCACCTCTCCCCCCTAAACGTCAGGGCGCTAAGAAGGCCTGGCCGCGCGGCTGCCGAATTCCTGCCGGGGTCCGCCGGTGGGGGACGAGGGTGAGGGAAGCAGGCAGCCCCCTTCCCCGCGCCTCTCACCCCGCGCAGCTCCACCGGCGGCCCCCGGCTCCGCATCCCGGGCCACGATCGCCGGGCGGGGCGGGGCTGGCGGAGCCCCCC
>NW_006786304.1:4509794-4510219 GCF_000442215.2 Lipotes vexillifer
CTCCCCCCACAGAACGGGGTGGCGCGCCCCTCGGCCTCCTCACGCGCGGGGCGGCCGGGCGGCCCCCATCCTCAGCATCGGGCTCCCGGTCGGCCCCAGCCCCTGCCCCCGCCCGCGCCGCTTCCCGGGGCCGCAGGCAGTGCCTGAGTGACGTGCTCGCTGCCGCCGCGCCGCGGTGCCGCCTGGGAGTTGTAGTCTCCGGCAGCGCGACTTCCTGGTCGGTCCCCCGTCCCCCAGCCTCCAGAGCCCGGCTGCGGGCCTCGGGCCGAAGTGAGGAGCGCGCGTGGGCGAAGGAATTCTCCCTGGCCTCAGGCCCTCCCTGGGACGCCGTGGGCCGGACGCCTGGAGGAGGAGAGGAGGAGAGGGCCGAGCGCTCCTCAGAGACCCTGCAAGTGCCGCGGCAAGGTGGGGTTGACGGTGACTGA
>NW_006786304.1:4510229-4527729 GCF_000442215.2 Lipotes vexillifer
GAAAAGTAGCAGCTGCGTGAGTGATGGTTACTGCCCGGAGCCTCTAACGAAGGCCAGGACGAGGTCCCCACAGCTGGACTGCCCTTCGGGGCCCCGACCCGAGGTGCACGCCGGGAAGTGTAGTCCGTTTGCGAACCGGCGCTGTGCGGGCAAGGGAGAGCTGCTTGGTGGCTCCAGCAAGCTGGGGGGTCAGGCTGATGGTGAGGCCTCTGGGGGAAGACAGGGCTGGGAGGATGTTTGTAGTGTCCCTGGGGAAATCACAGCCACATCTGCTTTCCCCACCAGCCCTGGGTTCCTCTGCCTCTGCAGTCAGAACTCGAGAATCCCCGCCTTCCATAATGGGAATTTCAGTTTTCTGGGGCTTAACGGTCATCTTATGCTGAGTTCTTTGCATACATGGTAGCGTTAAATCCTCTCAAAGCCCCTAGTTTACAGATGAGGCATAGAGAAATAAAGTCACTTGTCCAAGGTCACAACTATAAATGGCAAAGCAACGATCAAAGGCATATATTTCTCTCTCTCTCTCTCTCTCTCTTTTTCTTTTTTCTTTGGCCGCACCGTGCGGCAGATCTTAGTTCCCCAACCAGGGATGGAACCGGTGTCCCCTGCAGTGGAAGCTCGGAGTCTTAACCACTCGACCGCCAGGAAAGCTCCTCAAAAGCATATTTTAAAATTAAAAACAACCACCACCACGACAATCATGATTTTTAAAAACACTACCTTCCCATTTAAAGAGTGAGGAAACTGAGTCCTGCAGAGGTTCGATGACTTGCTCAAGATCTGTAAGCTTGTAAGCAGCAAAATTCTGGGTCTTTTCACTTAGCCTCTCCTTAGTGGTCTGGGGGTCTGGCGGGAGGAGAGAAGAGGGGAACTTTGATGGGCTCTGGTGCCCAAACTCCAGAGAACTGCCCCACAGTGTCCTGGGAAATTGTTCCGCGCTCAGAGGGAAGTGGGTACCTGCTCTCCTGTGAGGGAAACTCTGGACCTCTCAAGAATGCTTGTTGGAAGAGAGGCCCCTCTTCATTCTGAGTACAGGCATTTCTGCTATAACCTGATACATGCTTTCCTGAAAAACCTGTAGTTCTGCAAAACAGTGCACTAAAAATGACAAGGCTTTATGGGAAAAATAGAATTAGGGACAGATTGCTCAAAACGTATGCAACTTAGTAATCAGAGTGCTACGAAACCAATAACGTTTACTTATTTATTTATTTATTTTTTAACGTTTGTTTACTTGCACCAGGTCTTAGTTGCCACATGTGGGCTCCTTAGTTAAGGCATGCATGTGAGATCTAGTTCCCTGACCAGGAATGGAACCCAGGCCCCCAGCACTGGGAGTGCAGAGTCTTATCCACAGCACCACCAGGGAAGTCCCAATAACAATTCTAATAGAAATACTAGCACAGTTAAATATACACGGGGTATTTGCGCTTAGCAATCAATACTTTAAGTGCCTTCTTTGCGGTCTTAAAGGCTGGGGCTTGTACTTCCTTCACAGAGATGCCGGCTGGAAATATTAACTTCTAATGGAGACCATTTTCTTCAAAATTAAAAATCTGATCCAAGGTGTAGTCTTCCTCATTAATCTGTTATTTTAATGTGGGAAAATATCGTTGCAGTTTCTTCATCTGCTTTCACAGCTTTGCCACATACCATACCATTGTAGCGAGCAATGGGTCTTTGAAATCACTAAACGATCCATGGTGGATCTAAAGGAAGACATTTCTATAGAGTTGCAGCTTTTCCCCTTAAGATCTTCTTTTATCACTAAGGCTTCCTCTTTACCTGTGAGAAACCCTGCCCTTGAATGCTTCAAAATGTTAACTTCCTAGAGAAAATTGCATATTAACCAACATGACTGTGATATGCTGACATCCTTACTCTGTTTACCAATTGTTTATGGGGTGATTCAAATCAAAGAAGGTGGGCAGCAGAACAGGTGGTCTCCAAGTAGATGCCTAGACTTAGATGAACCTGGCTTGGTTCTAAACCTGGTAGGCTCTATAACGGAAATGGAGAGTGGAATAGCATTTGTCAAATCCATAAAAAAGTCCTTCGGATTTTGATTGGGATTATAATGAATAAATTATTAATTTGGGGAGAATATGACTTTGTAATATTGAGTCTTCTATTCTTGGACAGGTATAATTTTTTCCTGGGATATCTTATATGGCTTTCTTTGGTTCACTCACTGGATTTTACTGTTTTTACTTATTTACTTGTGGCCGGGATTTTGTTATTTTTTCCTAATCAGTTACTGCTGTTTTTAATGCTGAGCTTGGATCTGGCTACCTTGTTGAGCTCACTCTTATTTGTTCTAGAATAGCTTGACAGATAATTCTCTATACTGTTCCAGTTAGATGACCCTGGTGTCCAGGGAAAAAAAGGCAGTTTAGTTTTTCCAATCCTTATAACTCATTTCTCACCCCACGCCCTTTGGCTGAGGGTTCCAATACAATGTTGAATGGCAGTGGTGATAATGGATAATCCTTGTCTTGTTCTAGACTTTTTAAAGGAATGCCCCTAAGATTTCATCATTAAGTATGATGTTTTCAGTAGATTTCTAGTAGATTTCTAAATTTTATTCCTAATTTGCTGAGTTTATTTTTTTAAAACAGCAGGCGTTGACTTTTATCAGATGCTTTCTATGCATTTGTTGATATGATCAGATGACTTTTCTGCCTTAATCTGTTAATGATGAACCATCCTCCTCTGTTTCACTATTGCTGGATTTGATTTAATAACATTTTCTTTAGGGTTGTTGTGCATTTGTTTTCATGAATGGAATTGACTGACTCATGGTTTTCTTTCTCGTGCTGTCCTTGCCCAGTTATGACATAAGGGAAATGCTAGCTCTGTTCTACGATTTGGGGGAACCACCTACCTTTTCCTGCAGTCTGGAATGGTTTGTGATATATTGGAGTTATCTGTTCTTTGAACATTTAGTAGAATTTGACTATAAGATCATCCATGCTTGGTGCCTTTTGGGTAGGTCTTTGGTTATAATTTCAACCTCTTCTGTGGATATTGGTTTATTCAGATTTATTACTTTCTCCTGAGATACATTTTTGTAATTTATATTTGCCTAGAACAATATCTATTTTATCTAGGATTTCAGATTCATTGGTATAACTTTATGCATATTATTTCCTATGAATCCTATGGATCTGAAGTTATATTTCTTTTGGCTTTCCTGATATTTATTTGTTCCTTCTCTTATTTTTCTGGATCAAATTTGCCAAAAATTTAAATAGAAAAACATTTCTATTTTTACATTTTTTGCTCAATATTGTTTGATTGGTCTTTAAAAAACTCCCAGCTTTTTGTTCTATTGATGATCTCTTCTACTTATTTGTTTTGAGGGGGGTGTATTTTATTTCATTAATTTCTTCCTTAATTGTTGACTCATTTTTTTCCATTTTAGTATTTATTTTGTTGTTATGTATACCTCAGGTTTTGATTTGTAGTGCTTTCATTGTCATTCAGTTCCAAAAAAAAGTGTAATTTCAATTCCCCTTAACCCCCAAATTATTTAGAAACGTGGTTTTTAATATCTAGGTAGATGGATTTTTCCTTGATTATCTTTTGTAGTTGATTTCTAATTTTGTTTAATGAATGTATTTCAAATGATATAAATTCTTAGGAATTTGTTGAGATTTCCTTTATGACCTAGTATGTGGCATTTTTTTGTTTTGTTTTGGAAGTGTGCTGTTTTTAAAGAATGTACATCCTAGTTGTTGGGATAAGAGGTCTGACTATACAAGTTTATTAATGATCTAATTCTTAACTATTATATCCTTACCTTTTTTTTTTTTTTCCTGTTTGATCTATTGGCTTCTGGAAGGTGTAATAAAGTCTCCCATTATGAGTGAGGATACGTGCACTTCTCATTTTAGCTGTATCAGTTTTTGCTTTATATGTTTTGAAGTTATGTTGTTAGGTGCATAAGGGTTTATGTTATTAATATGACATCAGTGAATTATTCCTTTTATCAATATGAAATATCCTTTGCTCTCCTTCCTAATGATTTTTGCTTTCAATGTGTCTTTTTTCTTAACACTTCCTTGGTACTTCTGTTCTCTTTCATTCATTCTTCTTTTTTTTTCTTTTTCTGGGGGTTGATTTTACCATGCTGCCTCATTTCTGACACACTATAGCAATAGTTTGTGTAAAGCTATCCTCTTATGTTATTTTTTCTCCATATCCCCATTCCCACTTTCATTTCTTCCTCCACCTCAAAGACACACTTTCTGATTTATGTTTAATTTATGGTTCTTGGATATGTCTATATTTCTAAAACATGTATGGTGCTTTCTATATATATATATGTTTTTAATTTACAAAAATTATACTAAGTACATTTCTATTTTTACACTTTTTGCTCAATATTGTTTTAAGAGCAGTCCATGTTGTTTGTATATCTAGTTAATTGTGTCTGTTTGCTGCATAGCACTCCAATTTATTAGTTCACCATCCTTAATTATTCACCTACTAATGAAGAAGACCTACATTGCCTTGAATTCTTTGCTACTACAAACAATACTTCAATCAACAATCTTGTACTTATATCCTTTGGGACTTGTGTGAGAGTTTCTCTGGATTATATACCAAGATTGGGATTGCTGGATCATAGTATATACATACCGAATTATGCTAATCAAAGGTGCATGACAGTTCCAAATTCTATATGTCTTTACTAATACTAGCTCCTCTCTGACCTTTAAATTTTGACCACTCTGATGAATTTAAAATATGTAGTAGTTTTCTAACTGATTTTGAGGGAGGTTGAGCATCTCTTCAGACTTGTTAGCTAGTTAGATTTCCTTTTATGTTAATTGCCTATTCATATCTTTTGCCCCCCACCCCCCCCCACACACACGGCATGTGGGATCTTCCCCAACCAGGGATCGAACCTGTGCCCCCTGCATTGGGAGCATGGAGTCTTAACCACTGGACTGTCAGGGAAGTCCCTCCATTTTTTATTTATTTATTTTTTTTGCGGTACGTGGGCCTCTCACTGTCGTGGCCTCTCCCGTTGCGGAGCACAGGCTCCGGGCGCGCGGGCTCAGCGGCCATGGCTCACGGGCCCAGCCACTCCGTGGCACGTGGGATCCTCCTGGACCGGGGCACGAACCCGTGTCCCCTGCATCGGCAGGCAGACCCTCAAGCACTGCGCCACCAGGGAAGCCCCGTCCCTCCATTTTTATATTGGGATTCCTACTCTTAAATATTTGCAGGATTTTATTGTATATTCTGGATATTAATCACATTTTTTTTTGAAGCTGAAAATGTCTTCTCCCGGTTTGTCACTTATTAGTTAACTTTTTCAATCATGTCTTTGGAAGAAATCTTTAATCTTAATATAGTCAAATTCATCTCATTATATAGTTTATATTTTCTTGGTTTAAACAACTTTATTCACTCCAAAGTCATAAAAATATTCTATATTTTTCCACTAGCTGTTCTGGGTTGAACTGTTTCTCTTAAAAACAGATATGTTGAAATCCTAACCACCCCCCCATACTCCAGAATGTGCTCTTATTTGGAAGCAGAGTAGTTGCAGATGTAATTAGTTAAATTAAGATGAGGTCATACTGGCATAGGATGGTCCCCTAATCCAATATGACTGATGTCCTTATAAGAAGACAGTCACTTGAAGACAAACACAGAGAGGGAGAATACCATGTGATGAGGAAGGCTGAGATTGGAGTTAGGCAGTGCAGCTGCAAGCTGAGGAACTCCAAAGATTACCAGTAAACCACCAAAAGCTAAGAAGAGGCAAGGAAGGATTCCCCTACAGCTTCCAGAGGGGAGCACGGCCCCACTGACACCTTGATTTTGTACTGGTAGCCTCCAGAACTGTGAGACAATACGTTTCTGTTGTGTTAAGCCACGCAATTTGTGGTACCTTGTTCTGGCAGCCCTGTGAAATGAATATACTAGCTTTATAGATTTATCTTTCATATTTAGGTCTCTAATCCACTTATTTGACCTTCGTATTATGGTGAGAGGTAGGGAACCAACTTTTCTTTTCTCCTTATAAGGAACCAGTTTTCCCAATACCATCCTTTAACAATCCATCTTTTCCCTTCTGATTAGGATGCTTATTCTGAAATATCTCAAGGGTTTTTTTTTTTTTTTGCAGTAGGTGGGCCTCTCACTGCTGTGGCCTCTCCCGTTGCAGAGCACAGGCTCTGGTCGCACAGTCTCAGCGGCCATGGCTCACGGGCCCAGCTGCTCCGCGGATGCGGGATCCTCCTGGACCGGGGCACGAACCCGTGTCCCCTGCATCGGCAGGCGGACTCTCAACCACTGCGCCACCAGGGAAGCCCTCAAGGTTTTTTATGTACACGTGTCTGTTTGTTTCCTCTCTGTTCTGTTTCTTTGATCAGTTTGTCTGCTTATGTGCCATTCCACTTTTGTCTTTTTTTTTTACTCTGGCTTTTGGGTATATCTTATCTGATACAGAAAATTCCTCTTTTTTGGGCCCACTCTTATCTATTTGTGGGTCTTGATTCTTCCACATGCAATTTTGAATCCATTTATTGGGTTTCTAAAAAAAATCTTTCTGGAGTTTGGGCTCGCATTGAATTTATAGCTTGATTTAGGTAGAAGAAACATCTTAATAATACTAAATTGTTACATTCATGAACATGGTTCATCTCCCCATTTGCTAGATTTCTTTTGTTTCCTTTAATAACATTAAATTCTTTATTTTTTTCGGCCACGCTACGTGGTTTGTGGGATCTTAGTTCCCCAACCAGGGATTGAACCCTGGGCCTTGGCAGTGAAAGTGCGGAGTCTTAACCACTGGACCGCCAGGGAATTCCCTAAACTTTTTTTCTTCATAAACATCTTGTGGATTGACAGGTGAATGCCTAGATTACTTTTAAACTTTTGTTACTATTCTGAATGGAATCTTATTTTTTGTTAGAGTTTCTAGCTTACAGTTTTAATGGTTCTGAGTTTCTGTATGGAATACCAAATCACATCCAAATAATGACAATCTTGTCATCCTCCCTCCCATTCCGTATATACATATTTATAATGTCTTATTGCAATGGTCAGGACCCCTAGGAGTGAACAGTAGTAGTGATTGTGTTCTTCCAGATCTTAAAAGGAATGAGCTTAAGGTTCCGTCTTCTTTTTTTTTTTAATTTATTTTATTTATTTATTTCTGGCTGCGTTGGGTCTTTGTTGCTGCTCATGGGCTTCTCTTTAGTTGCGGTGAGCGGGGGCTACTCTTCCCTTGCCGTGCATGGGCTTCTCATTGTGGTGGCTTCTCTTGTTGCGGAGCACAGGCTCTAGGCACGCGGGCTTCAGTAGTTGTGGCATGCAGGCTCAATAGTTGTGGCACATGGGCTCAGTAGTTGTGGCTCGCGGGCTCTAGAGCACAGGCTCAGTAGTTGTGGCACACGGGCTTAGTTGCTCTGCGGCATGTGAGATCTTCCCGGACCAGGGCTTGAACCTGTGTCCCCTGCATTGGCAGGCGGATTCTTAACCATTGCACCACCAGGGAAGCCCAAGATTCTGTCTTAATTGTGTGGTGTGTGGTAGATTTTTAGTAGATAGTCCTTATCAAATTATGGAAGTTTCTATCCGTAGTTTTCTGAGAGCTTTTATCATAAATAGATGTTGAACTTTATTAAATGTTTTTTTCAATCCATGGAGGTGACCATATGACTTTCCTCCTTTATTCCATAATGTAGTGCATTACATTGTTAACTTTCTGATGTTTATTAAAACCTACTCAATTATGTTTTATTTTTCATACATTATTCTATTTGCTTATCTAATATTTTATTTAGGAATTGTATTTACACTTAGAAAGTAAAACGGGCCTCTAATATTCTTTTCCTAAATTGTCCCTATTCAGTTTAGGAATCAAGGATATACCAGCTTTGTAAAATGAATTTCTCTTCTTTTTCTCCCTGTAATAATTTGTATACAGCAGGTATTACTTGTTCCTTGAAAGCTTGGTAGAATTCCCCTGTTAAACCTTCTGGGGCTTCTTTTAACTAAAATTTCAGTTTCTTTAATTGTTGTTGGTCTTTTCAAAGTTTACTGTTTCTTGTTTCAGTATTGGCATATTCTTGTGGAAATTTGTCCATTTTGTCAGTTTTCAAGTGTATTGGTTTATGTAGTTCAAAAATTTATTTTATCATTTAAGAATATCTATATCTATAGTTTCCCCCCTTTTTAGTTATGCATTTTGTCTTTTATTTGTATGTTTCTTTTTTTCTATCAGTCTGGCCTGAAGCATTTCTATCTTATTAGAATTTCAAGTTGCCAAGTTTCGGTTTTTGTTGATCTTCTCTATTTTTCTACTTTGTCAATTTCTGCCTTTAAATTTTTTTCTTCTTGTTTTTTTTTGATTTTTCTCTGTTGTTTCATATTTAAGTTCCTAAAATGAGGCTTCCTTCATTTGTTTGCAATCTTTTGGTAAGAAATATTCAAAGCAATTGATTACCCTTGAATCATTGCATTGGTAGTGCTTTTGTTGCCATTCAGTTATAAGGATTTATTTCTTTTATGTTTTATTTTTTAACTTAATAGTTATTCGTATTATATTATTTAAGTTTCCAGGCTTCTGTCTTTTTGTTTTTTAGAGCCATCTACACTGGGATGGATAACTATGGTATAATGAAGAGAGTCCAGAATGCAATGCCTCAGAAGACATTTATTTATTTCACAAAACATCCCAGAGTAGGTAGGTGGCCTCGCCCCAAGAGGTCATCAGGTCCCACCTTTCTTATTGCCCTGCTTTGAGCATCATCCTGACTCACACGGTTGAAGCCATCTTAGAGTCACCAAATCTGTGCTCCCCTCTGTGAGAAGACAGAATGAAGTATGGAACAATTAGCTTCATTTTAAGGACATGACACAGAAGTTGCCCACCTTACTTCTGCTTATATCCCACTGGCCAAAAATTAGTCATATGGCTATAGGAGACAGAGTACTAAAAACAGAAAGTGAACCAGTGACGTTAACAGAGAGAATTTAATAAAAGGAATTGGTGGAGTTAGTGAAATAGATGTTGAGATGACAAAATGGGGATATTGTATTAATCAGAGATAATAGATGCAGAAATCAGCTTTCACCCCCTAGGACTGGGGCAACAAAGGGAATAGGTCTCTAGTTGTTTACTATTATGTAAACATAATAGAGTTATTAAAATCATGATAGGGTTATTAGAATCTAGAAGGTTGAAGGAATACTCCAGTAGAGCTGGAACCCAGGCCTCTGACAAGGGGACAGCTGGTCTTTGTATGTCGGAGAGAGAAAAATGAGACTGAGAGTATGGAAAAGACAGGAGTCAGCTGCTGCCATCAGGGGGAAGAACCACTGCTGGGGTGATGCTAACAGGAAAGGGAAGCAAAACAGGAAGAATCACATACTTTCTCCTTCCAGCCTTTTGTCTTTCTTTCTTGTGCTTCCTCTCAAAAGAACCAAGTAGGGAGCTGGCGGCCTCAGAGCCACAAAGCAGAGTGCAAAAGGGTGGGTTTGGGTTAAGAAACAATGGACTAGTCACCAACACAGTTCACCCACCCTTTTGACCACTCAGCGTCCATACATATCTTTCTACACATATTTGAACTTCCATTTAAGAACCATAAAACATCATGTTTCACCTAATCTTGAACAAAGATGCTCCCATCTGCTCTCCAAACAGGGGAGATACAGAATTCCTCCAGTCATATTATCCATTCCTGTTTTGCTTTTTTCTGTTATTCTCCTTATGGCATTCGTTTGGATTGAGTCTCCTCCCAACATTTCCATTTTCCCCTCTGTGCTATGTTGCAAGTTTTACACTTACTTGCTGTTCTTTTAGTGTTTACTCTAAAAATATCTTCGTGTGTATTCAACAAAATCCTCTCCATTTATAAGTTTTCAAGATGTTAGTTCTTTTTTAAACACCTAAATTTGACATTGTTACTGTACTTTTGATAGAGTTTTGATATGTTTACCATTTTTTTGTTTATTTTTTCTTTTCTTATCATTCCTTCTTGTATTTCAGGCCCTCATTCTAGGATTAGTTTTATTCTTCCTGAAGTATATCTCTTAGAAGTTCTTTTGAAGAGGGTGTCTTGGGAATCAATTCCTAGTTTTTGGTTTGTCTAAACAATAATTGTAGTTTTGTTCTTGAAAGACATTCTGCTGGACAAACAATTCTAGTGTGACATTTTATTTTAGCACTTTGAGGGTCTCATTCCACTATTTTCTGGCTTCCATTATTGCTGTTGAAAAATTAAAAGTAATGCTTTGGCTTTGTCTAATGATTTTCTCTTTAGTGTGCTAAAGTTTACTATATATCTAGTGTGGATGTTTTAAAATATGTTCTGCCTGGGATTCATTGGGTTTCCTGAATTTGAGGAAGAATCTTTCATCAATTCTGAAAAATTCCCAGATATGATCTCTTCATATATGCTTCTCTCCCTTCTATTATCCTTTTTGTTTTTAAACGATGAATTAGGGACTTCCCTGGTGGCACTGTTGTTAAGACTCTGTGCTCCCAATGCAGGGGCCCTGGATTCGATCCCTGGTCAGGGAACTAGATCCCACACGTGTGCCGCAACTAAGAGTTCTCATGCCACAACTAAGGAGCCAGCGAGCTGCAACTTAGGCGGTGGCGAGCCGCAACTCAGACCCAGCGCAACCAAATAAATTAAAACCATAAATTAGATGTACGTTGGACCTTCCCACTCTGTTCCATATTTCTTAACCCATTGTTTATAATGTCCATGTTTTTTCTCCCTGGGCTGTGCTCTGTGTAATTTCTTTCTTTTTTTAAATTAATTAATTTATTTATTTTTGGCTGCATTGGGTCTTCATTGCTGCATGAGGGCTTTCTCTAGTTGTGGCAAGCAGGGGCTACTCTTTGTTGTGGTGCATGGGCTTCTCATTGCGGTGGCTTTTCTTGTTGCGGAGCATGGGCTCTAGGCGCGTGGGCTTCAGTAGCTGTGGCACACGGGCTCAGTATTTCTAGCGCATGGGCTTAGTTGCTCTGCGGCATGTGGGATCTTCCCGGACCAGGGCTCAAACCCATGTCCCCTACATTGGCAGGCAGATTCTTAACCATTGCGCCACCAGGGAAGTCCCTGTGTAATTTCTTCAAGTACATATGTGTTCTAGTTTCTTCTCCTTTCAGCTGTGATATAATCTATTTAATATGTCCACTGGGTTTTAAATTTTTCATATATGTAATTTCTAGTTTTTCTTGTTCAAATCTTCCTTGCCAATCTTGATACTCTGTTTTTCCTTCAGTATTTTTTAAACGCCATCTTCAATCTCTTTAAACATGTATTTATTTTATATTCAGTACCATATAATTTCAGTATTTATACCAACTCCGAGTATGGTTCTGAGATTTATTGCTTCTGCTTGTGTGGTTTGTGGAACTCATTTTCCTTGGGATTTTATCTGTGGAAATTCTTTAAAGCCTGGGTTTAAAATACATTTCCCTGGGTAGACTTAGTGTTTGCTTATGCCGTGTGCCTGTGGGAACAGCCAACTTGGGACCACTCATATTTTGTCTGGAGGTCTTTCAGGTTACGCAGATAGTACAAATTTAGGCTTTAAACCCACAGGAATATGGACTTACTGTTAGGAATTCTCAGGGGAAATCTTTTTCTCTTGATTTACTCATCATAAAGGCAGAGACAAACATATATTCCCACCACCTTTTTCAGGTGGAGAGCTTTTTAAAAAAATACCAACTGGGGGCTTCCCTGGTGGCGCAGTGGTTGAGAGTCCGCCTGCCGATGCAGGGGACATGGGTTCGAGCCCTGGGCTGGGAAGACCCCACGGGCCACGGAGCGGCTGGGCCCGTGAGCCACAACTGCTGAGCCTGCGCGTCTGGAGCCTGTGCTCCGCAACGGGAGAGGCCGCGATAGTGAGAGGCCCGCGCACCGCGATGAAGAGTGGCCCCCGCTTGCCACAACTGGAGAAAGCCCTCGCACAGAAACGAAGACCCAACACAGCACAAATAAATAAATAAAGATAAAATTAAAATTAAAAATCTTTAAATGGTAGTGGATTTTGGAAAAAAAAAAAAAAAAATACCAACTGAAGGTTTGCCCTCAGGTTCTAGAATTTTTTATGTAGGTCTCTGATCTTTCCTCTCACTCCGCTTAAGTCCCAGGGCTTTTCTCCTGTGAGAATGGCTCATTAACACCCAGGCTTTATGCAGTTAACCCCAGGAAAAGTGCTGAGTCTAGAGCTCTCTTTACTTCTCTGGATTCATGTTTCTTGGTTTTGGTCTGCAAGGATATACTTAAGGCACACTGTCTCTCCTTCAAGAATGGCCCAACCAAGAGGAAGTGTCTGGGCCCCCAGGCCTCCCCTGCTCTCGTGGAATCAGAGGGCTAGTTTACATACAATTAACTGTACCTATTCATTTTTAAATTAATTATATCCTGTCCCTAGCTTTCATGGACAGCAAATTCAATTACTCATTAATCTGATAGTTCTGTTATTCAGAGAACACTGAAGGACTGTTAATATCCTAAAACTAAGGAATGTTTCTTACGGGCTGAATTGTGTCTCCCCCCACGCCACCCCCAAACTCATATGTTGAAGCCCTAATCCTCAGTACCTCAAAATGACTGTGTTTGGAGATAGGGCCTCTAAAGAGGTTAAGTGGACAACAAAAAAATGGTAGTTATGTGAGGTGATAGAGGTGCTAATGAACCTAATTGTGGTAATCATTTCGTACTATATGCATGTATCGAATCATTACATCATACACCTTAAACTTATATAATTGTTATATGTCAATAAAGCTAGGAAAAATAAAAATAGATGCAATGTGGCATCCTGCTTGGGATCCCGGAAAGGAAAAAGAACATTGGTGGAAAAACTAGGGAAATCCAGATAAAGTCTGAAGTTTCACTTAACAAACATAAAAATAAAGTAGGATAAGTGCTATTAAAAATTTCCAAAATACATGAGAGGACACACCAGGAGTAACTAATCAGGACACAAAGATTTCAAAGCAGAATAAAAATCTGGATGTAATTTTTTCAGTGAAAAACCCAAGGTAACTGTCTCTAGAAACAGGCAATTATTCTAAAGGTTAACTGACTTGTTTTATTGTTGCTGTTGTTATTATTATTATCATTTATCATTTTTGTCTCTCCCTTGCTACACACACACACACACACACGAACACTAAGCTTCATGATAAAGAGGTCAAATCTGTATTATTCACTTCCTTACCCCCAGTATCTAGAACAATGCCTGGCATACGGTAAAACAATGCCTGCCTCAAAAAATATATATGGTGAGTGAATGAATGAGCCATAGAATTGGAAATACCATAATTTAGTCAATAATTTCCCTGTTAACAGACATTCAGATGGTCTCCAATTCAGATTGGTTTTGTTGTGATTGCCTTCTAGTGTTGTTATATACAACATATCTTTAGCTACTGAAGCATATCCTTAGCTACTAATCCCTTCATTCCTGTAGTATGGATTCCTTAAGGTAAAACTTCTGTCACAGCTTTATGCCCCCTTTTTAAAAACTTTTAACAGGAAATGCCTTTCCTAAAAGGTTGTGATGATTTACTGTCACGTCAACAGTGTATAAAATTTCTTATTTCTTTCCCCACTCTAGATAATGTCATTTGTTTTAATATTTTCCAATTTGTTGAATGAATAATTGTATTTCATTTCAAATTAAATTTAAAAATCTTAAAACACTGAAAAAAAAAAAGGTTAAGTAGAAATGAGGCCATTAGGGTGGGTCCTAATCTAATTGTGACTGGTGTCCTTATAAGAAGAGGAAAATTGAACACACAAAGAGACACCAGAGGGAGTTCCCTGGTGGTCCAGTGGCTAAGACTCTGCGCTCCCAATGCAGGGGACCTGGGTTCGATCCCTGGTCAGGGAGCTAGATCCCATATGTTGCAACTAAGAGTTTGCATGCCACAACTAAAGACCCTAAATGCCGCAACTAAAGATTCTGCGTGCAGCAGCTAAAAGATCCCACGTGCCACAACTAAGATCAGGCGCAGCCAAATAAATAAATAAAATATTTAACGAAATAAAACAAAAAAACCCCAGAGACACCAGGGATGTGTGTGCACAGGGGAAAGAAGGCAGTCATCTGCAAGCCAAGGAGGGAGACCTCAGAAGAAGCCAAATCTGCCCACACCTTGATCTTGGGCATCTAGTCTCCAGAACTGTGAGAAATAAATTTCTGTTGTTGTTTAAGCCACCCAGTCTGTGGTACTTTGTTATGGCAGCCCCAGCAGACTAATACTGTCTCCGATGCTATAATTTCAGACACCATCTTAGTAGCACAGAAGGAGGAACTATGATTTGACACTGGGGCCTTTCCAAAGCTGTTCCCATCACACCCATTGCACAGCCTGGTTTGGCAGACAGACTTAACAAGCTCAGGCCTAGGATGTGTCTCACTCATGTATCATGTTTCTTTTTTCAGGGTCCTTCTGCTCAGGAATGAATCTGAGGCCAGGCAACATCTTGGTGATGCTCCAGCCTTTCCAGCTGACTTGGTGTAGAGGACCTGTGGGATGTGCTGAGGAGGACTGAGGGAGAGGTGAGGACAGCAGGAGTTAGGGAGGGGGAAGGGGGGCAAAAGCACTCTCTCAGGCCCAAAACCAGATTCTCTGAATAGGTGTGGGTGAGAAAGGCATTTTATGAGGTCTAGAAACCAGGGGGAAATGCAGGAAGGGAATGATGTCGGGTGAGTTTAGGACTAAGTGATTCAGAGGTGGCGCAAGCATCCCAGCCCTATTTTGCCTCTCTTGATTAAATCGGGAGGCTCATTCAATCATAAATAATTGCATCTATTCACCTTTATTAATTCCCTCACCCAAACTTCATGTATGACAAATTCATTCTCACTGGAAAAATATTTCCTGAGCACAATCAATGTATTGGGCATATAGCAGCTGAGGAGGCAGTCTCTGCCTTCACACAGCTCCAAATCTGGGAGAGCAAGCTATCACAAGAGTGAATGTTTCACAAAATGGTTTAAAGACTTAAACATAAGACATGATACCATAAAACTCCCAGAAGAGAGCATAGGCAAAACATTCTCTGACATAAATATAATGTCCATCAACAGATGAATGAATAAAGAAGATGTGGTACATATATACAATGGAATATTCCTCAGCCATAAAAAAGAACGGAATAATGGCATTTGCAGCAACCTGGATGCAGTGCAGCTAGAGATCATCATACTAAGTGAAGTATGTCAGAAAGAGAAAGACAAATACTATATGATATCACTTCTATGTGGAATCTAAAATATGGCACAAATGAACCTATCTATTGATCCAGAACAGAAGCAGACTCATAGACATAGAGAACAGACTTGTGGTTGCCAAGGGGGATGGGGGGAGGGAGAGGGAGGGACTGGGAGTTTGGGGTGGGTAGGTGCAAACTATTACCTTTAGAATGGTTAAACAGCAAGGTCCTACTGTATAGCACAGGGAACTCGATTCACTATCCTGTGATAAACCATAATGGAAAGGAATATAAAAAAAGAATGTATGTAAGTGTATAACTGAGTCACTTTGCTATACAGCAGAGATTGGCCCACATTGTAAATCAACTATACTGCAATAAGAAAAAAATGAAGAAAAAAACATTAAATACATCTACGATATCATTAAAAAGAAAAGAGTGAGTGTTTCAGAAGGGGCAGTAGGGGTGCTGCGGGAGCACAGGCACAGAAAGAACCAACTAGACCTGCAGGCCTCAGTGAGGAAGCTGAGACCTGGAAGATGAGGAGGGGTGGGAAGGGAGAGAGTTTCAGGTTCAAGAGAACTGGGTTGTGAAAGCCCTAAAGTAATTAAAGTATCAATTCATGACACTGAGGAAGCCCCATGTGGCTGGACTGTGGAGTGACGGGGGGTGGTGGCCCAGGCTGAGGCAGCAAGCAGAAGCCTGCTGGGAAGAGCGATCTGGGAAAGGGAAAGGGTAAGGATTTGAGACTCTCCCTGAAGGACAATGGTCTGGTCTCTGTGTGGGGTTCCGGTGGGGGCCCTGATCTGACTGTGGAGTCCTGGTGGGGCCTTTGTCTGTCCGTGGGGCCCCGGTGAGGCCCTGGTCTGTCCGTGGGGCCCCGGTGAGGCCCTGGTCTGTCCGTGGGGTCCCGGTGAGGCCCTGGTCTGTTGTGGGGTCCCGGTGAGGCCCTGGTCTGTCCGTGGGGTCCCGGTGAGGGCCCTGGTCTGACCGTGGCATCCCGGTGGGGGCCCTGATCTGTCTGTGGGTCCCGGTGGGGGCCCTGGAAGGGCCCACAGAAGGATTAAGCAGGGAAGTGACTACTAGATCATGAATGGATTGTTGGGTGAGTTGGAAGGTTGCTGTTGTAGTAGTACAGGAGAGAGGTGGTGATGGCTTGGAGGAGGGTAGCTTCTGTGGGGACCAAGAGCAGTGACAGATTTTGAACCTCTGGCACATGGTAAAGGATCTGATATGGAGTGAGGGAGCAGGTGGAGGTAAGTGTGACTCTCAGATTTCTAGGGAGACAGAAGAGCCAGGAGAGAAGAGAGAGTAGAGTAGACGCCTAGCTGTTACTCTAGGAGGTCTGTTAAGGGGAAGAAGGATCTTTTTTCAAGAGTATATGGAGAAGGAATAATAATATCTGGACACAGCCTTTGGACACCAAGGAATGGCAGGGTGTATTACTGTCCACAGTGTTTGCTGTCTCTCCTGAAATATACCCACTTGATATCAAGCTTGGCCATATGACTCGCTTTAGCCAATGAAACGTGAACCCAGTGATGTACATCTCTTCCAAGCTGAAGCTTCAAGAGCCAGCTCACGGCTGTCCATGTCTCTTTTCCCTCTGCCAGGAGGGTGGCAGTGTTTCAGAGGCTGCCCCGTCAGCCCAGGTTAACGAAGGAAGAAGTGGAGCAGAGCCCAGCCCACCCATGTTGGACACGGCACAAGAGTGAGTCTCTACCTTTATGTGAGTCACTGGGATTTGGGTTCATTTGTTTCTGCAGCATATCCTGATTACTCCCCTCCTCCTCCAGACCTTGAGGTGTTTGGCAAGCGGGGGGGATGAAAGAGCCTTCAGTTAGGATTGTGGGATTATCTTTGGAGAATGGTCCTGTTTTAGTTAAGGTAAGAGTTGGAGGGAACATTGAGGGAAAGCTTTACAGGGGTTGCAGTGGAAGAGTTTGGGAAGGATGGAGTGAGGCAGGAGCTGGTAGAGCAAAAGACAACACAGAGAATGATGGAGATGAGAGAACCTGAGATGACGAGACGAGCTTCTGTTTGGGGGGATTACCAAGGGAAACAAAAGAGAGGAAACATGATGAATTTGGTCATGACACCCCTTGGAGGGCAGTGGGCTCTCAAGTTCAGAGCCACATATTGCTTCAGAAGGTAGCCTCCTAGTCCTATCCACTCTCTCTCACCTCACTCTCTTTTTTTTGTGTGTGGTACGCAGGCCTCTCACTGTTGTGGCCTCTCCCGCCACGGAGCACAGGCTCTGGACACGGCAGGGTCAGCGG
>NW_006786304.1:4527785-4537839 GCF_000442215.2 Lipotes vexillifer
GGACACGGCAGGTTCAGCGGCCATGGCTCACGGGCCCCGCCGCTCCGCGGCATGTGGGATCCTCCCGGACCAGGGCACGAACCTGTGTCCCCTGCATCGGCAGGTGGACTCTCAACCACTGCGCCACCAGGGAAGCCCTCACCTCACTCTCTTAATGTTCCTCGTCATTCTCATCACAATCAGCTCACTTCTGAGTTGTTGGTGTCCTTCTGATAGAATGTGACTTCCATGCTGTAAGAGTCCGGCCTGAGTTGTTTATCACTGTACCCTGAATTCTAAGCACAGGGGCCCAGCTACCTGTGAGATGAATGAATGAATGAATAAAACTTATGGATCCATCCTGTTCGTCATGGTCTCTCCCATCAGTAAGAAGGGTGGTTCTCAGCAGTCTGTAAACCTAGGTTTGACTCTTGGCTCATATTTTTCTGTCTTAGTCATTGTGGGCAAATTACCTAACCTCTCTGACCTTGGTTTCCTTAGCTTTAAAATGGGATACTCATAGATATCTAAATCATAGGGCTCTTCTCAGAATTAAATGAGATGATTTATCTCATTTAAAGGACTCAGTGTGTTGAACAACTATCCAATTCTTTGGTACGTGTTCTGTCCTAATTTTAGAAAGACATCTATGCTGATGCCCAGTGCAGACAAATATGCAAGTCCTCTCCACTAGAACTCCACACAGTTTTCCCAATCTCCTTGCTCCTCAACAGAGGAAAAGAGATTTGTCCAGAGACCCACAGGGTATACTGAAGACCCAGCCAGGGCTTTCCCCATTATGCCTTAGAAGGAAGTGGCTCTCTCAGCTAGTGAGGAATGTGACTCAAAAGAAATATCCAGGAAAAAAAAAGAGAGGGAGAGAAAAAGAAAGAAAGGAAGGAAGGAAGGAAGGAAGGAAGGAAGGAAAAAGAAAGAAAGATCCAGCAGGCAAGTGAGTAGATTCGTTTCCTATAGCTCCTGTAACAAATTACCACAAACTTAGTGGCTTACAAGAACACGAATTTACTATCTTACAATTCTGGAGGTTAGAAGTCTAAAATCACTCTCACTGGGCTAAAATCAAAGTGTCATAGGGCTGCATTCCTTATGGAGGCTTGAGGGGAGAATCCATTTCCTTGCCTTTTCCAGCTTCTAGAGACAACCTGCACTCCTTGGCTCGTGGCCTCTTCCTTCATCTTCAGAGGCAGCGTGACATCACTCCGAACTCTGCTTCCATCCTCACATCTTCTCTGACTCTCCTGCCTCCCTCTTTCACTTATAAGGACCCTTGTGATTACATTGGGTCTACCTGGATAATCTGGAATCCTCTCCCCATTTCAAAATCCTTAGCTTAATCATATTTGCAGCATCTCCCTTTTGCCATGTAAGATAACATATGGACAGGTTCCAGGCATTAGGACATGGACATCTCTGGAGGGTCATTTTTCTGCCTACTACAGAGGGCAAGTTGGAAATGTACTCTCAGGCCTCAGAGCACTCTTTGTCTCTGGTCTCTCCAGCTGTTGCTGATCTCATTTCTTTCCCCCCTTTTCCCATTTTCCCCCCCCATCCTCACAGCTTACTTTAAAACTGGTATCATCAGCTAGAGGCATTTGCTCCAAATTGCCTAATCCTTAAGAATGGTGGTCCAAGTTAAGGTCCCCTCTGATTATGTCCATTAGAAGGAGCTTGATCAGACTCTCCAGGTGGAGCTTCTGGAATAGCACAGTCCAAGAGAAATAGAATGTGAACCACAAATGCGAGTCACATATATCATGTCAAATTTCCAGGAATCCTGTTTAAAAAAAAACAGTTTAAAAAGAAATAGATGGAATTAATTTTAATAACACATATTGTATTTAATACAATGTATCGGACATATGATTTTAGCATGCATTTAATAGAAAAATTATTAATGAGATATTTTATATTGTCTTTGAAATCTGGCGTGTATTTTATACTTCAGGACATCTCAATTCAGACTAGCCGCATTCCAAGTGCTTAATATTGATAATATTATACTGGACAGTGCAGGCCTAGAACCTAAACTCTGCAAGAGCCCCAGGGCCTTGAACAGTCCCTGGAGCGGTGGGCACTCAGATTTGTGGAATGCGGGAATTAATGGACTGATCTGTTCAGTTTTAGGCTCTTTTTCAAAAGCCCTGGGCCACTGACTCAAAGAAGGAAGCCTGGTACTTCCCTGGTGGCACAGTGGTTAGGAATCTGCCTGCCAGTGCAGGGGACATGGGTTTGAGCCCTGGTCCGGGAAGATCCCACATGCCGTGGAGCAACTAAGCCCGTGTGCCACAACTACCGAGCCTGCTCTCTAGAGCCTGCGAGCCACAACTACTGAGCCTGCGAGCCACAACTACCGAAGCCCGCTCGCGCCCTAGAGCCCGCGCACTGCAACCACTGAAGCCCGCGTGCCTGGAGCCGGTGCTCTGCAGCAAGAGAAGCCACCGCAGTGAGAAGCCCACATACCACAACAAAGAGTAACCCCCTCTCGATGCAACTAGAGAAAGTCCACGTGCAGCAACGAAGACCCAACGCAGCCAAAAAAATAAAAGGAAGCCTATCTGGAGGGGAGTGGGGGGAGGGGGGAATCCTGTGCATCTAATTTGCATAATCCCTCCTGGGTGTGCTTGCTCTCCAGGCAACTTCCCTCTAGTGATTTCCACTGGGTCTGCTCTTACCCAGGCAACCCTTTTTAATTTATTTTTTGGCTGTGCCTTGCAGCTTACAGGATCTCAGTTCCCTGACCAGGGACTGAACCCAGGCCACGGCACTGGAAGCCTGGAATCCTAACCACTAGGCCATCAGGGAACTCCCTAATCCCAGGCAACCTTGAAAAATGCACCGTTGAGCTGTGCTTAGTCCTGTCTGGAAGGTAAAGGACAGAAAGGGACTCTCCATGGAGCCAATTCCCAGGAGACCTCCAGGGGTGGGTGGGTGAAGAAGAAAGCCCCCAAGCCAGCCCTTTGTGATCTGGTTCTGGTCCCTACTCATCTCCTGCCTTATCACATTGTTCTGGACTGAATAATGCCCTCCCCCCTCGAATCTGTACATTGAAGCCCTGACCCCCAAGTGTGGCTGAGTTTGGAGATAGGGTTTTTAGGGAGGTAATTAAGGTTAAATGATGTGATAAGGCTGGGGCCCTAATCCAATAGGACTGGTGTCCTTATTGGAAGAGGAAGAGACATCAAAGGCATGTGCACGAAGAGAAAAGGCCACGTGAGGACACAGTGAGAAGTTGGCTGTCTGCAAGCCAAGGAGAGAGGCCTCAAGAGAAACCAACCCTTCTGGCACCTTGATACTGGACTTCCAACCTCCAGAACTGCGAGAAAATAAATTCCTGTTGTTAAGCCACCCAGTCTATGCTATTCTGTTATAGCAGCCCCAGCAAACTAACACCTACCTCATCTCTCACCAGTCTTCAATGCTCCCCTTCAACTCCACTCCATTAGTTCTGGCGTAAGCCAGTGTTCCTTCTTTTGGAGAACTTTTTCTCTCCCTGGGTGATACACAAGAAGTAGCAGAGCTAGCTACTCAGCTGGGTGCATTCTGGGGAGACAGAACTGCCCCAGAACAAGTAAAGGAGACAAGCAGGAGTGCCTGCTATATGTCAGATCACTGTCAGTCACTGACCATGTCACTCCATTTAGTCCTTAAAACAAAACACTATGAAGTGAGTACCGCTGACCGCGTTTCAAAGAAAATAACTCCAACAATGAATATTTACACTCTGTCTAAAGTGTCAAGCACTGTGCTCTGGATCTAACATGCATCACCTCATTTAATCCTCACTGCGACGGAGGAGGTGGGAACCATCATTACCACCACTATTCTGTAGGAAAGGCAGGCAGGCCCAGGGCAGTTCGATCACTTGCCCAAATGCACAGAACAGGCAACTGCCAAGTCGAGCAGTCTGACTCCAGAGTGCTCACTCCTGCCCCCTGCACTCCGCCTTCTGTCCGCGAGTTACCGGAGAGTCAGGCAACCATTGCCCAAGTCAACCATTGCCCAAGTCAAGCTTGCCCAGGGTTAAATAATGATCATCTGCATTGGGCTGCATGGGAACTCGGTTTTATCAAAAGTGCTGTTACATTCACTCACAGGTGTCCACCCTACGAAAGATATTGTGCTACCAATGTGGAGTCTGAAGACCAAAACCCACAGTCTAGGGGAAAGATGGTCATGCAAATAGTTATAATCCAACTCACTGGAGGAAGATATTGAATCCAGTGGGGTCCTATAAACAGCTCAGTGTTTGCCTTGGAAGTCCTTTTTCTCGGGGGAATTTATACTGGAGAGAAACCAAACAAGACTGGTCATAAATCAATTTAAAAAAAAAGTATTGCAGTAGAAACAGAAAAAAAGCAAAATCTCTCTCTTATAACCACATAAGGATCTTAATAGCCTTTGAATTTAAGAACAAGCTTTGTAAATTATTACTGAATCTTTTTTTAATCATCTTTATACGACTTTATAACCGACTCTAATTTTTATGACTTTATAAACTGTCTCTAATTTTTAAAGCAAGCATTGCTTTTCAGTTATGGATTTCATCTAAAAATATTTCAAGCCTTAAAAAAATTCAAGTATAAATATCTTTAACAGGACAAAAAAACTAACAAGTTTCATTAACACTGGAAGTGTTCTTATCTTTTTTCTCCTTGGGTGTTAAAAACTTGAGAACAGTAACTACTGTGGAATTCAAAAAACTCATTTGCTTTGAGATTGTCTTTGACCTTCAAATCCAGCTAACACTTTATGGATTGAAAACTAACTTCCATTCTTAAAGGGGAAGCACATATTCTGATCTTCTGTTTTCCTCTGAAAAAGGAATTTATGTGCTTTTCAACAGATGAGGCAATAGTATATTCAAAGCATAGCGACTTGAGAACACGATTTGCTTTAGGAAACTCAAAAATTTCTGTATTTCTGGAACATAAAGTTCAGGAAAGGAGATGAGACTGCGCTGAAGAAAACCTTGAAGAGCCTTTTATGCTACATTAAAAAGTTGGGGGACTTCCCTGGTGGCGCAGTGGTTAAGAATCCACCTGCCAATGCAAGGGACACGGGTTCGAGCCCTGGTCCGGGAAGATCCCACATGCTGCAGAGCAGCTAAGCCCATGCACCACAACTACTGAGCCTGTGCTCTAGAGCCCTCATGCCACAACTACTGAAGCCCGTGTGCCACAACAACTGAAGCCGGCACCTAGAGCCCGTGCTCCGCAACAAGAGAAGCCTGCGCACGGCAATGAAGAGTCGCCCCCGCTCTCCGCAACTAGAGAAAGCCCGCGCACAGCAACGGAGACCCAGTGCTGCCAAAAATAATAAATAAGTAAATAATTAAATTTAAAAATAAAGTTGGAATTTCACCCTGATTGGCTGGCAGGCAGTGAAAAGAAAAAACGCTGTTTCCTCCTCTAGCCACCACTCAGCTCTCAGTACCAGTTACCAAACGTGTGGAGGTTTTTCCCAGACCAAGAAATTCTCCAATTCTCTGGGGACACCAACTGCATGTCTTAGAATTCAATTCAATTCTGACACCACCTACCTGGAGTTAGCTTGAGATCCCACCCAGGTTAAGGGCTCAGTCCCACAAGCCTAACCCCCAACTCAGATACCTATTGCAAGCAGAGGTTGCAACCTCTGTCCCACTTGGCTACAAATCGGGGGTTCCCATCACCCCCTCCTCGGGTTCGATCATTTGCTAGAACAGCCCACAGAGCTCAGGAAAACAGTTTGCTTACTTGTAAAAAGGATGCAACTCTGGAATGGTTGAATGGAAGAGATGTACAGGGCAAAGTGTGGGACAAGGATGCAGAGCAGCATCCATACCCTCTGCAGGCGTGGTGCCACCCTCCCAGCACCTCCATGTGTTCACCAACCCGAAAGCTCTTGGAACCTCTTAGAGTTTTTCATGGAGGCTTTGTCGCATAGGCATAATTGGTTAAATTGTTGCCCTTTGGTGATCAACGTCCAACCTCTCTCCCCTCCCTGGAGGTGAGGGGGGTGGGAGGCTGAGTTCCAACCCTCTAATCACAGGATTGGTTCCCCTGGCAACCAGCCCTCATCCTTGGCTTTCTAACAGCCGCTTCATTACCATAACCTCGGGTGTGGTTGAAAGGGGCTTGTGAAGAATAAGACACTCTTTTCACTTTTATCGCTCTTATCACTTAGGAAATCCAAGGGTTTTAGGGACTCTGTGTCAGGAAAGGGGACAAAAACCAAATATATCTTTCTTAATATAAATCACAATATCACAGGCAGCTATTGAAAAATTTTTGGCAAGAGTCTGAAGTGATTGGTTATACCTATTTATAAAGTTTCTCTTGACGGCACCCCTGAGGATGGATTGCAGAGGACCAGGAAGAGCACGTGTAGTCAGCGTCGATTGTGAAGTTATTGTCTCCGTGCTCCCAACCCACCCTCCTATGTTTTGCTTTGTGATGCTGAGCTGGGAAACCACATTTCTGCTTTACCAGGTGGTTCTGTTTTAGACCCTGGCAATGGGGTTTACTAGGAGGTTGCAGAAGTAGGGTGACGAGCTCATCCTGGTTTTCCCAGGACTTCTCCAGTTTTAGCACTGAAAGTTCTGCTTCCTGGGGAACTCTTCCCAGGGTGCTTGGTCACCTTATGCAGAAGGGACTGACTTGCCTGCTGTTCTTGTGAGTGTTACCCAGCAACCCTTCTTCACTCTGATGGTGGTGGCAGTGGCAGCAGCAGAAGCAGTACTGTCTTCCTGTAGCAGCTGCTGAATCCAATTTGTAGTTTTCTAACTCTGGCGAAACCAGTCTCAGCAGAAACAGCAGCGCCAGCTGGCTAGTGCCCCTTCTTTTGCATCTGTGTTCCCCCAGCTCTAGGTGTGGTGCCTGCTTCCTGCAGTTGTTACTTCTCTCCCATCTTAGAGCTGTAGTTCTCAGAGTGTGGTCCCCAGACCAGCAGCATCAGTATCAGCTGGGAACTTGTGAGAATTGCAAAACTCCAAGCCCCAACCCAGACCCATCAGAGACTCTGGTAGCTGTCCTCAACAGTCTGCCTTTTAACAAGTCCTCCAGGTGATTTGGATTCTTTTTTTTACCCTTTCAGTTATCTAGATAACAACTTTATACCAAGTTGGCAGTTCCTTGTATTATAGTCCATATGTTAAATTCTCTCTGTTAGAGTAACTGGTGTGGTTTCTCTCTCCTCACTGGACCCTGACTGACTGATCCAGAGCCTGCTGCAGTAATACAAGTTCAAGATGAAGACTGTCCAAACTAGAGTAGTGGGAGTGGGGTGGGGAAGAGGGACACACAGAAGATATTTAAAAGGTCTTGATTACTATTTGAGCAGAGGGGGGAGTCTAGGACAGCTCCCACCTGCCTGACCTGGGTCGCAGATGGACCGTGGTGCCCGTTCACACAATACAGGCAGTGTAGGAAGAGGGATGGGGTGATGGTGGTGGAGACGATTGATTTGCTTTTGGATTTGATCAGGTTCCAGTGGAGAAACTCAGGTGCAGACATCCCATCGGCAGATGGCTATAGGGTCTTGGTGTGTGTCTTTGCATTAGAATCCGTGGGATTGTGGGGACAAAGGGTAAATTTGCTAGATATTGCCAAATTCTTCTCCACGGAGGCTTTACTTTTTTTGCGTTCCACTGGCAAGGTGTGAGAACCCCTGTGTCCCCATGGCATTGCCAACAGAGTGTTGTCAAACGCTTGGAGTTTTGCTAATCTGGTAAGTGAGAAAAAGAATCTCCGTGTGGTTTGAATTATGAGTGGGGTTGAGCATATTTTTGGATGTACGTAGAGGACAGTCTGGCATTTCTTTTTATGTGAACTTCTTCATGTATCTTGTCCACTTTCCATAGGTTTCTTGGTCTTTTTTTGCCTCAATTTTTAGATGCTCTTTATATTTTAGGGATACTAACCCTTTGTGATATGTTGTAAAATTTTTCCCTTCATTTTGTCATCTGTAGTTTTCGGTTTGCCCCTGGTGGGTTTATGTTTTGAACCTGCAAAAGGTTTTCATTTTTGCTTGGTCATTTGACAAAATTCTCTTCCATTGCTTCTGGATTTTTTTTTTTTTTTTTTTTTTGCTGTCCGCGGGCCTCTCGCTGCCGTGGCCTCTCCCGTTGCGGAGCACGGGCTCCGGACGCGCAGGCTCAGCGGCCATGGCTCACGGGCCCAGCCGCTCCGCGGCATGTGGGATCTCCCCGGACCGGGGCACGAACCCGTGTCCCCTGCATCGGCAGGCGGACCCTCAACCACTGCACCACCAGGGAAGCCCCATTGCTTCTGGATTTTGATGAACAATTTGGCAAATTTACCCCATTCCCACACTCTCAGGTCATTAGGAGACTCACCAGTGTTTTATTATTTATGAGGTTGTATTTTTCCACTTAGTTCTTTGATATACTTTGAATTTAATCTGGTATCCAGTGTGAGGAACAGACTCAAACTTTTCTTTTTGTTTATCTAGTTGCTTTAACACCACTAAATTAAAAACTTCCCTAAAGTTCCTTCCTAAATTAAAAAGTATTATATGATCATATTAATTTCTGTAAGCAATTCTTTCTATTTCTGGATTGATCTGTTTACTTATTGATGAACCAATAACACATTGTTTTATATGGTTTTTAATATGTTTTCTCCTCCTCCTCCTTATTTTTCAGTTTTCCCCCCCATATTTGCCTGTTTTACTTTCAAATGAACATTATAATCAAGTTGTCTAGCTCTAGGAAAAATCCCCAATGACATTTTTATTAGGCTTGTGATACATTTACAAATGAACTCAGGGGCAATGACCTCTTCATAATGTTGGCAGTCATTTTTGTTTCCATCCTTGGAGTTCGGGCGCCATCTGGTGACCACTGTTCACAACAGCAGTTATTTTCTCTAAAAAAGCTGCTCAAAGCAATAAACGCTTGTCACCTCACACACACTTTCTGTGAGTCAGGTTTTGGAGGGTGGCTTATCTGGATGTTCCTGGCTCGAGACCCTGGCTCATCCTCACTGCCAGGGCCTCACTCATCAGAAGGCTTGAATGGAGCTGGGGGAATACCCTCCCAAGGCGGCTCAATTCCACATCTGGAAGACCAGGCTGGCTTGGTCATGTCCCTTTGCATTTCCTTGTCTTTCATGACCTTGACACTTTTCAGGAGTATTTATCAGCTCTTTTACTAAATGTCCCTAAATTTGGGTTTGTCTGATGTTTTTCATGGTTGAAATGAAGTTATACATTTTTGCCAGGAACACCACACAGATGATGCTGTGTCCTTCTCAGTGCATCACATCAGACATGTCAGTATGTCTTGTTTTGGGCGATGTTGACCTTGGTCACTAGGTTAAGGCACAGTCTGCTGCACTTCTCCACTGTAAAGTTACTGTCTTTCCCTTTGCAATTATTAAGTATCTTGGGGGACATACTTCATGACTATACAAGTCTTGATTCTCCTCAAACCTGCACCTGCTAATTTCAGCATCTGTTGGTGGATCTGGTCTGCGACAGTTGTTACTGGGGCATTTGCCTAATAGTGATTTTTCATGTCCCTTTCTCCTTCTACGTCTATCAGTTGGAATTCTATTGAAAGAAAGGGCTGTTCCTTCTCCCCATTACTTATTTGATTATTTACTTAGATCAACATGGACTCATGGATATCTGTTTTATTCTATGGGTTAAAACCTCATATTGAGAGTCTTTTAAATTCTTGACAGCCGGCTGGATATGAAACGGTATGCTATTATGGTTTTAATTAGAATCTTTCTGAATACTGAATTCTAATGAGGTTGGGCATCTTTGGCTCTTTCCATTTGTGGCCTCTAGGAAATGCTTAGAGCAGCTATTTTTTTTTTTACACTTCTTATTATTTAAAAAAAATTTTTTTCTTTGGCCGCGCCGCGTGGCTTGTGGGATCTTAGTTCCGTGACCAAGGATTGAACCCTCAGCAGTGAGAACATGGAGTCCTAACCACTAGACTGCCAGGGAATTCCGTACACTTTTTTAAAGTTAAAAAAATTTTTTTATTGAAGTGTAGTTGATTTACAATGTTTCAGGTGTAAAGCAAAATACAGAATATATATAT
>NW_006786304.1:4538121-4577357 GCF_000442215.2 Lipotes vexillifer
CCCTGCATCGGCAGGCGGACTCTCAACCACTGCGCCACCAGGGAAGCCCCAGTAATGTGTATCTTTTAATCCCAAATTCCTAATTTATCCACCCTGCCTTTCTCCTTTGGTAACCATAAGTTTGTTTTCTATGTCAGTGAGTCTATTTCTGTTTTGTAAATAAGTTCATTTGTATCATTTTTTAGATTCCACATATAAGTGATATCATATGATATTTGTCTTTCTCTGTCTGACTTACTTCACTTAGTATGACAATCTCTAGGTCCATTCATGTTGCTGCAAATGCAATTATTTCATTCTTTTTTACGGCTGAATAATATTCCATTGTATATATGTACCACATCTTTATCCATTCATCTGTCAATGGACATTTAGGTTTCTTCCATGTTTTGGCTATTGTAAATAGTGCTTCTAGCAGCTATTTTTTATTCTTCTCTTGTCTTTCAGGTCAGGATGTCAGGCTCACAGTACAGATATGAGTCTATGTCTTGGGAAGTAGGCCTGAAATACACGAGGGCTTGTCTATATGTTAAATGCAACTTCTAGGCTTCATAGTCCATCCATATGCCGATGAATCCTGCTGCAGTTTGACACTGAAATGCAGTTTGACACTGAAATGCAGTTTGAAGTGCAAGACACATGTGGAAGGGAGAGGGAGGCACGAGGGTTGCGTGGATGGAGAATTTGAACTGTGATGCAGGTACAGCATTGACCTTGGTTGACCCCACAAGGGGCTCTGGAGTATAGATAGCCCATTAGAGTTGTTCCCTATTTGGCACTAATTCCTGGACCTTATATTTTTTCCCCTTTCACTTTCACTCTCCCACGAGGACTTACACTCTCCCATGAGGACTTAGTGGAGTTTTCCAGAGGTTACATGTATGGTGGTGTCATTACTCTGCCAGCTAATGGAATGTGTGCATAGTTTTTTTTTTTTGGTGTGTGTATTATTTTCAATAACAACTTTATTGAGATATAATTCACATACCATACAATTTGCCTATTTAAAGTACACTATCCAAAAAAAAAAAGTATACCATCCAGTGGTTATTAGTCTGTCCTCAAAGGTATGCAACTATCAGCACAATCAATTTTAGAAACTTTTCACCTCCCCCCAAAGAAATCGCACACTCATTAGCAGTTACTCCCTGTTCCCCCGACCCCTAGCCCCTGGCAGTTACTAATCTACTTTCTTCTCTATAGATTTGCTTATTCTGAACATTTCACATAAAATGGAATCATTCAGTATGTGGTCTTTTGTGACTGACTTCTTTTACTTAGCATAATATTTTCAAGGTTCATTCACATTGCAGTCTGTTACTTCATTCTTTTTTATTGCCAGTTAATATTCCATCGTATGGACGGACCACATTATATTTATCTATTCATCAGTTGAGGGGGATTTGCATTGCTTCTACCCCTGAGCTATTATGAATGATGCTGCTATGATCATAATAATGCTGCTTGTGTACAAGTTTTTATGTGGCCATATGTTTTCATTTCTCTTGAAAAAAAAATATATACTTCTGAGAGGAATTGTTGGGTAATATTAACTCTATGTTTAACCTTTTGAAGAACTCCTCAACTATTTTCCAAAGTGGCTGTATCATTTTACATTCCCGCTGGTGGTGTATGAGGGTTCTGATTTCTCCACATCTTTGCCAATAATTATTTTCTGTCTGTTTGATTATAGCCATCCTAGTAGGTGTGAAGTGGTATCCCACTGTGGGTTTTGTTTGTTGGTTTGGTTTTGGTTTTGGTGGGGTTTTTTTGGCTGCATTGCGCAGCATATGGGATCTTAGTTCCCTGACCAGGGATGGAACCTGTGCCCCCTGCAGTGGAAGTTCAGAGTCTTAACCACTGAACCACCAGGGAATTCCCCTCACTGTGGTTTTTGATTTGTATTTCTTTCATGGCTAATGTTGAGTACTGTTCTTGTATTTTAAATATTTATCAGTTTTAATTTCTAATATAGTAAATATTGACAGAACTCTCATAAATAAAAGTGCGTTGGGGCCCTCAATAATTTTTAAGAGTGTAAAGATAGCTTAAAGGTTAGGCTATTTAATGGCACAAAGTTTAAGAACGGGGGATTGAGGTTTGGATTACCAAACCCACTTGGTTCCTGACGGTGGTATCAGATATCGACTCAATGCTGTTTAATAATCTACCCACAAACTTCAGCGGTTTCAGCAAACACTTAGCCTCCTGATCACTGGCCTGAGGTCAACTGCAGTGTGTCTGATCTAGAGCGGGCTTCAGTGGGTGACTCTGCACCAGCCCCCATGTTAGCTGGGCTTGGCCCTGAGCTGTTGGTTGGATTCAGGTTTATTCTGTATGTGTTTACTCTGCAGCTCAGGCTGAAGGGGGCATAATTTCCTCAAGAGCTAGAGTGTTTAACATCACTAGAGTGTTTAAACCTTTGTACGCCTAGGTGTCTGCTAACATTCCTCCCTTGGCCAAAGCTAGTCATGTGGCCATGCCCACCATCAACTGGGAGGGAAACTAAATTCTGCCCACTGCCCACTGCAGAAGTGGGAGGAGCCAGTGTTTGCCTAATCCCAACCTCAGAGATAGGGGCTCTGCACTCCAGTGTATGCGCGGCTGGTTTCCTTTTCCAGTCAGAGAGCTGACTTGCATCCCTTGCAGAGTGTGTCACCGTGTAGGACACCTCCCTGTGCCTGGTCCCTGTCCCTATATACCACATTCCTAGAGCTGGCTGAACCCAAAAGGTCACCTGCTGCCAAAGTTGTAAACTGCGGACCTGCAGGCCCACATTCTGTTTTTAAAAGCCTCACTTACTTGCCACATATCCAGATGGGTTGTTTTCACACGAAATCCCTATTTCTGTCTTAACTTGAAAAATTCTGAAATCTGACCCACATTCTCCCATGGTGACAATCGATTGAGCTGAGTAGTGATCACCAGCCTGACCTTTTCAGTTTGCCCCCGTCCCCTTCCCTCCTTATTGCCCTACACTTGTCTTTCTTCATCCATTTACCTTTTCTCTGTGTCCTTTGTGAGCATATTTTTTTAAAAAAGTGGTAAAATACACATTACATACAATTTTACCAATTGCCAGCGTAACCACTGTAAAGTGTACAGCTCTGTGGCATTAAGTACATTTATAGTGTGGTGCAAGCAGCACCACTATCTAGTTCTAGAACTTATTCATCACTCCAAATGGAAACCTGGTACCGATTAAGCATCCCTTCCCAGTCCTCCTTCCTCCCAGCCCCTGGCAACCACCACTCTGCTTTCTGTCTCTATGGATTATGAACTACTATGAATTTTTTTTTTGCGGTACGCGGGCCTCTCACCGTTGTGGCCTCTCCCGTCGCGGAGCACAGGCTCCGGACACGCAGGCTCAGCGGCCATGGCTCACGGGCCCAGCCGCTCCGCGGCATGTGGGATCTTCCCGGACCGGGGCACGAACCCGTGTCCCCTGCATCGGCAGGTGGACTCTCAACCACTGCGCCACCAGGGAAGCCCTACTATGAATTTTTAATCACTGCTCCAGATAAACCCTAACTAGTTTGAAAATCAACATATATAGCATGATTTTATTTTGGTTAAAATGTATTTGTATATGTATCTGTAACACTCGTAGGTGTCTGTTGATGGGAAGGAAAAAAAATGTCTGAAAAAATATGCCACAAATTCTAAGCAGTAGTTACCTGTAGGGATTGGGCTCAGAAAATATTCACTTCTTGCTTTGCACAATTAACAAAGAAATGAGAGTGTGGGTAACTTTTGCTTTATTTTTTGTGTGTTCCTTCCCCCCCCCCCTTATAAGAAGGAAGAAATACAGAAATACACCTGGGAGGTGTTTCAACTATAAATAGTGGAGCCTGCCCTATACATGGCCTGCTTATAAGTGAGATAACCAAATAAATCCCTAATTGTTTTAAACCATTTGATTTGGGTTATTCCTGTTGTTTGCACCCTAATTGATATCTTTATAATAACTGTAACAGACAGGTGCTTTTGTCATTTTCTGCTTTGACTGGTGTTGAGAGATGGAAAGTCACTGTTTAGAGACACCAGCTAGCAGATGCACAGGATTTTTTCTTGCCCTAAATCGTCTGCAGCTGGGAAAGGGTGAGAAACAAACAAATGGCGAAGCTTCCTAGATAAACACCTTCCTTCACTTGGGTTCTGGGTCTAAGAGAGGGTAAAGCCCAAGCGCCAGATCACTAGCGAGGAGAGCTCACACTCAGGGCTGCTGATTTACAACCTGTGGCTTTGGGCCGGGTGGTCTGGGGGAGAATCCCCCACCTTTTACCAGGTTGGAGTCTATGCAATCGGTGTTCTTCTGGCACAGTATTGGGGCCGGCTCGTGGCGCCTAACTCAACCTCAGGCTCTTTACAGCAGCTGGGGTGGCAGTGAAGGGATGCCTGCTCTGGGTCCCGACCCCTCCCAATGATGTGTGTCTGGAGACCACTTCCATCCCATTTAACAAGGGGGGAAACCATCATAGAGAAGGGCATGGATTTGCCCAGGGTCACTGAGGTAATTTCTTTGGAGCCAAGTCTGGAATCTGTGTTTCCTGCTTGCAAATCCTTGGTTTTTTATACTCAATTGACTCTAAAGGCAGAAAACGAGTAGCCTGTTCTTTCTCTCCCCTCCTGAGGGGCTGTGGGCGTTGCATGGGAGGAAAGAGCAGAGAGAGAGAGAGAGAGAGAGAAAAGCAATAATAATAGCTGTGCTTAGATAGTGCTTACTGTTATATAAGCACTGCTTTAAGCACCTTACCTTCTGTATGTTAACTAGTTTAACCCTCAGGGGGTAGTAGTTATTATTGTCCTCATCCCCATTTGACAGATAAGAAAACTGAGGCACAGAGAGGTTTGTAACTTGCCCAATGTCACAGAACTAGTAAGTGGTTGGGCCAGGATGTGAGCCCCAAATGTCTGACTTCAAATTCCATGAGTCAAATCCCAGTTCTCAGGAGATGCCAGTAATTAGGCAATAGGCATGCCCTGACCTCACAGAGTCCTACTTCTCATCTGCTCCTTTAAACCAGAGACCTGAAACGTCTGCCATCACCACGATATCACTTCTAGTAATGCCTGCTGCTACTGTCACTCACTGAACTTCTACTATGTGATAGGTGCTTTATGCATAGTCTATTGTTTTTAATAAACACCTGAAAAGAAGGCATTTTATTCCCCACTTTAAGATGAGCAGACTGAGGATCAAAGGTGTAAAGTAATTTGCTCAGAGAATCATTTAATTAGGGAAGATGCTTCTTTTCTGTTCTAGGTGGACTCTGGATGCATGTAAGACTTCAAATCAAAGAAAGGTAGACATCAGAGTAGTAAGCTTTAGCTGATTGATAACATCAAGTGCTGCCAAGTGTGTGCGGAAGATGACAAGCTCATAAATAATGCTGGTGGGAGTGTAAATTGGTACACTTTTTGGAAAGGAAATCTGATGGTCGTAAAGTGCAATTTAAAAACACACATACAGGCTTCCCTGGTGGTGCAGTGGTTAAGAATCCACCTGCTAATGCAGGGGACACGGGTTTGATCCCTGGTCCGGGAAGATCCCACATGCTGCGAAGCAACTAACCCCGTGCACCACAACTACTGAGCCTGTGCTCTAGAGCCCACGAGACACAACTACTGAGCCCGCATGCCACACTACTGAAGCCCACACGCTTAGAACCTGTGCTCCGCAACAAGGTAGGCCACCACAATGAGAAGCCCTTGCACAGCAGTGAAGAGTAGCCCCCGCTCACAGCAACTAGAGAAAGCCCGTGCGCAGCAACAAAGACCCAATGCAGCCAAAAATAAATAAAATTAAAAAAACAAACCACATTTATGCTGAGACTTCCCTGGTGGTCCAGTGGTTCAGAATTCACCTTCCAATGCAGGGGGTACGGGTTCGATTCCTGGTTGGGAAGCTAAGATCCCACATGCCTCATGGCCAAAAAACCAAAACATAAAACTGAAGCAGTATTGTAACAAATTCAATAAAGACTTTAGGAAAAACCACATGTACCCTATTGAATCACTTTGCTGTACAGCAGAAATTAACACAACATCGTAAATCAACTATACCTCAATAAAATAAAAAGTAAAAACACATATACCCTATGACTTAGCCATTCTGTGTATAGAAATCAATCCCACAAAATAATTTGGGCATATAAAGACACAGGCCCAAGGATGTTCACTGCAGTTCATTTTCTAATAGCATAAACGTTGGAAACAGCTTAAGTGCCTCTCAGTATAGGACTGGCTAGGTAATTATACTTCAAAAAATATAGAACAGATCTCAAACAAACTAGCATTATACCTCAAGGAACTAGAAAAGAACAAAATAAGTCCAAAGTTATCAGTAGGAAAGAAATAATAAAAATTAGAGCAGAAGTAAACTTAGAGAATAGGAAAACAACAGAAAATAAGAGTTGGATATTTGAAAAGATAAACAATATTGACAAACCTTAGTAGACTCAACCAGAAAAAAAGAGAGAGGGCTCAAATAAAATAGAAATGAATAAGGAGACATTACAGTAGATGCCATGGAAATATAAAGGATCATAAGAGACTGCTATGAGCAATTATATGCCTAGGTTGTTCTAGACAACCTAAAAGAAATAGATATGTTCCTAGAAACATATAACCCACCAAGACTGGATCATGAAGAAATAAAAAATCTAAGCAGACCAATAACAAGTAAGGAAGTAAGGAAATTGAATCAGTAATCAAAAATCTCCCAACAAAGAAGTCTAGGACCAGATGGTTTCAATGGCAAATTCCACCAAACACTTAAAGAAGAATTAATACCAATCCTTTCAAACTCTTACCAAAAATTGAAGAAGAGGGAACACAAAGGGGGAAAGTGGTGGTGGGTGGTGGGTGGTGGGATGAATTGGGAGATTGGTATTGACATATATACACTAATACGTATAAAATAGATAACTAATAAGAACCTGCCGTGTAAAAAAATAAATAAAATAAAATTCAAAAATTCAAAAAAATATAGAATACTATGCAGCTGTTAAAAAGAACAAGGTAGAGTTGAACATGCAGATCTGGAAAGAAACCTACAACATATTGTGAAGCCCAAAATCAATATTTAGATAAATTTTCTTAGCATGACCCCATATATAATAAAAAGTAATGTGTGCATATGCTTTTATATATATATATATATATATATATATATATATATATGCATCTATAAAGATTGTTCATAGAAACAAAGTCTGGAGAAATAAGCACCAAATACCTAACAGGTGTTATTTCTTGGAGTTGGAATCGGCAAACTTTCATTTCTTGTTTACATAAATCCCAAACAAGTGATGGAACTGTGGGTGATTTATGCTTTCTTGTTTGCATTTCTGTTTTTGATATTAAACAATACAGAAACTCTTTGAGATACATATCCCACAGATGACAAACTGGGAGCCAGTGACAGAATCCAGCCTGCAGATATATTTTACTTGGCTCACATTATCATTTTTTTCTAATTGAATAGTCGATAATAGTTGTCACAGTTTTACACTGTGCGATATTTCACATAAAATTTCAGATTCCTGGGTACTTTTGAAAAACAAACAGGGAGATCTGGCAACTCTGGGCCTGCATTCATGGCATAGCGACTTGGAGCTGAGTGATGGACAGGTGCCCTCCAGGTAATCAGAAATTGCAGGCTTCCTTATTGTTTTCTCTATCCCAAGACTCAGCATCAGTTGCTATTTATCTTTATACCTGCATCATAATTATTTTTCTTTAAAAATTAACTTGCCATAAGTTAACCATTTTAAAACTGTGCAATTCAGTGGTTTTTAGAATATTCGCAGAACTGTGCAACAGTTACCACTACGGTTATCCCTTGGTAGCCATGGGGGATTGATTCCAGGATCACCACAGGTATCAATATCTGAGGATGCTCAAGTCCCATAGTCAAGTCCCTATCTGTGGTTCTGGATCCATAGCTTTAACCAACCTTGGATCATGTAATACTGTATGTATTTATTGAAAAAAAATCCATGTATAAGTGGACCCATGCAGTTCAAACTCATGTTTTTCAAGGGTCAACTGTATATAATTCCAGAACATTTACACTACTGCTAAAAGAAACCCCAGATCCTGGGAATTCCCTGGCAGTCCAGGGGTTGGGACTCTGTGCTCTCACTACCGAGGGTGCTGAGGGCCTGCGTTCAATCCCTGGTCAGGGAACTAAAATCCCACAAGTCGCGAGGGGCAGCCAAAAAGGAAAAAAAAAAAGAAACCCCAAATCCATTAGGTCACTTCTCATTGCCTTCTCCCAGCCACTGGCACCGCTCACCTACTTTCTGTCTCTATTGACTTGCCTGTTCTGGACATTTCTTTCTTTCTTTTTATTTCTCTTTTATTATTTTTTGGCTGCGTTGGGTCTTCGTTGCTGTGTGTGAGCCTTCTGTAGTTGCGATGAGCGGGGGCTACTCCTTTGTGGTGCGCCGGCTTCTCATTGCTGTGGTTTCTCTTGTTGTGGAGCACAGGCTCTAGGCGCGTGGGCTTCAGTAGTTGTGGCACGCGGGCTCAGTAGTTGTGGCACATGGGCTTAGTTGCTCCACGACATGTGGGATCTTCCCAGACCAGGGATTGAACCCGTGTCCCCTGCATTGGCAGGTGGATTCTTTTTTTTTTGGCAGGTGGATTCTTAACCACTGTGCCACCAGGGAAATCCCTGTTTTGGACATTTCATATAAATGGAATCATTTGTGTCTGTTTTCTTTCACTTAGTGTAACTTGTTCAAGGTTCATCCATGTGGCAGCATGTATCAATATCAATACTTCATTCCTTTTAATGGCTGAATAATATTCCGTTGCATGGATATAGTACATTTTTTTCCTCCATTAGCAGTTGATGGACATTTGATTTGCTTCCACCTGTTGGCTATTGTGAATGATATAAATGCTGATATGAACATTTGTGTAGAAATTTTTGTATGAACACGTGTATCTAGGAGTTGAATTGCTGGGTCATGTGGTAACTCTATGTTGAACTTTTTGAGTAACTGCCAAACTGTAATATAGTGGCTGCACCATATTACATTCCAAGCAGCAATGTATAATGGTTCCAATTTCTCTACATTCTTGGCAACACTTGTTATTATTATTTTTTATTAGAGTCGTCCTAGTGGGTATGAAGTGGTAGCTCACTGTGCTTTTATTTGCATTTCCCTGATGGCTAATGATGTTGGGCACCTTCATATGTGCTTATTGTCCATTTCTGTGCTGGAAAAATGTCTGATCAAATCCTTTGTTGATTTTTAAATTGGGTTATCTTTTTGTTGTTGATCTGTGAGAGTTCTTTATATATTTTGAATACTAGACAATAATCATATGTGTGATTTGCAAATATTTTCTCCCATTCTCTGAGTTGTGTTTTTACTTTCTTGGTTGTGTCCTTTGAAGCACAAAAGTTTTTAACTTTAAGTCCAATTAATCTTTTTCTTTTTGTCACATCAAAGAAACTTTTGCCTAATCCAGGCTCGTGAAGATTGTGCCCATGTTTTCTTTTTTCTTTTTTTTTTTTAAGCACAAATCTGTCACCCCTGACAGTTTATTTATTTTATGTTTTCTTTTAGGTTTAATAGTTTGCCTCTTACATTTAGGTCTGTGATCCATTTTGAATTAATATTTATATGATGTGAGGTAGGGGTCCATCTCATTGTTTTTTGCAAATGACTGTCCAGTTGTCCCAGCACCATTTGTTGGAAAGATTATTTTTTCCCAATTGAATTGTCTTGGCACCCTTGTCAAAAATAAATTGGCCACATTTGTTTTTCTCTGTCTGATTTATTTCACTTAGCATGATACCCTTCAGGTCTGTCCATGTTGCTGCAAATGACAAGATTTCATTCTTTCTTATAGTAAGTCAGACAGAGAAAAACAAATGCTGCATGATTTCACTTATACATGGAATCTAAAAACCAAAACAAATGAACAAACAAAACAAAACAGAAACAGATTCATAGATACAGAGAACAAACTGGACATTGCCAGAGGGGAGGGTGGTAGGGGGATGGATGAAATAGGTGAAGGGGATTAAGAGTTACAAACTTCCAACTATAAAATAAATAAGTCATAGGGATGTAATGTACACATAGGGAATAAAGTCAATAATATTGTAACAACTTTTTTTTTTTTTTTTTTTTGCGATATGTGGGCCTCTCACTGTCGTGGCCTTTCCCGGTGCCGGACGCGCAAGCTCAGCGGCCACGGCTCACAGGCCCAGCCGCTACGCGGCTCACGGGCCCAGCCGCTACGCGGCATGTGGGATCCTCCCAGACCGGGGCACGAACCCGTATCCAACTTTGTATGGTGATGGATGGTAACTGGTCTTATTGTGATCATCGTTGCCTAATGTATAAAAATATTGAATCATTATGTTTTATACCTGAAACTAATATAATGTTGTATGATAATTATAACTCAATAAAAAATAAAAAGAAGTAAATTGACCATAGATATATGGGTTTATTTCTGGACTTTTAATTCTATTCTACTTTTCTATGTCTATTGTTATGCCAGCGTAATACAGTCTTAATTAAGACTAAGCTTTGTAGTAAAAATGGAATTAGAAAGTGTGAGTCCCCCAATGTTCTTTTTTTTTTTTCAAGTTTGTTTTAGCTATTCTGGATCCCATGCATTTCCATATGAATTTTTGGATCAACCTTGTCAGTTTCTGAAAAAAAAGGCAGCTGGGATTTCGATAAAGATTGCATTGATAAATTTGGGTAGAACAGCCATATTAACAATACTAAGAGTTCTGATTCATGAACATGGGATGTCTGTCCATTTATTTAATTCCCTTCAACGATGTTTGTAGTTTTCAGTGTAAAAGTCTTGCACTTCTTTTGTTAAATTTATTCTTATGTATCTCTATATTTTTGATACTATTGTAAGTGGAATTGTTTTTTTTTGAATTTCCTTTTTGAATGGTTCATTGCAAGTGTATAGAAATAAACTGATTTTTGTATATTGATCTTGTATCCTACAACTTTGCTGAACTAGTTTATTAGTTCTAATAGATTTTTGTGGATGTCTTAAGATTTTATATATGTATACAAGATCATGTTATTTGCAAATAGAAATAGTTTTACTTCTTTCTTTTTCATCTGGTTACCTTTTATTTCTCTTTATTGCCTAATTTCCTTGGCTAGAACCTCTGATAAAATGTTGAATAAAAGTTGTGAGACAGAATATCTTTATTTTGGTCCTGGTCCTGATCTTAGTGAGAGAGCTTTTAGTCTTTTACTGTTAAGTATGACAGTACTTGGTGGGATTTTGTCAAATACTTTTTTTTTTGGCAACTATTGAGATGGTCCTTTATTCTATTCATATGGTATATTTCACTGATTGAGTTTCTTTTCTTTTTTTTAACTTTTTTACATTGGAGTACAGTTGATTAACAACGTTGTGTTAGTTTCAGATGTACAGCAAAGTGATTCAGTTATACATAAACATGTATCTATTCTTTTTCAAATTCTTTCCCCATTTAGGTTGTTACATAATATTGAGCAGAGTTCTCTATGCTATACAGTAGGTCCTTGTTGGTTATCCATTTTAAATATAGCAGTGTGTACATGTCAATCCCAAACTCCCTAACTGTCCCCGCCCACTTCCTCCCTGGTAACCATAGGTTTGTTCTCTAAGTCTGCAAGTCTGTTTCTGTTTTGTAAATAAGTTCATTCATATATATTGACTGATTTTCATATGTTGAGCCAAATTTGTGTTCCTGGGATAAATCCCACTTTGTCATGATGTATAATCCATTTTTTAAAATGTTGGTGGATTTAGTTTGCTGGTACTTTGTTGAGGATTTTTGTGTCTATATTCATAAGAGATATTGGGCTGTAGTTTTCTTTTTTTATGATTGTATTGTTTAGGTTTTGGGGTCAGGATAATACTGGCTTCACTGAGTGAGTTGGAAAGTGTTCCTTGCTCTTCAGTTTTTGGGAAGAGTTTGTGAAGGATTGGTGTTAATTCTTTAAATATTTGGTAAAATTCACCAGTGAAGCCATCTGGATCTGAGTTTTTCTTTGTGGGAAGTTGTTTGATTACTAAATTCCTCGAGTCAGTTTTGTTTTGTTTTGTTTTTGCCACGCCACATGTGGGATCCTAGCTCCCCAACCAGGGATCAAACCCACACCCCCTGCATTTGAAACATGGACTCTTAACCACTGGACCACCAGGGAAGTCCCCTTCCTTGGATCAGTTTTGGTAGTTTATGTCTATCTAGGAATTTTTGCATTTTATCTAGGTTATCTAATTTATTGGCATAAAAATTTTCATATTCTCTTAGAGTCCTTTTTATTTCTGTAAGATCAGTAGTAATGTCCCCCTTTTCATCCCTGATTTCAGTAATTTGAGCCTTCTCTCCTTTTTCCTTGGTCAGTCTAGCTAAAGTTTTGCCAATTTTTGCCAACCCTATGAATGTAAAAGTTTTGCCAACCCTGTGAATGTAAAGAATGTGGGAAAGCCTTCACTGTGAATGGTCATCTTACTCAACAACAGAAAGTTCATAATCGTCAGGAGTCCTATGAATATAAGGAATGTGGACAAACATTCACTGGATATGAACAACTTACTCAACATCAGAGAATTCATACTGGTGAGAAATCCTATGAATATAGAAGAACGTAGGAAAACCTTTTGTCATGGTCTGAGATTTTCTCAACAGCACAGTATTCATACTGGTGAGAAACTCTATGAGGATAAGTAATATGGAAAGATTTATAGTCATAGTAAACAGGTTAGAATTCAGAGAAGACACTCTCTATTGTCTTTGATTGTGAGGAATATAGGATAGGCTTCATGTTCATAACTTACTAACCATAAAAGATATTTTACTAGGTATGTTAATTTCAGAAACTCAGAAAAGTGTTCAAATTCAAACTAGAGAAAAACTTACTGAAACGAATGTAAGAAAACGTCCACTTGAAGCACATACTTTATCATCATTGCATTTCACTACCTGTGTGACATTAGGCTAGATGCTTATCCTCTTTTTGCACTGTAAATGGCAAGAACAGAGATTACTTAGTAGTGCAGTTGTGGGTGTAAATGTGTTCTAATACATATAAAAGCTTTGAAAGAGTATTTGGCACATGGCTGCACTCAAAGAATAGCTTTTACATTGTTGTGTCATTTGCATTACTGTTATTGATGTGAGAGGAAAGTTGTATCATTGTGGGCAATTTAGAAAAGCCATTCATCTGTTATTAAATCTTAAATAACTTATTCTGCATAATATCTAGTGGAAGGTAAAGAACATGGCAGGATTTTCTTTAAGACCTCATTCTGTAAGTTACATCAAAAAGTTAACGCTGGAAAGAAACCCAGCATTACAGCTTTTGAAGCATCAGGGAGAGTTTTTGAAATGATTTGCCTATAAAAATTTCAACAGGCAGAAAATGTGTAATTTATGTTGTCTGTCCAGCAGTTAAGACAAATTAACAAAAGAATAGCAAAGTAAAAACTACCCACTTATATAATATCCAACTCTTTATCATAAAAATTGTTAAAATTGGAAAAGTTGAAAGAATAGTTCAATAAACACCCATATATCCCTACCCAGATTCAAAGTTGTTAACAATTTAACATGTTTATTTTTCTGTATATTTTTTGTTGTACCATTGAGAATATGTTTTAGACATCATGATACTACCCCTTATTACATTGGTATGTATCTCCCAAACATAAAGACAGTCTTACATATAGTTCCATAATTATCCTAAAGGAAATTATCCATAATTCCATAATATCTATCCTGTATTCAGATTTCTTCATTGGTGTCTAAAATGCTTTTTACAGCTGTTTATTTTCTAAGGAGAATGCATTCCAGATTCTGAAGTGGGTTTGTTGCTTGTTAGATCTCTTTACACTTTTTAGTCTGCCACAGTGACTCTCAAATTTCCTTGGGTATCAGAATCACCTGTGGAACTTGATAAAAGTACAAACGTCCAGACCCTATCCTACCTCAGGGAGCCTGGGCCTCTGTGTATTTTACTAGCTCTCTAGGTGATTCTGATAGGCACCACAGTTAGAGAGTCACTAGTATAGAACATTTCTCCTCATTAAAAAAATAATGTTGAAAAAAAAGTGTTGACTCTTAGGTTTTTTGTTTTTTGTTTCTTTATAGTGTCATTTAGCCTTGCTCTAGCCTTCGTATTTTCTGTACAAAGGAATTTAGGTGTAGAGGCTCCATTAGTTTCACATTAAATGCTTGAGGGAAGAGTAATTAGTAGGTTATGTTTGTCATATTGCAACATGTTAGAAAACATTTAAGGACAGGCTGTCCCATTCTTAGTGAAACTAAGTTTGATCATTTGGGTAAGATAGTGGCTTCCGAATCTCCATTATAAAGATCTTGTTTGCAGTTGGTAATTTGTGTGGAGACACTTTGTAATCTCTCTGGAAATTTATAATCATATATATTTAAATCCTGGATCAAACAGAAAATAAAAATTGAAATAGACTCCAGGAATGAATGACATTAAAATGTCGACATAATTGAACTTGTGTGATGTGGCTGAAACCATACTCTAAAAAAATTAGTATCCTTCAGTGTATACAGGAAACCAAGATTGTTTTGACCAGAACTTTGTTTTGTTGTTATTCAGTACTCTATCCTCAGCACCTACCTATACCATGCCTGACACATGAGAAATTGACAGGCTTTTGAAAAAAAGTGTACACTTTCAAGTCAAGAAACTACAAAACAAGCAGAATAAACCTTAGCCAATATAAGGAAGCAACACAGTAAAAATGAGGATTAATAGTTAAGAAACAGACTTCATCCATTTTTTTACTTTAAAATTTTTTCCAGCTTTGTTGAGATAGTTGGCATATAACATAAGTTTAAGGTATGTAACATAATGATTTGATATATGTATATATTGCAAAGTGATTACAACAATAATTTTAGTTAGCACATCCAACACTTCACATAGTTACTTATTTTTTGTGTGATGAACACTAAAAATCCACCCCCCAGCAACTTTCAAATATATAATACAGTATTGTTAACTTTAGTCACAGTGCTGTACACTACTTATTTATCATATAACTAGAAACTTGTACCTTTTGACTAACTTCACTCATTTCCCCCAACCCCCTGACTTCCCCCACCACTGGCAACCACCAATCTGTTCAGTGTTTTTTTTAGATTCCATGTATAAGTGAGATTATAGAGTATTATCTTTCTCTGTTTGACTTACTTCACTTAGTATAGTGCCCTCAGGTTTCATCCATATTGTCAAAAATGGCAGGATTTCCTATTTATATAGGAGATATATATATATATATAATATATATATACACCTCACAATTTCTTTATTCATCCATGTTTGGACACTTAGGTTGTTTCCATTTCTTGGCTATTGTAAGTAATGCTGTGATGAACATGGGGATGCTGATATTTATTCAAGATAGTGGTTTCATTTTCTTCAGATATATATCTGGAAGTGGAATTGCTATATCATATGGTAGTTCTATTCTTAATTATTTCAATAACCTCCATACTGTTTTCCATCGTGGTTTCACTAATTTACATTTCCATCAACTGCATACAAGTGTTAACCTTTTCTCCACCTCCTCACCAGCCCTTGTTACTCCTGTATTTTTGATAGCTATTCTAGCAGGTGTGAAGTGATATCTCATTTTGGTTTTGATTTGCATTTCCCTGATGATTAGTGATGTTGAACACCTTTTCATGTACCTGTTGACCACTGGAGTATCTTTGGAAAAATGTTTTCAAGTCCTTTGCCCATTTTAAAATTGGATTATCTGGGGTTTGTTTTTGTTTTTGCTTTTGAGTTGTATGAGTTCCTTATATATTTTGTATATTAATCTCTTATCCAACACATCGTCTGCAAATATTTTCTCCTATTCTGTAGGTTGCCTTTTCATTTTTTGATAATTTCTTTTGCTGCATAGAACCTTTTTAGTTTGATATAGTCCCACTTGTTTTCACTTATTTGTGTCTTCAGTTCCTTTCATCAATGTCTTATAGTTTTCACTGTATAGATCTTTCACTTGCTTGGTGAAATTTATTCCTATTTTATTGTTGTTGTTGTTTTTGTTTTGTTTTTTGCGGTACGCGGGCCTCTCACCATTGTGGCCTCTCCCGCTGCGGTGCACAGGCTCCGGACGCGCAGGCCCAGTGGCCATGGCTCACGGGTCCAGCCGCTCCGCGGCATGTGGGATCCTCCCGGACCAGGGCATGAACCCGTGTCCCCTGCATCGGCAGGCGGACTCCCAACCACTGCGCCACCAGGGAAGCCCGTTGTTTTTGTTTGTTTGTTTGTTTGTTTTGCGGTATATGGGCCTCTCACTGTTGTGGCCTCTCCCGCTGCGGAGCACAGGCCCCGGACGCGCAGGCTCAACGGCCATGGCTCACGGGCCCAGCCGCTCCGCGGCATGCGGGATCCTCCCAGACTGGGGCACGAACCCGTGTCCTCTGCACCAGCAGGCAGACTCTCAACCAATGCGCCACTAGGGAAGCCCCCGTTGTTGCTCTTTTGATGCTATCATAAGTGGGATTGCTTTTTTCCCAGGTAACTTGCTGTTAGTGTATGTTTTGTATGCTGATCTTGTATCCTGCAACATTACTGAATTTCTTGTTTAGTTGTAACAGTTTTTTTGGCGGAGTCTTTAGGGTTCTTTAGGGTCTTTCTTTCATGCCATCTGCAAATAGAGACAGTTTTACTTCTTCCTTTCCTGTTTGGTTGCCTTGTATTTCATCTTCTTGCCTGCTCGTTCTGGCTAGGACTTCTAGCACTATGTTAAATAGGAGTGGTGAGTGTGAGCATCTTTGTCTTGCTCCTGATCTCAGAGGAAAAACTTTCAGCCTTTCACTGTTGAGTATGTTAGCTGGGGGCTTGTCATATATGACCTTTATTATGTTGAGGTGTGTTTCTTCTACATGCAGTTTGTTTAGAGTTTTTATCAAGAAAATGTGTTGAATTTTGTTAAATGCTTTTCTGCATCTATTGAGATGATTATAGGATATGTATTTGTGATTCTATTAATGTGGTGTATCACATTTATTGATTTGCCTGTGTTGAAACATCATTGCATCCTGGGGCTAAATCGCACTTGATCATGGTGTATGATCCTTTTAATGTGCTGATGAATTCAGTTTGCTTGTATCTTGTTGCATTTATGTTCACCAGGGATATTGGCCTGTAGCTTTCTTGTAGTGTCCTTATCTGGCTTTGGTATCAGGGTAATGCTGCCCTTGTGAAATGAATTTGGGAGTGTTCCCTCCTTTTCAATTTTTTGGAAGAGATTTGTTGTTGTTGTTGTTGTTTGGCAGTTCTATAACTTTATTGGACAATCAGTGGTTAGTTCTTATCCACATTAACTGTCTGTAGATTTTTGAAAGTGGTGACAGGTACATAAGTAACAAACATATAGAGCTTGTTTGGTGATTCTTCTTCTTCATTACGTTTTCTGAACAACCGCACACGGATACGGAATGGGACATTCCTTATTCCTTTGGCCCAGACAGCTTTGTTGAGCCTGGTGTCGATGTGTACATCTAGAGTTCCCATCTCCTTCATGGCAAATTTCCAGATTTCTCTGAGTGCCCGAGGGGCCCACTTCTTGAAACCCACTCCATAGATGCACTTGTGAATGTTGATAGTGTATTCTCTGGTCACCACCTCATTGATGGTGGACCAGCCCTTCTTATTCTTGCTACCCTTTTTTGCAGGAACCATCCTGCCTGGCCAGGGTTGGAAAGGAAAGGCATGAGCGACTGCAGGGGAAGGCTGGAAGAGTTTAAGAAGGATTGGTATTAATTCTTCTTTAAATGTTTGGTAAAATTCACCATTGAAACCATCAGGTCCAGGGGCTTTTCTTTACAGGGAGATTTTTGATTACTGATTCAATCTCCTTACTTGTTATTAGTCTGTTCAGGTTTTCTATTTCTTCATGTGAATCATGACAACAATCATGTTGGTGGATTGTATGTTTCTAGAAATATGTCTGTTTCATCTAGGTTATACAGTTTGTTGGCATACAATTTTTCATAGTACTCTTATAATCCTTTTTATTTCTGTTTAATCAATGGTAATGTCCCCACTGTCATTTCTGATTTTAGTGATTTGAGGCTTCTCTCTTTATTTCTTAATATATCTAGCTAAAGGTTTATAAATTTTGTTGGTCTTTTCAAAGAACCAACTTTGGTTTTATTCTGTGTATAATAGGTTCTAGTGCTGTTGTCTTTGAGGTTTTGGTATTTCCCTGTAAACTGGACTGGATCCAGAATTCTTCTGTTTTCCTCAAATATCTGCCTATTAATCTCTAAACTAACAGTTTCAGTTTTTCCTCCCATCCTTTTGACTTGGAATCATTGAGAACTAAAACTTCCCTTTTCCCAAAGCCACTGGACTAAAGCCAATGGCTAAAATTGGACAACTTAATAATGCTTCAGAGCATAAACTTTACCACAACAGCTCATGTATAAACAAATTTTTGTGTCTGATGCTATATGAGACACTCTGAAAGTTTACCTAAACATCTGATGACATCATCAGAGACATTACAAACTGAAAATGAGGTTTCCACCCTTAAGTCTAGAATTCTTCCTCAGCTGGCTACCCTCTGGACTCAGTGCCTTACTGCAAATCCAGGTTACAACTACATATGTAATCAGTTTTAATTTGTTCTCTCTTTTTTGGTTTAAAACTCTTTATACTCTGTATTTCTCCTTGTTGCTCAGCTACTTAGGATATTAAGATTACAGTTGCTCAGAGGCTTGAATTACTCAACCAGACACATCCTGCAATTCATTCCATCAATGAAGAGTGGACTGAATCCATCATTATTTCAGGTGTGGACAATGCCTAAATTCTACTTTCTGAAAGACTTTTTGTTGTTTGAATGTAGCTGTTCCTTTACAATCATGATTCTTATTTCCTTTCCCTCCTCCATGGTATGTGACACACTAGGAATTAGCCTAACCGGTGCTGAGGGGCTCTTATTTAATAATACCAACAAATGATCCTAAAACCATAAGATAATTGATCATCGATGCTTTCCAAGGAAAGATATTGATCAAAAGGAGGAAAGGTGAAAAAAAAAGGGTGGGGGGGGGCAAGGTGGACTATGAACAACAAAAAGGAGTCATTTATGTAAAAGGGATCTAAAATAAAGCCTGGAGGTCATTAAGGAAGTAGAATTTGCAAACAGCCTATGCAATATAAACTTTTTTTTTTCTTGTGATGAGAACTCCTAGGAATTACTATCTTAACAACTTTCGTATGTAAGTGTTAATTATCTTTATCATGTTGTACATTATATCCCTAGTGCTTATAACTGGGAGTTTGTACCTTTTGACTGCTTTCATCCAATTTTCCCTCCCTCTACCCCCCGCCTCTGGTAACCACAAATCTGATCTCTTTTTTCTATGAGTTTGTTTTAGAAGTGTAATTGACCTACACCACTATGTCAGATCCTGTTACACAACATAGTGATTTGGTATTTCTGTATATTTCAAAGTGGTCACCATGATACGTCTAGTTATGACATGCACCATACAAAGATATTACATAGTTGTTGACTATATTCTCCACACCATACATTTCATACCAGAGACTCATTCATTTTGCACCTGGAATTTTATACCTGTTAATCTCCCTCACCTATTTCATTCCTCCTCCCCACCCCCTTCTTCTCTGGCAACCACCTCTTTGTTCTCTGTATCGAGGACTCTGTTTCTGTTTTATTATGTTTTTTCATTTGTTTTATTTTTAGATTCCACATATAAGTGAAATCATACAGTATTTGCCTTTCTCTGTCTGACTCATTTCACTTAGCACAATACCCTCTAGGTCAATCCATGTTGTCACAAATGGCAATATTTCATTCTTTTTCATGGTTGAGTAATAATATATGTACACATTCCACATCTTATTTATCCATTCATCTATAGATGGGTACTTGGGTTGCTTCTATATCTTAGCTATTGTAAATAATGCTGCAGTGAACATAGAGATGCAGATATCCTTTCTAATTAATGTTTTTGTTTTATTTGGATAAATACCCAGAAGTGGAATTGCTGGATCACATTGCTGGATCATATGGATCACATGCTAGATCAATATGGTTCTATTTTTAATGTTTTGAGGAATCTCCATACTGCTTTCCATAGTGGCTACACCAATTAACATACCACAGAAAGTTCACAGGATTCCCTTTTCTCCATCACCAACACCTGTTATTGTCTTTTGATAATAGCCATTCTACCAGTTGTAAGGTGGTATCTTATTGTGGTTTTGTTGCCATTTCCCTAATCATTAGTGATGTTGATCATCTTTTCATGTGTCTGATTGCATCTTTATGTCTTCTTTGGAAAGTTATCTATTCAGATCCTCTGCCCATTTTTTAGTTGGATTGCTTGGTTTTTTTGATGTTGAGTTGTGTGAGTTCTTTTTATATTTGGATATTAACCCCTTATCAGATACATTTTTGGAAAATATTTTCTCCCATTCAGGAGGTGACCTTTTCATTTTGTTGATAGTTCCCTTCACTGTGCAAAGGTTTTTATGATGTGGACCATTTTTACAGTCTTTATTGAATTTGTTACAGTATTGCTTCTGTTTTATGTTTTGGTTTTTTGGCTGCGAAGCATGTGGGATCTTAGCTCCCTGACCAGGGATCAAACCTGCACCCCCTGCACTAGAAGGTGAAGTCTTAACTACTGGCTCGCCAGGGAAATCCCAAAGCTTTTTAGTTTGATGTAGTCTCATTTGTTTATTTTTGCTTTTCTTTTCTTTCCTGAGGAGACATATTTTAAAAAGTGTTTCTAAGAATGATGTCAAAGAGTGTACTGCCTATGTTTTCTTCTAAAAGTTTAATGGTTTCAGGTCTTACATTTAAGTCTTTAATCCATTTTGAATTTATCTTTGTGCATGGTGGGAAAGAAGAGTCCAGTTTGAATCTTTTGTGTATAGCAGTCCAGTTTTCTAACACCATTTACTGAAGAGGCTGTCTTCCTCACTGTATATTCTTGCCTCCTTTGTGGTAGATTAATTGTCCATATAAGTGTGGATTCATTTCTGGGGTCTCTATCCTGTTCCATTGATCTATTTGTCTGTTTTTCGTACCAGTACCCTATAGTTTTGATTACTGTAGCTTTGTAGTATAGTTTGAAATCAGGAAGTATGATGCCTCCAGCTTTGTTCTTCTTTCTTAAGGTTGTTTTAGCTATTCAGGGTATTTTGTGTTTCCATATAGTACGAACTTGAGTACGAAGAAAAATCCCCAAACTGCATCACTTGGAAACATAATCTTATTGATTTTTTAAAGATATTTTAATTAGGTCAACTGGGCTTCAAATAAAACAAAGTACTGTGAAATTATACATAATGGAGCTTGTAATGATTGACAGTTCAGTATGAGGGAGGCTGTTGAAATATTCAATTCTATATTTCAGACCAAGATATGTCACTTCCAGAGGCTGTATGCCAGAAATTTTTGAGAATATAGGCACAGAATTAGGTTATAAAGCAGGTGTAATTAAAACTGTTAATTCAGATGGGGGTGGGAGGAACAGTGACACTAGAAAAGGAAAAGCAAATTAATCAGAAAAAGAAATGAATGGAATTGATACAACTAAAAGCTGAAATTAATAGATGACAGTCTTCATATGGAAGGGTAAAAAAAATGTTTAAGTCAGTTCCTTCAAAAGAAAAATAAAATTAACACACCTATGTGAGATTGTAATACTCCCCAAAAGGAATGTACAAATAATTTCAGGATTAAACATGTTAAAAGATAGCAGTGAAGAAGTTGCAAATATCAGAAAATAACATGATACTATGATTATGCCAATAAATTTGCAAATGTAAGAGATCTGGGGGCAAATTTCTAGGGGACTTAACTTACCAAAAAAAGATTTCAGAATAACAGAAAGATGTAAGTGTACAATGCTCCTCATGATAAAATTGAATGGTGAGCAAAAATCGTTCCAAAGGAAATCTCAAAGAATATGTCATGGTGAAGTATGCCAAACACACCAGATACAAATAACATCTACAATGCACTGCTAAGGTCAGCTAATCGAATAACATTCCATTAATCATGTTATGAGGTTAGTATAATCTTGGTAGCAAAATGTAAAAATATAGTATGAAAAAAATTACAAGACTATTTCACTAATTCAGTGAAAACAATCTATACAAAATAACTATAAAATTGTGTTCCCAATATGTAAAAAGAGTCAAGCTTTTGACCAATAAATTATCCCAAACTTGACCAATAAATTATCCCCAAATTGAAACTTCATCTGTATGATTACCCACACTTATAGACCAAAGAGGGAAGAAATTAACACTTTAATATATGCATAAGATCATGTAATAAAATTCAACATATACTTGAATAGACCAAAGGGGGAAGAAATTAACACTTTAATATATGCATAAGATCATGTAATAAAATTCAAAATATATTTATCATAATAATATTTAATTAGGTAGCAATAGAAAGAATACCCTTACTCTGACAAAAACACCTACAATACAGGATGATAGTAAGTGTTTAATATTGAAAGCTTTTCCTTTGGGATTGCTGCAAGTAAAAATATCTGTTTCACTACTTCATTTCTCATGTTTTCAGATTCCTGGGCTGTAAATTAAAGAGAAAAAGTAAAATTTACAATAATTGGAAAGAAAGTAACATTATCTTTTATCATTGACAGATTCTATAAATTTTAAGAAGGAAACTGCTGGAATCCTTTGCTAAATTATTAGAATTATTAAGAGCCAATTCAAAAGGTTAGTGAAAGCAAAGTTAGTATAAAAATCATTTGGATTGGGGCTTCCCTGGTGGTGCAGTGGTTGAGAGTCCTCCTGCTGATGCAGGGGATGCGGGTTCGTGCCCCGATCCGGGAGGATCCCACATGCCGCGGAGCGGCTGGGCCCGTAGGCCATGGCCACTGGGCCTGCGCATCCGGAGCCTGTGCTCCGCAACGGGAGAGGCCACAGCGGTGAGAGGCCTGCGTACTACCTGTTAGTTTCATTGATCTTTTATATTGTCCTTTGTCTCTATTTCAATTATTTTTACTCTGATCTTTATTATTTCTTTCCTTCTACTAATTTTGGATTTTGATTGTTCTTTTTTTCTAGTTTCTTTATGTGTAAGACTAGATTGACATGTTTCTTGTTTCCTGAGGCAGGCTTGCATCACTATAAATTTCTCTCTTAGAACTGCATTTGCTGTGTTTCACAGATTTTGGATTGTTTCCATTTTCATTTCTATCAAGGTATTTTTTGATTTCCTCTTTGATTTCTTCAGTGACCCATTGGTTGTTTAGGAGAATATTGTTTAGCCTCCATGTGTTTGTGTTTATTTGCAGGGTTTTTGTTTTTTTTGTTTTTTTGTGTTTTTTTGCGATACGCGGGCCTCTCACTGTTGTGGCCTCTCCCGTTGTGGAGCACAGGCTCCGGACGCGCAGGCTCAGCGGCCATGGCTCACGGGCCTAGCTGCTCCATGGCATGTGGGATCTTCCTGGACTGGGGCATGAACCCGCGTCCCCTGCATCCGCAGGCTGACTCTCAACCACTGCGCCACCAGGGAAGCCCAATTTGCAGGGGTTTTTTTCATGTATTTGACTTCTAGTTCTGTATCATTGTGGTTGGAAAAGATGCTTGGTATGATTTCAATATTCTTAACTTTATTGTGACATTTTGTGGCCTAGCATGTGATCTGCCCTGGAGAATGTTCCATGTGCACTTGAAAATAATGTGTATTCTGCTGCTTTTGGATGGAATGTTCTGTATATATCTATTAAGTTCATATTCTTTAATGTGGCATTTAAGGCAATGTATCCTTATTGATTTACTGTCTGGATGATCTCTTTAGTGGGGTGTTAAAGTCACCTACTATTAATGTGCAAGCTTCAATTTCTCCCTTTATGTCTGTTAATATTTGCTTTATGTATTTAGGTGCTCCTCTGTTGGTTACATATATATTAACAATTGTTACATCTCATGTTGAATTGATCCCTTTATCAACATGTAATGTGCTTTGTCTCTTGTTACAATCTTTTTTTTTTAATTGTTTTTTTTGGCTGCTTTGGCTCTTCTTTGCTGCATGCAGGATTTCTTTAGCTGCAGCGAGTGGGGGCTACTCTTCGTTGAGGTGTGTGGGCTTCTCATTGCAGTGGCTTCTCTTGTTGCAGAGCACGGGCTCTGGGGCGCATGGGCTCAGTAGTTGTGGCTCGCAGGCTCTAGAGCGCAGGTTCAGTAGTTGTGGTGCATGGGCTTGGTTGTTCCATGGCATGTGGGTTCTTCCCAGACCAGGGATCAAACCCGTGTTCCCTGCATTGGCAGGTGGATTCTTAACCACTGCACCACCAGGGAAGTCCTGACAATCTTGTTTTAAATCCTACTTTGTCTGACATAAGTATTGCTATCCCATCTTTCTTTTCATTTCCATGGAATAGCTTTTACTATACCCTCGCCTTCAGTCTGTGTGTCCTTAGATCTGAAGTCTCATGTAGAAGCATTTATGGGTCTCGTTTTTGTATCCAATTAGCCACTTTATGTCTTTTGATTGGAGGCTTTATTCCATTTACATTTAAAGTAATTGTTGATAGGTACGTACTTACTGCCATTTTGTTAATTGTTTTAGGGTTGTTTTTGTAGTTCTTTTTTGGTTCCTGTCTCCTTTTGTTCTCTTCCCCTTGTAATTTGATGACTATCTTTAGTGTTGTGTTTGGATCCCTTTCTCTTTTTTCTCTGTGTGTATCTATTATATATTCTTGGTTTGTGGTTATGATGGGAATCTATCTATCATCTAGCTAGCTACCTACCTACCTATCTTTTTATCATCTATCTATCTGAATATATTAAGTCAATGATCTCTTATGTTCAAACACATTCTAACAATTCTGCCTTTTTAACACACTCCATGTTTAATTTTTTAACATCATATTTTACATCTTTTTGTTTTGTGTATCCCTTCACTAATTATTGTGGATATAGATGATTTTACTAGTTTTGTCTTCTAACCTTCCAACTAGCTTTATAAGTGATTGATCTACCAAGTTTATGGTATGTTTGCCTTTACCCATAAAGTTTTTCCTTTATACTTTTTATATTTCTGGTTCTGGCCTTTTCTTTTTTGCTTAGGTCAGAATTTATAGTTGTTTATATCTATGATCCACCTCAATTTAAATTTTTGTATGCTGTTCGGTATAGGTTGAGGTTAACTTCCCTACCAAGTTTAGCCAGTTGTTCAAGCACCACTGAAAGAACTGTCCTTTCCCCCACTGAATTGTCTTGAAATTTTTAAGGAAAATCAAATGACTTTATAAGTGTAAATCTATTTCTTGATTCTCTATTTTGTTCCACTTATGTGTTTATCATTATTACCAATACCACATTGTCTTGATTATTCCAGCTGCATATTAAACCTTGAGTTCAGGTAGTATAAATCCCCCAGCATTGTTTCTCTTTTAAAAGATTATCTAAGCATTCTAAGTCTAAGCATTCTAAGTCCTTTGCATTTCCATATATGTTTTTTTGTTTTGGGGTTTTTTTTTTTGGCAGTACACGGGCCTCTCACTGTTGTGGCCTCTCCTGTTGCGGAGCACAGGCTCCGGACGTGCAGGCTCAGTGGCCATGGCTCACGGGCCTAGCCGCTCCGTGGCATGTGGGATCTTCCCGGACCGGGGCATGAACCTGTGTCCCCTGCATTGGCAGGCGGACTCTCAACCACTGCGCCACCAGGGAAGCCCTCCACATATGTTTTACAATCAACGTAGCACCTTCTACAAAAATGCCTGTTGGGATTTTGATTACCTTCCATTGAATGTACAGGTAAATTTGAGGAGAATTGCCTTTCATACATATCTGGGTCTTCTCACCCATGATTATGGCATATCTTTGCATTTATTTAGGTATTCTCTAGCTTCTCTCAGCAAAACTGTATAATTTTTAAGGAGTAGTCCTGCATGCATTTTGTTAAACTTATTGCTATGTATTTTATTTCTCTAAAAATGGAACTTTTCTCTTTTACAATTCATTTTCACTAGTTTGGTGTAATATAAAAATTCAATTTGGGGGCATATATTGTTGTTGAAACTATAAATCTTTTCCACAAAGAAAACTCCAGGCTCAGATGGTTTCAATGGCAATTTGACCCAGAATTTAAGAAAGAAATAATATGAATCTTACAATATTGCTTTCAGAATATAAAGAACACTTTCCATCTCACTCTATGACATCAACTTAACTGATAATAAAACCTGAAAAAGAGATCATAAGAAAAAAAAAATACAGATCAATATCAATAATAATCATACCCACAGAAATCTCCAAAAAACAATTAGAAAATGGAATTCAGCAATATATGTATAAAGGATAATACATCATGACCAAATGGGGCATAAGCTAGGAACACAAGGCTGGTATGACATTCTAAAATTAATCAAAGCGATTCACCACATTAAAGATGGAGGGAAACCAAAAGATCATGTCAATAGGTGCTTTTTATGTATTTGAAAAAATTCAACACTGTTCATGGTAAAGCTCTCAGTAAGTTAGTAATGAAAAAATCTTTCACAATCGGATAAGGATATCTATGGAAATGAACAGCTAACATAACACTTTATGATTGAATGCTTTTTCCCTAAGGTCAGAAACAAGGTCCATTCTGAGTGCTTCTTCAACACTGTCCTTGCCTGTGCAATAAGGTAATTGAAGGATATAAAAGGAAATGAAAATGAAAAAGGAATTATCTTTATATTGATATGTGTCTTGATTGTGTTTACAGAAAACTCTAATTTATAAAAAAAAAATAAACCCTTCTAGAACTAAGTGAATTTATAGCAAGGATATCAAATACATAGTCAATATATAAAAATTCAACAGGGACTTCCCTGGCAGTCCAGTGATTAAGATGCTGCATTCTACTGCAGGGAGTGCAGGTTTGATCCCTGGTCAGGGAACTAAGATCCCGCATACCAATTGGCATGGCCAAAAAATAGAAAACAAAATTCAGCATATTTTAGAGACAAGTTGTTTCTAATTTTTAAAGAACAGTTAATTTGAATTCTAAAATCTTATCAAAGAAAAAGGAAACTATAATACTGCCTCACATATGATTATAGATGGAAAAATTCTAAGATATTACCAAATGTACTTTAGCAGTATGACAAAAATCACAGTATATGACCAGAATTGTTTAAAATTCAATTTTAAATAAAAACAAATCAGTGCATCAATAAATTTATATCAAGGAACTAATAAAAACAAATCAATACATCAATAAATTTAAGGTGAGAAAACATAAGATTATACCAATAAATAACAAAATGGCCTTGGACAAAATTCAGCAATCACTACCAAACAAAGTAGGTATCTTCTGGTCCCCTACAAATATTGAAGGTAATTATTTAGAGGCAACACAGAGAATTTATCTCCAAATAGAGTGAACATTATGGTAAATGATTAAATGCTGGGAAATTTCCATTAAATTCAGAGAAATTGATGACGGCTATCACCATAATATTCAATTTTGTTCTGAAGAGTCTATCTCAAAAAGAAAAGTAAATAAAGTAATAGACATAAATATTAGAAAATAAATAAAACATTATTATACAATTTATAACCTAGAAATCTGTCTCATAAAAATAGAATGAGTGTTCAGTAGATACATAACTAATGCTATATTTAAGGTAGGAGAAAAGAATTGCAAATGAATTATCCAGAATGCCATTCCAGTCAATTAGAAAACAAACAAACAACAGAACAATAATAATGGAGAAAGTCAAGAATTGTAAATTCAAAGTAAAGGAATAATGATTGGCCAAGAAACACGTTTGAAAAAATGTGCAACTGAAATTGAAATTTATGAAAATATTTATTAAAACTTTATACCTAACATAAGGCTGTAGGAATACTCAATTTGATAGGAGTCTAAGAGAACAATTTGGCAATATCTAATAGAATTGGAAGTGTATGTGACCTATGATCAATGTAGCAATATCTAACATAACTGAAAGAATATATAATGTATGAGCAGTTCTACTTCCACATGTGTACAATTAAAGAAATTCCAGCTCACAGAAACCAACAGTCACAGACAAGGATATTCACTGAAGTATATCTGAAATAATGAAAAATTGTTAAACACTAAAAAAGAAGAGAAGGTTTAAATATGTCATGGTATGTTCATATAAAAAACTAAACCAAATGGGTTTTTAATTTTGTAGAAAGTATCAGCCCTACATTCAGAGGGCAAGCAACTGACTGCAGAGGAAGAGATGTGAGCAGCAGAGAAATACATCATGCATTTCCTTTCTCAACATAGCTAAGCATCTGCTATGGTTATCTGGAGTGTCCATCTTTAGGGTCACTGTTTTTCAGTTATGGCAGCCTTGTCAGTGTGGGTTCAAATCCCAAAGAAATTAGGTATTGTGAATGGGACTTCCTTAGTAAAGTTTAAGATACAGTAAGATAAACTAAGTTAAGCAAATTTTCTTTATTGTAGGCCTCTTAAGTCCTTTGCTAGCGTGATAATTAACATTTTTTTCTTGGAAGGGACTTAGTATTTAGAAGTTCATAAGTATCTGTGACCACAGAACATTTTTCAAGTACAATTAAATACTACTGTTCCCAGAAACATTCTTTTAGATATGTTGGGTTAAGGCACTGCTTATCTATCTGTAATATTGCAGATATGGTACTGCTGTTACTCTCCTTCGGTGTGAAGTTATATAGTGATTAAGTAGGAGGCAGCCTTTATTCTTAGGAGTTACATGATATATATATAGAGAGAGGTGAAATGTTATAATGTCTATATTTACACTTAAATACCACAGCAAAAAATATGTCAAAAATTATACAGAAGCAAACCAAATATTACAACGTTTTAACAATCACTGAATCTAGAGAGGGCATACCAGTGTTCCCCGTACTATTCTTTTATTTTTTTCCAAATGGACAGTGGCCTTTTCATTGTTAGTTTCTAATTTATCATGAATTTGGGGTAGAAAAAGAAGACTGTAACACGTCTGCTCTATGGATTATAAAAGAAAAAGCATTACAGCTCTCCCTGATTCTTCAAAAGCGTTCTCTCATAATCTCCATACCCATCAACTCTAGAGACTTCTTTCTCACATTAGTTTTCAGAAATGACTTCTGAATTTTAGAAGTGAATGTTTATTTCACTAAACTTTATCCATAATTAATTATTAATTTAAGTAAACAAAATGAAAGGTAGTGGACAGTTTTTTACAAATTCTTTATATTCACAGGGTCTTCCTCTCACATGAACTTACTAATATCACTAATAATAATATTTATTGAATAATGCTCTTCTAAAGGTTTTGTTTTTTATTAACATTTCATCCTTACAAAAGTACTATTAGGTAGGTACTATAATCACCACTTTAAAACTGAGGCACAAAAGAAATTAAATAAAGTAAAATAGAATAAAATAAAATAAAGCACAGAGGGGAGTAGTGTCTTGCCAATACCACACAGGCAGGGGTGGAATTATGAGAACTATAGTAAAGGTTTGCTATGGCTGAAGTCTTTTCCCACATCTGTTACATTAACAGAATTATTTTCTGTTACAATGCTATATAAAGTGTGGTCCATGTACTGATGCTGGTCCACAGGTTGTTTGCTTCTGGTCTGCAGTGAGTTAAGGTACAGACACCGAGAGCAAACATTTAGAGACATTTTCAGAAAAATGACAGAGCTAATTTATGTCTGTTAAGTCCAATAATAAAAAATGGGGGGCTTTCATTTTGTATGTTTGTTTTTCTTTCAGTTTCATGTATCTGGTAATCCAATTTCATTGTATCTTATAAAAGTATTGGTCAACAACAATTTTGAGGGGGGAAGGGGTACCCTTTATCTTGGTTTGAGATGTACTGCAGCAGTATCATTCTCTAAAGTTAACCAAGGCTGGGTGATGCTGTAATTTTTCAACTCTTTAAATCAATATGTATAGTATAAAACTACTGCTGTTAAGTTTTGAGCACGAAGCAAAAGGGATTCCCATATGTTCCCTAACAAGTAAAAACTTTCTTAAATCAATCATGAATTCTGTTGTTATAAAAGGCATTTTCTAAAGGCCACTGTATCTTTACATTATGAATGGGGGTGCCTCACTAATATGATTTCTCTGATGTAAAGTTAGTTGATCACTACGAATAAAGGCTTTCCCACATTCTTTACATTTATAGGGTTTCTCGCCAGTATGAATTCTGTGATGTCGTGTAAGTTCTGACTTAACACTAAAGGCCTTCCCACATTCTTTACATTTATAGGGTTTCTCACCAGTATGAATTGTGTGATGTCGAGTAAGTTCTGCTTGAAGACGAAAGGCATTCCCACATTCTTTACACCCATAAGGTTTCTCACCAGTATGAAGTCTAAAATGTTGAGTAAGATGATATCGGCGACTAAAGGTCTTTCCACATTCCTTACATTCATACGGAATCTCACCAGTGTGAATTCTTTGATGTAAGGTAAGTTGATAACTACAAATAAAAGCATCCCCACATTCATTACATATGTAGGGTTTCTCACCAGTGTGGATTCTGTGATGTTGAGTAAGATGATAGTGCCGACTAAAGGTTTTTCCACATTCTTTACATTTGTAGGGTTTCTCACCAGTATGAATTCTGTGATGTTGAGTAAGATGATTGCTACGAATAAAGGCTTTCCCACATTCCTTACATTTATAGGGTTTTTCACCAGTATGAATTCTGTGATGCTGAGTAAGTTCTGTCTGAAAGCGAAAGGCCTTTCCACATTCTTTACATATATAGGGTTTTTCACCAGTATGAATTTTATAATGTTGAGTAAGATTGTAGCGACGACTAAAAATCTTCCCACATTCCTTGCACTCATAGGTGTTCTCATTGGTGTGAATTCGCTGGTGTGAAATAAGTTGATTGCTACGAATAAAGGCCTTCCCACATTCCTTACATTCATAGGGCTTTTCACAAGTATGAGTTCTGTGATGTTTGGTAAGTTCTGCTTGAAGACGAAAGGCCTTCCCACATTCTTGACATCCATAGGGTTTCTCACCAGTATGAATTCTATAATGTTGAGTAAGATGATAGCGACTACTGAAGGTTTTCCCACATTCCTTACATTCATAGGGAATCTCACCAGTATGAACCCTCAGATGTAAAGTAAGTTGATAGCCACAAATAAAGGCCTTCCCACATTCTTTACATTCATAGGGTTTCTCTCCAGTATGAATTCTACAATGCCTAGTAAGTTCTGTTTGGAGACGAAAGGCTTTTCCACATTCTTTACATTCATAGGGTTTCTCACCAGTATGAATTCTATGATGTCGAGTAAGTTCTGCATGAAAACTAAAGGACTTACCACATTCTTTACATACATAGGGTTTGTCACCAGTATGAATTTTCTGATGTTGAACTAGGTATGAGCCATGACTGAAGGCCTTCCCACAGTCATTACATTTATAGGGTTTTACACCAGTATGAATTTTCTGATGTTGACTAATATGTCGTTGTACCCTAAAGGTCTTTCCACAAATCTTACATTCATAAGGCCTCTCACCAGTATGAATTCTTTGATGTTCAGTGAGCTGATAGTGAAGTCTAAAGGCCTTCCCACATTCTTTACATTTATAAGGTCTCTCCCCAGCATGAATTGTCTGATGTACTCTAAGGTCTCGAACACGACTAAAGGCCTTCCCACATTCATTACACTCATAGGGTTTCACACCAGAATGTATTCTCTGATGTTCAGTAAGATGATAATGAAGCCTAAAGGTCTTTCCACAATTGTTACATTCATAGGGTCTCTCCCCACCATGAATTGTCTGATGTACTCTAAGGTCCCCTACACAGGCTTTCCCACATTCTTTACATTTATAGGGTCTCTCACCCGTATGAATTCTCAGATGTTGAATAAGGTATGACTGTTGTCTAAAAGCCTTCTTACATTCCTTACATTCATATGATTTCTCTCTAGCATGAATTTTCTGATGCAGAAGAAGAGGTATATGTTTTTGGATTATCATTTGACTAGCACATCTCATTTGATGTCTTTCTTGTCTCTCAAACTCATGTTTACACTGCAAATCATTTCTGAAAATGGTATCCTCACGGATGTAAGTTTTACTTTTGTCCACTCTCTGCAACTGAAACAGATATATTTCACAAATATCCTTTTCTGGAAATAACTTCTTGGTGACATACTTAGACTCCAAATCTGGAAAAAAAAACAAAAGAAAAAACCAAGAAGGAAACAAATGCTGTGATGTGATTTTTCTATGTTGGGGTAGAATAAGGGATTGCATCTCATAGTCGAAATAAAAGACAAACTGAAAACAATACACATTAGATGAAAAGGTTTAGAGCAGGGGTCTGAAAACTTTTTCTGTAAAGAGCCAGAGAGTAAAAATTTTAGGCTTTGTAGGGCATGTGGTCTTTGTCGCAGTTATTCAGCTCTGCTCTTATAGCTCAAAGGCAGCCATAGACAGTATGTAATTGAATAAGTGTCGGTGTACTATATTACCACTTTATTTACAGATACTGAAATTTGAATTTCAAAAATTTTTATGTTTCACAAAATATCCTTCTTCTGATTTTTTTCAACCACTAAAAGTGTAAAAACCAGTTTTAGCCTGTGAGCCACACAAAAGCAGATGGTGAACTGTTTGGCCCCTGGGCCTAAGTTCGCTGGATCCTGATTTAGAGAACTCTAAATTGTAATGCAATTTGAAAGAAGGCAAAAGACTTAATGATGTGACTCTAAAAGAGGGTAAAATAAGTGATTAGAGGAACAAGTTAAGTCAGTGGTCCTCCTACTTAGGATGGATGTAGGGGAGTTCCTTACATATACTGCTCTTCAGGCACCGACCCAGACAAGCGGAATCAAAATCTATAGAAACAAGTCCTATATATGGGAGCTCATGTTGAGAGGATTTGAATGTTTTCCCAGATTTCAGGCCTTTTCCCCACAGGCCTTGGGCCTTTGAAAGGAGCTTTCCAAACAACATCTTAGGGCCATGCCTCTCCCTGACCCAAAAGGCTATAACTTATGACGGCATCCCCCTCCCCTGATTTGCCATCACTGACCTGTGTACCAGCTTCTTGTTCCTTCTCTCATTACCGTCCAGGGCTCTTTCTCTTGCTCCAATAAAGTAATCACGTCTGGCTTAGGAGAGGAACATCCTGCTCACAGAAAAGAAATGCCACATGATTTAGAACAAACAAACAAAAAACCTTAAGTTCTAAATGACTTAATTTAGACTTGGTTACATTTATATTAAATTGTAGGTCAAAATAGTATTTGATAAATGAAGAAAGGCCATTGACGAATACTGACATTTACATGGACTCATGGTCATAGGACTAAAGAGGCCAGATAGGGGAGGGAAAAGGTTTGCTCTGCTTTTAAAGGTAGTATAGAGAGGGGTTGAGGACACAGACTCTGGAGCCCCATGGTCTAGGTTCAGATCCTCTGTCACCCACCAGCTGTTATTCCTTCTGTGTATTATGCTTTTATCAATGTAAATGGGCCTAATATTACCTACTTCATAGGGCTCTTGTGAGAATTAAATGAATTAATATATGTAAGGGCTTGCAAGGATGCCTAACATGTAGTATTATTTTTGTTGTTGTTCTTATTATTTTTTTACGTAAAAGAAAAATACTGTTTCCTAAAACACTTCTAAGTTCTTCCTCAGAATTCTTTCAATAGAAAATGCAAAATTCACAGACTAGAATTTTCAAGCACAAAGTAGGTTGAAGAGAATCTGTCTTTTCTCCGATGGGATATGTTTGCTTGAATTTTTTTTTTTTTTTTTTTTTTTTTTTTGTGGTACGCGGGCCTCTCACTGTTGTGGCCTCTCCCGTTGCGGAGCACAGGCTCCGGACGCGCAGGCTCAGCGGCCATTGCTCACGGGCCCAGCCGCTCCGCAGCATGTGGGATCTTCCCCGACCGGGGCATGAACCCGTGTCCCCTGCATCGGCAGGCGGACTCTCAACCACTGCGCCACCAGGGAAGCCCCTGTTTGCTTGAATTTTAAATGGATATTGTTAACCCAGATCACCACTATATAAAATGTAGAGGTTGATCTGATCACAAAAACACAAAACCCTGAGACTAGCTAATCTCTTTTCAAGTGAGTCAGACATGAACACAGAGCAGCTATAGGAATTCTGAGCATACCCATTATATGACACCTGGCTTCTCTGAAAATGTCTTGGGACTCAAATATAGGACTAATTTAGAAAAACGGGCAATTATAGGAAGGGCCAGAGGGAAGAGAGAAGGTCACTGCAGGATGGAGAAGATGATGCTTAACCAAGTGCCTGTTTCCAACCCAATAATGCTCAAACCATTTCTTTCAAAATAGGGGGCAGACATTCAGCTGGTGTCTTAAAACAGAGCTCTGAAATTCAACAATGGAGAAAACTGATATTCCAGAAAACAGATTGTCAGTTATTTGCACAGATATCCTTACCCAATGAGACCAAGTTGCTGTAGTTCTCCAACATCACATCCCTGTACAAGGCCCTCTGAACAGGGTCCAGGCACTCCCATTCCTCCTGGGAGAGGTCTATGGCCACGTCCCTGAATGACAAGGACATCTGAAATGACAGACCCATGTATCATAAACAACGTTTTAAATGTATTTTCAAGATGGAAAACTGCTTTGCAAGAAAGAGGCAATGATATAGCAAGCAATAAACTGAGGTTCAAGCCCGTGATATGTAGGGAAGAATAAGAAAATCAGTGATTTCTAAAGTGGAGTGCCTATATGCTTTTAAAGAATACACTTGGTACAAACAGAATGTCCTGTATACCATGGGATGAATGAATGAATAAAATAATCAAAGGTTCCCAATGAAATAAAATCCTATAAATAAGCACATTGCCTATCACGTGCCTGCCATTTAAGTTCTGAATAAATGTGAGTTCCATTCTCTTTTCCCTCCAAAGAATTTTTTTTTTAAGGAATTAAAAAAAAAATGAAGTAATGAATTGTGTTTCCCCAAAAGTACTCTAAAATCTCTATCTTAGAAAATAGGACGTGATTGACATTTGATTTCCTTAAAACTCAGGTTCATCATTATGCAAGAAAATGTCATAAGCATTTTTCCTTGTTAAAACAAATGACAAACTCTTAGTTAATTTTTTTACCGGCTGGCTAATCTTGTGGATATATCAGGCTAATCCTTCTGTCATATTTAGGCATTTATTTTGGACAAGATGTCTAAGGTCTTCCCCAGTCCCATTAGCCTTTCTTCATTCCCCATAAGGGATCTGGAGGGTCTTCCTACCCTGCTACCACCAACCTTCAGGAACACTTGTCTTGGTCCTGAGCTGGAGGATGCTGATGTAGGATGACCCACAATGACACTGATGTCACTAGAGACCAGCACATCCTCCTCAACCACAAAATTGACTTTTGTCCTGTTATTCATGCCTCTGGGGACCCCCTGGATAGATCCCTGATATCCCCACGTGCAGGCCTCAGTCACACTCCAATCTAGCCCTATAAATTTCTCAGGGTATGGGATCTCATCACATGCAGAACACTCAACACTAAATTCCATCTTATCAACCTGTTAAAACTCAGGTCTGTGGAGTCTAATGGACCATCATCTCTGTGTCATAGAATCATGATTCTAACAAGGGAAGTTCAAATATCTCCCTCAAGCAACTTCATCCATCACTGCTCCATCAATGCTCCTGAGAGAGACTGGGCACTTGGAAAGGTGATGAATAGGTGAACACAGGTGAGAGAGAAGAGGGGCAAAGAGAGAAGAGGGGCAAAGGAGGAGGCCACTAGGCTGTATGACACCATCCTTCACTGTGATCAGAGCAACTGGGTGCAGCTTCGGCAATCAGGTTGTCTTAGGAAGGAAGTCTCAGGATAAGAAAAATGATCACAGGAATTCAAAACCACAACATCTCAAGGAGGATAAACATGAACTTACATGGGCCATGGTTGTAGAACCGCAAGAACTTGTTTTCCTCTTTGGGCTTCCTCCACTCGAAAAGCACAGAGTCCAGAGAAGCCAGGACTGGGGGAGGAACAGGAAGCTTTGAGACCAGGCGTGTCTGAAAGAAATCCCAAAATGACTTAAGTTAACATGATCCTGTTTTGCCTTCTTTCTACTTCCACCCCACAGCGCCCCACATACAAATCAGGAGAGATAAGAGGGAGCTTGGATGAAGCCAAACCCTTCCTATACCACAGGGAACCAGCTGCACAAGTGTAGATACAGAGCAGAGGCCTCCTGCATGAAGCCAGACCAGGCACTCTAGCAGAAGGGTTTCTAGTCCACCCCAATTTCTGATGATGTTATCTGTAGCTGTTCCATTAGTCTCACTTTGAATCTAACACCATTAGAAAAAAAAACTGTAAGTTATGAAGTTGTGAGATCCAACATGATAGCCACATATGGCTATTTAAATCAAATCAAAATTTTAAATTAAGTAAAATTAAATAAAATTAAAAGTTCAGTGTCTTCAGTTGCACCAGCCACATTTCATATGCTCGATAGCTTCATGTGGCTAGCAGCTACCATTCGGAGAAGATATCCATCACCACAGAAAGTTCTACTGGACAGAGCTGGTATGAATCATACAGCCTAAATTCCATTTTTTACCATAGAGTTCCTCTGAACTCAGAATAATTTGGTCAAAACCTGACAGAGGTTGCTAGAGATATAATATCTCCTTCCTATGAATTCCCAAGGCATGTGACCTGAATTTCTCTAGTGGCTTTATTACCTCCTATCTCATGCTTATTCTGTCTACTCTGATTTTATATTATTTGCTGTATAACAAGAAACTTCAGGGATAGTAACTATGTTTCAGTGCTTGTATTCCTCTAACTACTATCATGAGATTCAGCATACTGTGAGCCCTTATGTCTGTTATTTGACCAAAATTCCATTTTTGGCAGTTTTTCTTAGCACACTAAGATACATGCACAAGATGTTTATCATATAACAACTTAGAGTAACCAACTGTTAGAAAAATAAATAGCTACAGGAGGCAACAGGTTACATAACTTTTGGTCAGTTATGATGGGAAACTAGGCCTTATTAATGTTGGAGAAAGACATTCATGATGAATTACTGACTGATACAGGCAAATTAAAGAATTATAGGGAATTCCCTGGCGGTCCAGTGGTTGGGACTCTGAGCTTTCACTGCCGAGGGCCCAGGTTCAATCCCTGGTCAGGGAACTAAGATTCCGCAAGCAGCACAACGCGGCCAAAAAACAAAACAAAACAAAACAAAAAAGTATGTAAAATGAAGGGAGGGATTATAATGTCATTCATGAATACAGACTCTGTTGTCAGACTTCCAGAATGTGACTCCTAGTCTGACAACTACCAACTTTTTGGTTAGTTTATTGATAAACCAGGGATAAGAATAGCACCTATCTCCTACAGTTGTCATGAAGGTTGGGATATTACATAGACACCACTTAATGACATATAATTACTAAATAAAAGTTAGATAGTATTGTTATTAGATAAAATTATTTTCTACTTTCTTTTTTTATAGTAGAATTTGAGTCTCATGCCCACTCTTTTCCTGCAGCTACCAAAGAAGAGACACCATTCTTCAACATAAAGCTAAAGTAAAGAACCTAATAAGGTATTAAATGGAGAACGTTAATAAGAGGTTCAATCTTACTCTCCTGTCCTATGTAAAGACTTACATGAATATTTATAGTTATTACCATCTTATTCTGTTTTCTACTATTATAAATCTGTCTTCTAAAATGTTATTTGCATTAAAAGATACTTGGACTGGAGAGGGTATTGCTATGTCCTGTGAAAGCAACTTTAAAAATCTAAAAATAGTGTAATCTGAAGCTTATATTATTTGATAAATTGTGCCATAATGATTACTCTGAATTGATTTATATAACCCTAAAAGGCATAAATCTGGAGGTGTAAATAATTGGAAGGTTTGTCAAACTAGAGGTGTTCATTGGCACTTTCCTCTTCTTTCTATATTCATGGAGGTATAAGAAACCTATGGTAGAATTACTTTTTCTAAACAGGAGTTGGGGAGTCTGTGTCCTTTGAGTGTTCAGTTAGAATAATTTCTATTCTGTGCGCACACACACACACACACACACACACACACACACATACACATATACAGCTGGAGAGAAAAAAATTTTGCTAAAATAAACCTCCCCAAAAAGAATTTGAAAAAGAATAGATACATGTATATATATAACTGAATCACTTTGCTGTACACCTGAAACTAACACATTGTTAATCAACTATACTCCAGTGTAAAATAAAAAGTTTAAAAAAAGAAATTATGAGTTTGGGTTCAAAACTTCAATTCTACTAGCTGGGATCTAAATATTTTGGAACTCACTACAATTGGCTAAGGGAGAACTAAGAATGTCATTACCTAAGAAAAGACTTCTAGTAGAATTCTAATAAATCTGGCTCAACAAATCACTCCTCATGGAATTTTTGTTGTTTATTACTACAAGTTTTGTTGTCACTTTGATCTGAATGAGGTGTTCCAAAATAAAATTCAAACAGCATAGTATAAAAAAAAAAACCTCCCCAAAGTATTAATAGTGGTGCTGGGGCTATTTAACTTTTTTTTTTATAAGTCCCTCATGTAATATAATTGAATAACTGATTCTTTTTGCAAAAAATGAGCATTAATTCCATAATCTTAAGTATACAATAAATCTATATCCAATTTTAAAATATTTGAAAATTCTTGGAAGCAAATCTGTTTGACATGTGTGGGAATAGTAAGGGAATCAGTGTGACCATTATAATAAAGCCTACCAATTCCTGAACATTCTTCTTCAATACAATGAGAACTTTTCACTGACAAAATTCTCCTCTGAATGGACATGTCAGGTGAGGGGCATCTGCAGACTAAATAAGAAAATTTGGGCAAAGCAGACAGAACAGTGTTTGGTTCTTTTTCTCTTTCTCCACTGAATAATCAACTGAAATATCGCTTTGGATATAACCCTTGTAAAATGTCTCTGAAATCCAATAATAGTAAATGACATTCATATAAAATTTAAAATTTGAGTATTATCGTTCATCACAATGAATATTACTTTACTCATATGTACGTTGTTTTTCTTTTGACAAACTCCTTATAAACATAAAACTCAACCCATTGATTCCTTGGGAGAAACCCTTGACCATGATGATACAGATTTCCAGGCTCAGACTTCCAATCACATTCCTGC
>NW_006786304.1:4577367-4599664 GCF_000442215.2 Lipotes vexillifer
ACCTTAAAAAACAGACGCCCGTGTCATTTACTTACTGACACCAGTCAGACTACCTCTGATCTTGCCTTACTTTTAAACTTAGGTTCTGCAGAAGATCAGTGATGTGATTCCACATAAATATTAATCTCAATAAAACAAAGCTTTAACTTTAGACTCCAGGATATATATTTCTTACTATTATAAAAAGTGAGTGAGAGAGGGCCACCTGCACGGCCCCTCATTCATTGGGAAGGAAGGCCTAGAATAGGCCACTGGACATTTCATGAAAAGAAAAGCAAATGCTTCCAAGTAATAAAAACAAAGATGCATTTATGAACAAAGAGGAAGTAGAAACTCACCTGATCTGTACTTTTAGATGTGCAACAACAATTTTCCCCTCCTGCTCAGGATACTTCTTGGGGGAGAAAGGCAGGACTGGGGAAGAAGGAAATCATGAGACCTTCTTAAGGCCTTTCTTAGAGCACAGAGAGACGGAGAAGTCCCCTCCAGGGCCACATCAGCTCCGACCGCACACATATGACCAGATGAGACAGGGAGGCTGGAACCTGTCTCTGAAATCACAGCCGATTCCTAGAATCAGAGATACGGGAAAGCTGTGGTTCTGAAAAATGTAGCAGCACCCACAGCGCGTCCAAGTAGGAACCCCTCCCACCATTTCGAGCCAGGAGTTTGTCTTGGAGACACTTTTAGCTCTAAAAGCCCCATACCAAGCCCAGGACTGTGTCTTCTTGCTTTCTGAGAATCTTCATTCTAGGGTTCAATATCTGACTTCCTCTTGGGAAAGTCTGTACAGACACCCGGGCTGTGAGGGAAGGAAGGGGAAAGCAGCAGGGGCGTGGGTCAGTCACACACACCGCTGAGCCAAGCACCAGTATCAGAATGACAACCGCGCCCACCGACAGGAGGCCCAACTTGGTTCGGGAAAGCGAGGGAGCGCGCGCTCACACACCACACACACACACACACACACACACACACACACACACACACACACACACACACACACACACAACCCCACACCTGTGTCCAGGGCCCAGGGCAGCGGGACGGGGATTCTGACACCCACAGGCAGTCTCTCATTCCTCACGGCATCTTGAGGGTCCCTGTGCCAGATTGAGACCCATCCTTCCTCTTCTCGGGGGCAGGATGGGACCCCAGCACAAGGGCGGGTGTAGGGGGCAGACCTGCCGTATCGGTCGGAAGGGCAGTGGCAGGACCAAGGGGCGTGGGGTAGGAAGCAGGCTAGCCACAGTGGCCTGGAGACAGAGGTCGTGCGGAGCCCACCACGACAGCAGAATGCTGAGGGTGGGCGTGAGGGTCCCCCGCGGTGGCTGAAACACCCAGTACGCACGGCTAGAGGCCCTCCAGGTGGAAGTTTACACCACCCCCTGGGGCTTCTGGGAAATGTAGTCCACAGCCGGAAGCCGGTGGGCTGGGCTCTGAGTGCGCAGGCGCAGGCACGCTCGGGACCGAGCGACTCTAGTCCCGGAGCCGGGGACCCGCGCCCTCGCGAGGTAAGCTGAGAGAACTCACAGCGGGGACCTGTCCAGGCTGTGCGAGCCTCGACGGACCTCCAGAGTCTTGACCGCCGAGTGCGTCCGTGGGTGACGTCTTGAGGCCGAGCACGTGCGAGGCGGATTCTGTCAGATTCTTCCCTCGGGATAGTCCCCTCGCGTGCTTCACAGGCGTGTGGCCCTTTGTACCCGGCCTCATGAGCGTGTCTGTGTGTGTGCACCTGTCTGCACGCGCGCGACGCCGTGAGGGTTGCGGGGCCGACCCCGCCTCTGGCCGAGGGTGAGTTGTGTTTCTGCGTGTGTGTAATTCTTTGGGTGCGAGACGGTGTGTGCCTGCAGCGGCACCTGACAGGAGGGAGGCCACAGAAAGTAGCCTGGAGTGTGATTCGTGAGAATAGAATCAAATGAATTTTTTCCTAGAGAAAAATATAAATCATAGTAATTTTTTTTTAAATATGAAGGAATTCTTTCCACTCTTCTGTGCTGTGAGGGGTCTCGTGGCAGATACATTTGAGAATCTTGGGCTGAGGGGATAGCTTTATGCTTGGAAAGGCAGCGCGCCATAGTATAGCGAGCCCACAATTAGTCAGACGCTAACACATTTTGCTCTTCCTCTTCCCTTCCCTTTCTGAGCAATTCAGTCCTAAAGCCATAAGATGGGCTCAGAGCAGGGTCTTTGAGCCTGAGCAGGATGAGGAGGGTGTTCATGCAGCTGGTGGCTTGGTGTAGGGTGACAGGGCTTACTAGGGAGCATTCCAAGTGGTGGAATGGCCCAGCATGGGAGTGTCAACCTGAGCAGGATAAGGAGGGCGTCCACACAGGAGGAATGGCCTGTACGGGATTTCAGAGCCTGAACAGGGTGAAAAGGGCATGTGGGTATGGGTACTGCCCAGCATTGGGTGTTGGAGCCCAAATTGGGGTGTTGGAGACATTCACGTCGGTTGGATATAGGAGGTAGTGAGTCTCAGAACCCAAGTAGGGTGAGGAGAGCATCTGTATGGGGAAGGGTGCAACAGGTGATAGGAGTTTGTTACATGCAGTGGCAGGCGGGGGTGGAGGTGGGGTTCTGATCAAGTAAGTAAATATATTATTGGGTTGGCCAAAAATTTCATTCGGGGTTCTCTGGAAGCTATTACGAACGAACTCTTTGGCCAACCCAATAAGTGCATTGAGAGCAGCCAAGCTTCTCCCTGTCAGCGGGGAACCTCAGATATGGAAAAGGAGAGAACTAGAATGAACCTTGTGATGGCACGTTGAAACTAGATGCAGTGGTATGAACTCACAATTATATATATGGATCGATATAAAAATAAAAATAAGCAGGTGCTGGGCCACTGAGGTCACCAGGCTCACTTTTGGGGAGAACTCTGCTCTCCCTTGCAGGACTCTGGGTTCAGCGTCTGCCTGGCCTGACGTGTCCCTGCTTTAGCAGGAGGAGTCACCATGCTGAGCGTTCCACCGGAGCCTCCTATTCTATGACATAAGACAGTAAATATACCTTAAGATCCTGAAGAAGAAGCAAAATGTCCAAGTAATATTTTGGGATAATTTGTGAGGACAAGTAAAAAAACATTATGTAGTCATTAGGACGTTGAGCACCGTCTTCTTGTGGCTCCTTCTTAGGCTCCTTCATCCTCCTCCTCTCCCTTTGAGACTGACATGGAAGACCACGTCTGAGTCATCTAGGTTGGCTTTGGTGTGACCTGTGCCATCATGACATGGCTTCTGGTCTGTGCAGACAGTGGTGACGTTTGTCACGTTGCTGTATTGGTACAGAGTCATTTTTGATCAACAGAGTCCTTTTTAACTACTTAGCAGTACATGCACTGTAGTCTCATCTGAGATATGCTTACTGACGCTGGTTGTACTCAAAGGAAATGTTACTAAAGAATACATGAAACCTGGGGAAATGATTGACATTTGTCCAAACTGGCTGTATCAATCCAGGGTGCCCTCTCCATTGCAGTAATTACAGATGTGTTCACAAAATGGATCATCACTGCCTATGGGCAGCTGTGTAGGAATTTCTTTTTCAGTGGAAACCTACAGCCTGGTCCTTGGATGATGGTTACGCAAGTGTTTTATATATAATAAGTTGTTACATTATACAGTTATATTTTGGGCTCCTTTATGTGTATTATTTTTACAATTAAAACAATTGAAAACAAATAAACAAAAAGGTTTACATATATTTAAGGGTTTTTTTTTTCCCTCTTGTCTTTGCAGAGCAGAACAGAGAAGAGCGATATGTGTTTCGCTTGGCAGGAAAACACTTGCTTTCAAGACTCCACTTCCAAAATGCACGAGTGTCTGGGCTGTTCAGCAAGCCGGCCTTAGTTTTTCCCTCATAATGCGGTAGCACGTACTTGAGAACAAAAAAAAGCAGCCCCTGACATCCAGGAACTGGCCTGACACTTACAGGTAGGCCTCAGTGGTATTGAAAGCTGGCCTGGTGCTCACAGCTGGGCCTGTTATCCTGTTGCACATGAACAGTCTCACAGAACATCAATATCAAGGTCACTCTGAGACCATAATAATGATAGGCCATTTCCTAATTTTGCCTAAGCACAGACAACAAGATTGCTGGGCAACCCACAAAATATACCAAATATCCCTTCTCCCAGCTAATGTGAGTGGCTACCACCTCTTACCAGTTATAGCTTTAGCCTCACACTGGTCTGCTGTCATTTCTTAGGTACATAGCTTTGTTCTTTTCCCAATCTCTTTGCCCTTTATCACTGATATTTAGGATGTGTTTTGTCACTTCAGCAATTTCCTTCCTTTACCATCCCTCCAAGAGGACTTGTAAAATCCTTTTTTTCGCATGGTTTTAAGTACCTATTTTAAAAGGTCAAATATATATAAAGTATATTAGAAACAAAAAGCATTCCCATGTCACCCTCACCCTGTATTTCCCTGTCTACTTCTAAGAGGCAAGGACTTCCCATCCTCATTTGTTTCTTTTGAAATTTACTTCCATATATCTAAGTTACATACTTTTGTAAACTCATCAGTTTTAGATATTAGCTGCTGCTGAATGTGAATGATGAGGACTTTAGGTGTCTTAACAACACACTTTCCTGTTTCTCTCATGCTGCTTGGTTTCCTCAGAAGGAATCCTTCAATTGCCTGCCCAGGGATCTCACTTAATCTCAATCTCGTCTTCTGCGCAGCCCAGCTCTCATCCTTGCTCCAGGCACACCAGCCCAGAGACTGCTGGTCCAGCCTTTCCAGAGTAAATCTGAGGTCTTCAGCCAGGCTGGGGAAGGGTCACAGGGCCTGGAGTAACAACAGCTCATTTGTTTCCTGCATAATCAGTGTATCAGTTCTGGTTTTTATACAGTCTTTCAGGTAGTCCTCCTGTTTCCAGGCCTCACCTTCAGAACCTGGCACCTCCGGTTTCTGAAAGGGGAAAATGACTGTTTCTGGGCTTCCCTTGAGTTCAGGTTCAAGTTCCCTCAGGTCTGCTACATCAATAAGCAGGTATCTGCCTCTTTCCAAAATTGTGTTGCTGCCATCTCCTCTCTCTTCCTGTGTCCATGTGAATTTATACCTTACTTTTGTTTTAGTGAGGTGCCAGGAGAGAGGAAGAATTAACTTCTCTGCTCAACATGCCATGCTTATCTAGCAGAATCACCCCTGTCTCTTCAAGGACCTGTGATTCCTCCACTATTTTTCCTTATATCTTCTTCCCATCTCACTCCCAAATATAGTGACACTCATACTTTTGTTCAAGGAACATGAACTGAATGTCTACCATGTGTGGGTGCTGGGACTTGAATTGTGATCAAGCTACAAGCCCCGACTACTCTACGAGAGGTTCCAGTCTGGAGGAGGCAAGCGCTTGGAGATGTAAAGAGTGCAAAGCACAGCATGTGCATGACGCCAGGGCAGTGTAGGGGAAGGGTTACTTTCCTTCTTGGGGCATCAGATAAGACTCCCCAGAGGGAGAGGTGTTTAAACAGATTTCAAGAGAAAGTGGGAATTGGTCCTACCAAACACGTCTGTGCCCCAACAAGATGGCATGAAGAGCCAGAGACATTCACAGAACCCAGGCATCCAACCTTCCCCCTACCCTCATCCCTGCTCTGGGGGACTCTAATGGGTGGTCTCTCTGTCCTTGATACTCCCTCTGAGTGTGAAGAAGGCAGGAATTGCCCAAGACTCGAATGGTAAATGTGGGTGGGGAGATGGATAGAGACTTTATGTTCTGGTCAGGGGCTGCAGTCTGCTCATTTTCCATCCTTTTCCCCAAATTTCTGGTCATTTAGTTTGAATTCTTTTTTTTTGCGGTACGCGGGCCTCTCACTGTTGTGGCCTCTCCCGTTGCGGAGCACAGGCTCCGGACGCGCAGGCTCAGCGGCCATGGCTCATGGTCCCAGCCGCCCCGCAGCATGTGGGGTCTTCCCGGCCCAGGGAACGAACCCCACTGTTGTGGCCTCTCCCGTTGCGGAGCACAGGCTCCGGACGCGCAGGCTCAGCGGCCATGGCTCATGGTCCCAGCCGCTCCGCAGCATGTGGGATCTTCCCGGACCGGGGCACGAGCCCGTGTCCCCTGCATCGGCAGGCGGACTCTCAACCACTGCGCCACCAGGGAAGCCCTAGTTTGAATTCTTTACTTCTCTCTCAAGCTATAACCCAGACCGTGTACCTGCTCATCTGTCAGGAGAGTAGGAGGGGCACAGAGGATCCTATTCAAGGCCCAGCTTCTCCAAAGGAGTTAAACTTGTAAGAAGAAATTAAACAGATTTGATCTTGTTAGTTTATTGAATAAATCAATCCTGGGTAAAGAAAAAACAGAACTAGCTTTGGGGACAGAGGCTGGGGAAGTGAGCGAACCCCTGGCCCCTGTGGTGCGGGCAGAGGGGTCACTTGTAAAACTCATGCTCCTGTTCGTCCTTCTTGATGACTGTCTTGTACGCTTTCTCGAAGTCCTTGGCCAGAACAATGTAGCGGTTCTCTCGGACAGCCAACATCCCGCTCTGTTGAGGGATGACAGTTAAAATCTACTCCCTGCACTCCCCGCCCCTAATGATGGTGCAGGAAGAGACAGACGCAGCCTAAGACCCAGGGAGGCAATGATGGACAGGACTGCAGCAGAGTGGAGGGTCTTCACACACCCGCTGCCCAATCTAGAGAGAAACCATCACTCACCTCCTGACAGATGGAGTTGATATCAGCTCCTGAAATCTTATCTGGTCGGGCCACATCTATGGCAGGTGAGTTAAGGAAACCACTCCATGCATGACTGGGTGAATGTCTGGAGCCAGAAGTCGTTCTTGGGCTGTCTTTGTCACCATCCCCCTCCCCAGACCTTGGTCTCCCACCTGCACAGTCTGGGTGGTGGTAATGGCAGAGGTGGAGATCTAATCCCCATTCTCAATGGTGACCCTCCCCTCGCTTCTAGAGCAGGATACAATCTTCCAAGTCAACCTCCTCAGAGAGGTTCATCTTGCTGGTGATAGTGGAGAAAATCAATCTCTTCTGGCGGCGGTCAGGGAGTGGAAATTCAATTTTACGGTCAAGGCGTCCCGGCCGCAGCAGAGCAGGATCCAGGGTGTCTGCTCTGTTTGTGGCCATGATCACCTGGCATCGGGGACAGGCCAGCTCAGACCTCTGTCCCCACTATACTCTCCATCCTGTCGCAATACCTATCTCCTCACATGCCAGCCTCCATCCTTCCGATTCCCACACCACACCTCCCCTCGCCCATCCTGAGCCCCAAACCTTGACGTTGACGTTCTGGTCGAATCCATCCATTTGATTCAGTAGCTCCAGCAGGATTCTCTGAACCTCCCTGTCAGCTGGACAGTATATAACACGGTCAGTCCAGGGCATCCCGCATGACAAGCCTGCCCAAGACCCCAGGCCCTGAGACTTCCCTGGTGGCACACAGGTTAATCATCCGCCTGCCAGTGCAGAGGACACGGGTTCAAGCCCTGGTCCGGGGAGATCTCACATGCCGCGGAGCAACTAAGCCCGTGTGCCACAACTGAGCCTGCGCTCTAGGGCCCGCGAGTCACAACTGCTGAGCCCACACGCAGCAACTACTGAAGCCTGTGCGCCTAGAACCAGTGCTCTGCAATGCAGCAAGTGAAGCCTCTGCAATGAGAAGCCTGGGCACCGCAACGAAGAGTAGCCCCAGCTCACTGCAGCTAGAGAAAGCCCACACGTGGCAACGAAGACCCAACACAGCCAAAAAAATAAAATAAATAAATTCATTGAAAAAAAAGACCCCAGGCCCTGTTTGGGCATCACTCACCCCCTGTCTGGGCATCGAATCTCTTGGTTGCGATGGCATCAATCTCATCTATGAAGATGATGGCAGGTGCGTTCTCCTTGGCCAGGCGGAACACGTCCCGGACCATGCGAGGGCCCTCACCCAGGTACTTCTGTACAAACTCTGAGCCCACAACTCGGATGAATGCAGCTGATGGCAGGATGACAGGGGTTAGACGAGAATGGAACACCTGTAGGGCCCCATAATACTTTAACTGAAACTGAGAATTCCTTGAGGACATCCTTTTCTTTGGATACCCACTCCAAGTAGCCAGGTCATTCTCTCATGACCTGGGCTGGGTTCCAGATCCAGCTAGGAGGACCAGCTTGTACCCCACAGAGACCCAGCAGCACAAATCATGAATCCTGCCTATGGATGTGTCATTTTTTGGCCCAACATTTAAAAATCAGGGTATTAAAAAAAAATGTGTCTGTGCTTCAACATACCGACAAAGAAGAGCAAGAGACCTTCATGGAATCCAACGTACCAAAAAATGTGAATTTCCGGAGTGCTTGAAAAATCAGTAAGAAAACAGGTTTTCCATACACAGGCATCATGCTGCCTTACCAAGAGCTCAAAGGACCCACTTTTGAATATCATGAAAGAGTCAAGAACCAGGAACACATATTCTGACATAATCAACAAGTAGCAATGGGGTTAAAGACAGGTTCTGGGCTTGCCTCTCCTTTCCATCTTTTCTTAGAGTTAACTTGTTTGTTAGTGACTGGATGTGGCTTTGTGTTGCACGGAGCAACCTCCAGGACACACCTCCAGCCACTACAGAGAAAGGAGACACAAAGTCCATTATGTAGTTCTGGTCATAAACTAGGAGTTGTGCAAGTTGCAGCTCTGTCCCTCTCTAATGTGGCCACTGGCGGCAAGGGGCTACTGAGCAACTGAAATGTGGCTGGTCCAAAATGAGATGTGCTGTAAATGTGAAATACACACCAGACTTCAAAAGACAGTACAAAAAAAGTAAAATATCTTAATAAATGTCCATCAACAAATGAATAGACAGATAAAGTGTGCTATATACATACAATAGAATATTATTTGGAATATTATTTGGCTTTCAAAAGGAAATAAATTCTGGCACATGTTTCAACATGGGTAAGCCCCAAAGACATTATGCTAAGGGAAATAAGCCAGTCACAAAAAGACAAATACTCTATGATTCATCCATGAATATGAGGTGCCCAGAATAGGCAAATTCATAGAGACTGAAAGTAGAATAGAGGTTATCAGGGGCTGCGGGGAGGAAGAAATAGGGAATGATTGTTTAATGGGTATGGAGTTACAGTTTGGATGATGAACAAGTCCCAGAAGTGGACAGTGGTGATGGCTGTACAACACTGTGAATCCACTTGACGCCGCTTATAAACTGTATATTTATAAAGTGGTTAAAATGGTAAATTTTATGCTATATATATTTTACTACAATAAAAAATTATAGAAAAAACTCAAGTTTTGTATCTGCTGCATGTTAAAATAATATTTTTGAGTATACCGGTTAAATAAAAAAACATATTTTAGACGAAGTTCACCTAGTTCTTCTAACTTGCTTAAAAAATGAGTACTTAAAAAGTTAAATTATATATGTAGCTTCATTATACAGTTGACCCTTGAACAACACAGGGTTTAGGGGTGCTGACCCTCTGTGCATAACTTTATAGCTGGCCCTCCGGATCTGCAGTTTTGCCTCTGTGGATTCAGCCAACCATGCATCATGTGAAAAAAATCTGGGTGTTAAGTGGACCCTCGAAGTTCAAGCCTCTGTTGTTTGAGGGGCAACTGTATTTCTATTGAACCCTGCCTGTCTAAAACCACCCTGATCTCAGGACAACAGTCGAAATCTCTTAGGTTAGCACTAAGACTATTTATATTCACGCCCATTCTGATCCCTGGACCTGCACAGACCCTCCTTCAGCCAGCCATTCAACAGTTATTTTCTGAGCACCTACCACAATTCAGCTACTGGGCGGGCACTGGAAACCCAAAAAAGGACAAAAGCACAAGTTCCCTGCCCTTCGTCGAGTTTAGTCACGGTCTACTCACCACTACTCACGACTCCCTAAATGAGTTCTTTCCCACCCCCTGGCCTTCGCAAATGCTATTCCTTCTCAACTGTGTGCCTGACAGACTCCTCACACCTCTCTCCTGGGAACCCCTACCTAAGAGCCTACACAGAATGGATTGACAGCCCTCCTTTAGGGCTATCCCACTACCTTTTTTACTTCTTTGGAGCATGTGCGACTCTGCAGACCGTTCCCACCCAAGCTCACCTCCAACCATAACCCCCTTGCTCACTTGGCTTCAACTACTGGGGCCTCCTCACTGTTCCTAGAACACTAAGCACACACCTGTCTCAAGGCCTTTGCACCTGAGTCCCTCAGCCTGACACACTCCCTCCCCCAGACGTCCACATGACTCACTCCCTCAAGGCTTCTTCTAGGTCTTCATGTAAATGTCACCTCAGAAAAGTCTTCCCTGACCATCTCCAGTCCTGGCACATAAAGCTGCAGCCCCTGTTACTCCCTATCCCCTGCCCCTTAGTTGTTTTCTTCAGGCATTAGCACCACATGACGTATAATCTCTTCATTCATCTGTTAGTGCTTCCTCAACTAAGACATCACCTTTATGAGGGAGACTTTGTTCTGTTCACTGCCATGCCTTCCACACCCAGAACACAGCCTGGTACATATTAGGTGCTAAATAAATGTTAACTGACTGAGTTCTAAGTGTTTATTTTCCTTTTTTTCAGCCACACTGGGAGATTCTCCAATGCAGGGGACAGGTCTGACTCATCCCTATATCCCAGCACCTGGGAGAGCAGAAGTTCAATGAATGATCATGACAATGGCTAACATTTACTGTCCACTTACTATGTGCCAGGTATGGTTTTAGAAGCTTTATATTGATTTAATCCTCTGAATAATCCAGAAAATTAAGAAATGGAGGCACAGAGAGGCTAACTTGCCAAGTAGTTACATAAACTAACTTACGTAAGTAGTACTAACTTATATAAGTAGTTGTAGGGGGGCCAGATTTCAAACACGGGCAGTCTGGCCCAGAAAACACACTGCTTACCCACTGCCCTCTACTGCTCCTTGGCTTAGATATATTAAGATTTTAAGATGAGCTGAGTCCTGTCCTTAGGCTTTACAAACAGTAATACAGTGACTTTCAGACTTTTTTGTTCAGAACCTACAAGAAGAAATACATCTGTAAACAACCACAGCACACCTGTGTACAATGTTTGTGTGTGTTCACAAACAATACGAGTTCTTACTATGTGGGGTGGACTCCAACGTTTTCTGTTCTGTTTCATTTTTTAAAATGCTGGTTGCAACCCATGAATTTGAATTCATAATTACTAATGGGTCATTAGTAATGACCCATTAGTAGGAAAAACATGGCATTATTTCATTAATTCCCCACAATCATGCTGTGCAATGAGTGTTCTATTAGATGAGGAAGTTGAGGCACGAGAGTAAAGTCACCTCCCCAGGACGGCACAGCCACTCAGTAAGACGCACACTGGGTCTTTGACCCTAGAGCCCATGTTCGTAATTGCTGGGCCACACTACTTCCTGGGGAGCATGAGGGAGCTGAGGGCAAGGTCGAAAGAGCCCAGAAAGTCAGAGCTCGGGAGAGGGGCCAAGCGGCTCACCTGTCGTGTGATGAGCCACAGCCTTTGCCAACATGGTCTTCCCGCAGCCGGGTGGGCCATACATGAGGACGCCTCGGGGAGGGTCGATGCCGATCTGAAGCACAGAGGTGGAGAAGAGCACGAGCCAGGGAGTCCATCACCAACTGGAGACATGGTGGGGACGGCCTCCCTTCCCTGCCAGCTCCAGCTCCAGCTCCTCACCTGCTTGTAGAGCTCAAAGTGCGTAAGGGGGAGCTCCACGGCCTCCCGCACCTCCTGCTTCTGGATGTCCATGCCCCCGATGTCCGCGTACATCACGTCTGGCTTCTGATCTGGTGGGAGAGCAGAGCTGGGGCTTCCAGCCTGGCCCACAGGGTCCCCTCAGGCCTCCCTGGCCCTGGGCTCCCCCTCACCTGAGGTGAGCATCATGATGCTGCTGTCGGCCTCAGGAGGCAGCACGTCCACCAGGGCGTTGCTGTGCTTGTGGAGGGCCACCGAGGCGTTGGGCTTGAGCAGCTCCCGGTCGATGGTGCTCAGGATGCGCACATAGTAGTTGGAGCCTTTGGGAAGAGGACAAGAAGGGAGAGGGGAAAATGAGAAATGCCAGAACCTCAAAACTGCCGACCTCACAGCTGTACCCCCAGGCCGGCAGTATCTCTCACTCAGACCCCAAATGGCCCTCCTGGCTTCTAGTCTTGCTTCCTCCAGTCCACCCCCGGCATCCACACTAACAACTTCCCTGTCTATCCCTGACTCTTGAGCTCCAGGCCCAGGTGACCAGCAGCCTCCTGGAATGCCTGCCCGTGGACATCCCCACGGCACGTCTCACTCACCTTGTCTCAGGGTGTTCTCAGCATCTTCCCCCCATTTATGCTGCTCCTCCTGGGTCTCTGTCTCAGGGAGGCCCATGGTACCGAGTCACTAGCAAGAGCCCTAAGCCTCATTCTGGACTTTTCTCTGCTTCCCTCCACAGCCCGTCAGTCACCATGGCGGTCCACCAGCCTCCTAAAATGTCTCTCTGACTAATCCCTTCCCTCCTGCCCAGGGACCTTGCCCTGATTCAGCACCATCCTCTCCCATCTAGGTCTCTGCAGCAGAATCCTTCTTGCTTGCCCAGCCTCCAGTCTCACATCCCCAGTCCACCTTCTACATTTATGGTAGTGACACACACATCTCTTTCTGGCCTCAGTCTCTCTCCTGACCTTCAGACCTGGCTGTCCAGTGACCTCCCAGACACTTCCCTGTGATGTCCCAGACTGCCCTCACTGTCTCCCTGCAAACCTGCTTTTCTGCCCATGTCGCCATCTCAGGGATAGCCACTGTCCCCCTAAGTCCTAAAGATCAAAGACACAGGCCTCATTGTGGATATCTCCCTCCCTTCACTACCTCACTACCAGCCCATCAGTCCAATTCCAGGCCCAGTCACACACCTTTCCCTGCAAGCTTTATAAGAATATGGCTTGGTCCAGAGAAGCAGAGGCCAGAAGCACGAAAAGACAGATAAGATGCAGAGATAACACCCATCATGAAGGCAGAGCCTAGACCCACGTTAATAACAGCAGCTCCCATATACTGGGTCCTTACCAGAGCCCAATCTCTTAACACTTCACCTGTGCTTTCAAATTGCAGGTCCCAACCCAGTAGTAGTTGTGAAATCATTTGAGAGTCATGACCAGAACGTTGTTTAAAACAAAATAGACTAGAACAAAATGGGAAACTAGTTAGAGTATGTCACACATAGTGTGGCTAACTATCGTTTGGTCAAACTTTTACTATATGAGTTATATACACACACATAGAGAAAGAGAGAGAGCGAAGGTAAAATATATTTCCACTTTTGCATCAGACTCAAAAATACTCTGAAAAACACCATTACACTGTCTTGCCTCATTTGCCGTTGTAAGTTCCTGGCACATGGCAGGAAACAGTTAACAGCTGTTGAATGAACAGATGAGTAAACAACCCCCCATGCACCTGTGGTGGAGCCCACGATGGCTGTATTCTGATCCACAGCCTCCAGAAACTGCCCAATAACCAGTGGGATGCTCTGGATTCGCTTCACCTCCTCCTGGGCGTGGAGGAATTCCTTCTTCAGGTTCTTTTGCTCATCCTTGATGTACTCCTCCTGCACCTCCAGGAACTCCAGCTCTTGCTGCAGCTTCTGTGAGCAGAGAGGGAAGAGGTAGGGGATGGCTCCAGGCCTTGCTGAGCCAAGGAGCCGTGGAAGGTGGGGGAAGTATGGGATGCTGGGCCCTGTGCAGGGTCCGGAATGGGTTTGAATGTACCTTGTAGCGGCTGTACAGGTCCTCCAAGTCCTCAGGCTCAGGCCCCAGGAAGGACAGGCCAGTCTGGGGCCGTGACACAGACAGGGCTGGGATCTCATCCTAGACCATGGAGGGAAACTCAGGTTGGAGGAAGAAGGTCCCCTTATGAAAGAATCTAGAGCCCCCCTCCCAATTCACCATGAAGTCACTTGGCCCCTAATAGGCTCCTGACATCATTCAGCTCCCTAAATAGATCCTGGAAACCTCTCAGTCCCCTAAACAGGTTCCTGAAGTCACCCAACTCCTCACAGGCCCCTCGGTCAAACAGCCTTCCAAACAGATCTTCTGGTATCATGTGCCACTTGTCACATGTCTGCAATGTCACCCAACTCCCATCTAGGGCCTAAATGTCTGATCAACTCCTTACTAGACCCCAATGCCCTCCAGCCCCCCTCAACAGGTTCCTAATATCACATGGCTCTCTCAATTGACTGTTAAAGTCACCATGCCTTCATACAGTCCGGGAGTTACTCAATTACCTCCCGAAGACGCCTCATGTCACAGAACTCCAACTCACACTAGACCCTTATGTCATCCAGCTCCCAGGTAGTCCCCAAACATCACTCGGCCAGACCACATACATTACTCGGCCCTCCAACACCAGCTAAGCCCCGAATGTCAGTCAGCTCCCCAGCCCAGCCGCAGATATCATTCGGCCCCACGGCCGAATCCCATACATCACTCACTACCGACCCATCCCCAGTGCCGCCGGGTCACCGATGTCACAGCATTCCCAGCTAAACCTCGAAATCATTCAGTCCCAAAGAACCTCTGATGTCACTCGTTTCCCCAGCCCAGCTTTCCGAGCCCTACTGCCCTCCCAGCATCACTCAGCCACAGCCCAGGCCTCGGGACGACGGCACGAAGCTCTCCACTGAGACCTCGGAAAACACTCAGACCCAGGCCCGGATCCCGAAGTCGCTCAACATCCCATTCAGGTCGGCTTCGCCCTCTCGGACCTGAGCTTTCTCCACCAGGATGCCTATCTCCTCCATAGCGACCAAGCCGGCCTCTGTGCAGCCCGGCCTAAGCCAGTCACCGCTTCCGCTGATGCCACCGGAAAGCCAGGGCCTGGATGGATTCTGGAAAACGTAGTTTAAGACACCAAGGAGAGACGGCCGGATGGCCCGGATAGGCCGGATAGGTGAAGGGCAGGGCGACCTCGTCCTGAGCGCCTCCCCCAAGACATGCTCATGCGCACTCCGTACCGCGCGAGCGCGCGGGCGGGCCCGGGGCGGCGCGCGTGTGCAATAGCGCGCCTTGGCGCAGTCTCGCACGGCCTTCTCGCTTGCGGGTTTTCTCGCCGGCAGGCGGCGCTGCCCTCGTTGCTCTTTGACCTGAGGAGTTTCCCAGAGATCTGTCAGAGTGTGATGGCAAAGTGCTCTTTTATCTTTAGTGGCGGGGCTGGAGCTGCCTTTGGCCGGGTTTCGCAGAGGGGCTCTTTTAGGGGGTTTCCAAGTAGGCTGCGGCCGAGGATTGCCCCCCGCGCGGGGGCGGGAAGACGGGCGCTGCCCCTGAGAATGACACTTCTTACCGGGCTCCATCCCGGGGGTGAGGAGCCCGAAGCCCGCCATTACCAGTTACTTCATTACCGTGAATCAAGTAGAGCCCACGCATTAGGGCTGGAGAAGGTGAGGCAGCGGTGCCAGGAGTTGGGTCACGCAGGAGAACTGCAGGCCTATATAGACCAGGCCCTGTGCTTAAGTCTTACATGCTCACCTCATCGAATCTTGACAGACATTATGTTCCCTCTTTTACAGGGAAAGAAACCAGAGCGCGGGGCCCCAGATCTGTCTGTCCTCATTCTGGCCGCTGTTCATCACACCAGCTACAGTTTTGTCAAGTAAACTTTTTATTCAAGTATAAGTACAGAGAAGTATACATAACATTAGTGTGCAGTTCAGCGAATATACACAAAGTGAACACACCCATATAACCAATACTCAGATCAAAAAACCAGAGAAGCCCCCAGAAGTTCCACACATGCTCTTTCTGCCACCCTCATCCCCTCTGAAAGTTATCATTTACCTGATTTCTAACAGCATGGATTACTTTGTTTCAAACTCTCTAGGGACCCATACAGTGTGTACTGTGTTTTTACCTTCTTTTGCTTAACATGTTTGTGAGATTCATATTGTGTGTAGGGATAGTTCTTTCATTTTCATTTCTGTATGGTTTCCATTGTGTGAATATGCCTAAAACTGGATATTTTCCTGTTTGGGGCTATACTGATGCTATGAATATTCTAATACATTTCTTTGGTAAACATGGGAATATACTCCAGGGCAGGTATGTGTTTAGCTTTAGCAGACACTGTCAAACTATAGTACTAACTTACACTCCCACCAGTGGAGCATACATTTGATACAGTCTGTCATAAAAAATTTTTTTTGTGCAATGTCACTAATTATTAGAGAAATGCAAATCAAAGCTACAATGAGGTACCACCTCACACCAGTCAGAATGGCCATCATTAAAAAGTCTACAAATAACAAATGCTGGAGAGGGTGTGGAGAAAAGGGAACCCTACTGCACTGTTGGTGGGAATGTAAGTTGATGTATCTACTGTGGAAAACAGTATGGAGGTTCCTCAGAAAACTAAAAATAGAATTACCATATGATCCAGCGATCCCACTCCTGGGCATATAACCAGACAAAACTATAATTGTAAAAGATACATGCACCCCTATGTCCATAGCAGCACTATTCACAATAGCCTAAACAACATAATGTCCATTGACAGATGAATGGATAAAGAAGGGGTGGTACATATATACAATGGAATACTACTCAGCCATAAAAAAGAACAAAATAATGCCATTTGCAGCAACATGGATACAACTACAGATTATCATACTAAGTGAAGTCAGAAAGAGAAAGACAAATACCATATGATATCACTTACGAGTGGGATCTAAAATATGGCACAAATGAACCTATCTACGAAAGAGAAATAGACTCACAGACATAGAGAACAGACTTGTGGTTGCCGGGGGGATGGGGGAAGGGAGAGGGATGGACTGGGAGTTTGGGGTTGGTAGATGCAAACTGTTACATTTAGAATGGATAAACAACAAGGTCCTAATGTATAGCACAGAGAACTATATTCAGTATCCTGTGATAAACCATAATGGAAAAGAATATTAAAAAAGAATGTAAAAAATAATTTTCCCCCCATTCTCAGTGGTGTGTGGTGGGTTGTCACACTAGACACCATTTTGTGTGAGTACTTTTAGCCAGACAATTTCCAAACCGTGATCTCTGAATCCTTACAACACTTTCAGGGGTAGATTTGCTTTTCCTCATTTTACAGATGAGGAAACTGAGGCTCAGACAAGAGAAAGTCACTTCCACTAAGTCAAAGAAAGTCAGTGGTTCCTGCTCAGTGTCAGCCCTACACAGGGGGAACCCAGAGATTAATCAGATCTGGTCCCTGTCTTCCTAGTTTAAGGTCCAAGTGTTTTTATTTCCACAAAAAAGGGAAAACAATGGCAACAAGTCCTTCCTTTTTTCTCTGCATTGACAGCCCTCAGTTCCATCTTTCATATCTCTGTCTAACACCCAGAAGGCATCCCAGATTTCTACTTGAGTCTTAGAGTCTATAAGTTACTCCCCCAAGCCCAGTCAAATTGTCTCCAAGTTCTCTTTGCTACCTTTGGCAATGATAAATCAATGTATCCCTTTGGAATCTTTATGGAGAATAATCGTAAGTAGCCATTTCCTGAACACTGACCATGTACCTGGTTCTTTGCTAAGCATTTTACCTCATTATCTCATTTAATCTTCACAACAATCTTAGGGGCTAGTAAAAGTAACCACTTATACAGAGTCCTTACCTTGTGCCAGGGACTCATACGTGTCATATATATATCATGATTTAATCTCAGATTCAAGTGGGATTTGAAATGGGAGCTGTTGTCTTCTTTCTTTTTCAGGTCCTACATGAGAAACCAGGCTCAGAGAGGTGAAGTCACTTGCCCAAGATCCCACAGCAAGTAAATGGTAGACCTGGCATTCAAATCCAGAGCCTATCATTTGGATTTGCAGATGATCTTTGACAGGTAAGCCAGTTGTTTTCAAAAAGGAGGACATCAAATCATTTAGGGAGATTTTTCAAGCTAGACCCACCTTTCCTAGCACCCTATCATTATGACCCTCCCCTCCATCTCCCAGTTAAGAACTGCACTTCTAGGTCATTTCACAGTGGACATATTAAAGCCAGGACCAGCCCAGCTGACTAAAATTTAACTCTCCTGGTTTAAGGCCAGGGCTTTCTTCCTCTCGACTACACTGCCTTCTAACAGAAGTCCTGAGCAGCTCTTGTTTTGAGTGAGGGTGTTCATGAATCTGTGTCTTTAGAGCCCTGGGTGAGGCTAAGTGCATACAGGAGCCAGCAGACAGGTCTGTAAAGATAGCTGGGCTGGCAGAGAACCTATTCCTCATCTACAGAGAGTGGTTGAAACTCAACTCCAGCCACAATAGCCATGCCAGAGTGTTGGCCCATTGTTGCCAGATCTGGTGTTTCACCAGAAGTCAAGAATCTAGAGTTTCAAGTGAAGTCCTTTTTTTTTTTTGGCCGCACTGTGCAGCATGTGGGATCTTAGTTCCTGGACCAGGGATTGAACCCGCACACCCTGCAGTGGAAGCGCGAACTCTTAACCACTGGACCTCCAGGGAAGTCCCTGTCAAGTGAAGTCTTCTAATTTTTAAATGTTGACAATAAATTCAAACACAAAAACACCATGAAAGCCAAATAAAACACATCTGGGGGCTTCATATAGTAGATAGATGACACCTGGTCTAGGTTTATATCCTGTCCCCAGTATTACTATCAAAGGCCCAGGAAGGAAGAGATTTACTTAGTCCCAGGGTAGAAGTGGAGGGAGGGGTCTGAACTATTCAGAAGGCAGCAAAAATATGAAGTAAAGGTTAGGTAAGTATTAAACTCTGGGAAAGAGCAAATGTAAATGTCTAACAATAAATGATTGGTTAAATAACCTTTAAACCATCCATCCACTATAGGCTATCACAATTTTAAAAAGTGGTGTAGAATATTTAATGATATGCCATATGTTCACAAAATATGTAACACCTAAAAAAAAATAGACAACAAAGCAATACAGTATAAACCCTTCTCAAAAGTCTTTTTATTTTGAAATTTCAGTTACAGAAACTTCTAAGACTGGTAAATACTCTTTACCCAGATTCCCCAAATGTTAATATTTGAACACATTTGCTTTATCATTCTCTTTTTCTCTATATATTCATTCTTATATATGTGTGTATGTATACACATACATATTAAACATATAGCTTATGTATATTATACATATGTCTATATAATTTATTTATTTTAACTGCTACTGGGGTTTTTATTTGGATTGCATTAAATCTATAGATCAATTTGGAGAGAACTGGCACTTTAACAATATTGTCTTCCCATTCACAAAAGTGGTGTCTCTCTCCATTTATTTAGTTCTTCTTTGATTTCCTTCTTTAGTGTTTGTCCCTTTCAGTATACAGACACTGCACATATTTTGCTAGACTTATACCTAATACAATTTTTCAAGCTATTTAAAATAGTGCTTTTTAAAAAAACAGGTATAATTGATATACCATAAACTGCACATATTCAAAGTATACAGTTTGATAAGTTTTGGCATACATGTGCATGCAATACCATCACCAGAGTCAAGATAATGAACATATCTATTACCCTCAAAAGTTTCTTCACGTCCCTTTGTACTCTCTCCCTCCTGTCCTCTCCTTGCCTCCATGTCCGAAAACTCTCATTCATTTGCACACTTTAGAATTTTATGTAAATGGAATCATATGGTATGCACTCTTTCACTCAGCATTATTCTCACATTTATCCATGTTATTGTGTGTATCAACCGTTCATTCCTTTTTATTGCTGAGTATTCCATTGTATTGATTGACAGTCTTTGGCTATGACAAGTAAAGTTGTTATGAACATTTGTGTACAAGTTGGACATGTGCTTTTATTTCTCTTGGGTAAATACCTAGGGGTGGAATGGCTAGGTCATATGGTAGGTGTACGTTTAACTTTTTAAGAAGCTGCCAAACTGATTCCCAAAGTGGTTGTACCATTTTACATTCCCATTAGCAGTGTGAGAGTTCTCATTGCTCCACATCCTCACCAAATACTCCCTGACTTTTGAATCAGTCTTTTCAATTTTAGACATTCTAACAGGTATAGTTTACATCTGAATTTACCTAGTGACTAACAGTGTTGAGCCTTTTTTTTTTTTTACCGTCCATACATCTTCTTTGGTGGAGTGCTTCTTCAAATCATTTGCCCTTTTTTTTTTTTTTTTTTTTTTTTTTTTTTTTTTGCGGTCCTCCTCTCACTGTTGTGGCCTCTCCCGTTGCGGAGCACAGGCTCCGGACGCGCAGGCCCAGCGGCCATGGCTCATGGGCCCAGCCCCTCCGCGGCATGTGGGATCTTTCTGGACCGGGGCACGAACCCGTGTCCCCTGCATCGGCAGGCGGACTCTCAACCACTGTGCCACCAGGGAAGCCCGATGTTCTTGATTTTTAAATCCACTTTATCAAATTTTTAATGGATCATGCTCTCAGTTTGCCTAAAAAATCTTTGCCTAATGGAAATTCACAAAGATTTTTCCTCTATGTTTTCTTCTAAAAGTTTTGTAGTTTCATATTTTACATTTAGATCTGTGATTCATTTTGAGTTGTTTTTTGTATATGGTGCAAAGTGTTGATCAAAATTTATGTTTTTGCATATAGATACCCAGTTGTCCCAGCACCATTTGTTGAAAAAACTCTTCCCAGTGAATTACCTTGAAACTTTGTCAAAATTCAATTGACTATGCATGTGTGGATCTCTCTGTGGACTGTTTTTACTCCTGATCTATTTTTCTATCTTGACACCAATACCACATTGTCTTAAGCTTTATACTATAGCTTTATAAATCTTACAGTTCAGTAGTGGAAGTCTTCCAACTTCATCCTTATTTTTCAAAGTTATTTTGTTTATTCTACATACACAGCATTTCTATAAGAATTTTAGAATCTGCTTTTCAATTTTTGTAAAAAATTCTTACAGAATTGGATTTGGGAACGTATTGGATCTATAGACTAATTTGGAGAAAACTGACATCTTAGCATTATATTTTCCAATCTATGAGCTCAGTATATTTCTTTACTTATTTAGGTATACCTTAATTTCTCCCAGCACTGTTTTTTAGTTTTTAGTGTACAGATCTTATACATGTTTGGTCAGAATTATCCCTATGTATTTCATATACTTAATGATCTTACAAATGGTATTTAAAATTTTTTTATTTTTAATTTTTGGTTCCTAGTATATGGAAATATGATTTACTTTTGCACATTATCCTGTGACCTTCTCAAAATCACTTACTAGTTTTAAGAGTATTTATGTAGATTCCTTGGGATCATCTACACATCATACCATCAATGAATAGAGATTGTTTTCTTTCCTTTTTTTATAAATTTTTTTTTTTATTTTTATTTATTTTTGGCTGTGTTGGGTCTTCGTTGCTGTGCTCGGACCTCCTGTAGTTGCAGTGAGTGGGGAGCTACTCTTTGTTGTGGTGCATGGGCTTCTCATTGCAGTGGCTTATCTTGTGGAGCACAGGCTCTAGGTGTGCGGGCTTCAGTAGTTGTGGCTCACAGGCTCTAGAACGCAGGCTCCGTAGTTGTGGCACATGGGCTTAGTCGCTCCGCGGCATGTGAGATCTTCCCGGACCAGGGCTGGAACCCGTGTCCCCTGCATTGGCAGGTGGATTCTTTTTTTTTTTTAATCATTACAATCGCTTTATTTTTTATTATATTAAATACAACATTTGCAGTATTAAATGCATTTTTTCCTCCTCAGGCTTGCTTTTGGAAGATAACCCTTCAATTCGTGCCATCACTTTGGGACATGGACATATCCTGGTGGGAACGAAAAATGGAGAGATCCTGGAAATTGATAAGAATGGCCCAATGACACTGCTCATTCAGGTACTGTGTTTGTGCACATCCTAAACCACAATTCACACCAGAGTTGGAACCAGGGTGAGGCAACGGGGGGCACTTAGGGCGCAAAATTTAAGGAGACACTATCAGGGTCAGGCAAATGCTGTATTAATCATCTATTGCTGTATAACAACTTGTCACAAACTTAGCAGCTTAAAACAAAAACATTCCTTATCTTATGGTTTCTGCAGGTCAGGAGCCTGAACACAGTTTAACTGGGTCCTCAGTTTAAGGTTTTCTAAGGCTGCAATAAAGGCCAGGGCTGTGGTCTCATCTGAGGCTTAACTATGGAAGGATCTGCTCAAGGTCACTCGAGTTGTTAGCAGAGTTCAGTTCATTGGGGATGCAGGACTGAGGGCTTCCGTTTCTTGCTGGCTATTGGCCAGAGGCCACCCTCAGCTCTCAGAGGCTGCCTATAGTTCCTCGTCACATGGGGTTCCCCAACATGGCTGCTTGCTTCCTCAAAGAGAGCAAGGGAAAGAGGAAAAACAGGGACTACTTGGCC
>NW_006786304.1:4599674-4620377 GCF_000442215.2 Lipotes vexillifer
ACTTTAAATAACATAATCATATCATCACATATGTGTAATCATGAACATCCATCCTCTTTGCCATATTTTATTGGTTGGTAACAAGCCACAGGCTATACCACACTCAAAGGGAGGTGGTTACACAAGAGTGTGAAAACCAGGAGCATCATGAGGGTCACCTGTCCAGCACAGTCTGCCCTCTGGCCACCAATTATCATGTCCCTACCACATGCAAAATACATCCCCCCTCCCAAGGTCCCCAAGAGCCTTATCCCATCATAGTATCTGTTCAAAGTCCATAATCTCATTGTCTAAATCAGGCCCAGGTGTGGGTGGGGCTGCTTGGGTGTATTTCCTCTTGATCTGTCAAAATCTGGCAGGCGGATTCTTAACTACTGCACCACCAGGGAGTCCCGAGATTGTTTTATTTCTTCCTTTTCTTTTTTAAAATATATTTTTATTGTGGCAAAAGTCACATAATATAAAACACTATTTTAGCCATATTTAACTGTACAGTTCAGTGGCACCAAGTACATTCACATTGTTGTGCAACTCTCATCATCATCCATCTCCGGAATTTTTCACCTTCCTAAACTGAAACTTTGTCCCCATTAAACACTAATTCCCCTGGACTTCCCTGGTGGCCCAGTGGTTAAGACTTCGCCTTCCAATGCAGGGGGCGTGGGTTTGATCCCTGGTCAGGGAGCTAAGATCCCACATGCCTCAGGGCTAAAAAAGCAGAACATAAAACAGAAGCAATATTGTAACAAATTCAATAAAGACAAAAAAAAAATGGTCCACATCAAAAAAAAAAAAAAAAAAAGATGGGAACACTAACTCCCCATTCCCCCTCCCCCACCGAGGGGCGTCCCTGGCATCTACCAATGTACTTTCTGACTCTTTATGAATTTGACTATTCTAGGTACCTCGTATATATAAGTGGAACCAAACAGTATTTGTCTGCACCTACTGTATATTGGAATGCATTTTTAAGGTTAACTTAATATATGTCCTACAAACAGATTGTACCTTCTTTTTTTTCCACTCTGCTATACAGTAGGTTCTCATTAGTTATCTATTTTATACATATTAGTGTATATATGTCAATCCCAGTCTCCCAATTTATCCCACCCCCCTCTTTCCCCTCTTGGTGTCCATACATTTGTCCTCTATGTCTGTGTCTCTATTTCTGCTTTGCAAATAGGTTCATCTGTACTATTTTTCTAGATTCCACATATATGCGTTAATATATGATATTTATTTTTCTCTTTCTGACTTACTTCACTCTGTATGACAGTCTCTAGGTCCATCCACGTCTCGGCAAATGGCACAATTTCATTCCTTTTAATGGCTGAGTAATATTATTTCTTCCTTTTCAATGTGTATATATTTTTTTTTTCCCTGCCTTCTTGCACCAGCCAGGACTCTCAATACAATATTGAATAAGAATGGTGAAAGCAAACATTCTTTTCTTGTTCCCAAAATTACATGGAAAGCATTCTGACTACATTAAATATCTGTCTAGATGTCCTTTAGCAGGTCAAGGACGTTTCTATTCCTAGTTTGCTGAAGTTTTTTGTTTGTTTGTTTGTTTTTTACCATGAATGGATGTTCAATTTTGTCAAATGTTTTTTCTGTATCTATTGAGATGACCATGCAGTGTTTATTCTCTAGCCTGTTAATATGATGAATTTCACTGATTGCTTTTTTTTTTTTTTTTCTGTATGCGGGCCTCTCACTGTTGTGGCCTCTCCCGTTGCGGAGCACAGGCTCCGGATGCACAGGCTCCGGATGCACAGGCTCAGCGGCCATGGCTCACGGGCCTAGCCGCTCTGCGGCGTGTGGGATCTCCCTGGACCAGGGCATGAACCTGTGTCCCCTGCATCGGCAGGCGGACTCTCAACCACTGCGCCACCAGGGAAGCCCCATTGATTGCTTTTTGAATGTTGAACAATCTTTGTATTTCTAGAATAAACCCTACTTGGCCTTTTTATATGATATCCTTTTAAATTTATTCTTTTTATTTATATTGTTGGATTCGATTCACTAATATTTTCTTAGGGATTTTTGTGTCTAAGTTCATGGGGGATATTGATTTGTAATTTTCTTTCTTTGTAATGTCTTTTTCCGGTTTCTGGTATCAAGGTAATGCTGGTCTCATAAAATGAGTTGGAAAGCATTTCTTCCTCTTCTGTTTTCTGGAAGAGATTTTTTAGAATTCACGTTATTTCTTCTTTAAATATTTGATAGAATTCTCCAGTAAAACCATGGGCCTGGAGATTTATTTTTGAAAGATATTTAACTATAAATTCAATTTCTTTAATAGTGATACTTATAGGAGCTCTCAGGTTATCATTTTCATCTTTGATGAGTTTTGGTAGTTAGCGTATTTCAAGGAATTGGTCCATTTCATGTCAGTTGTCAAATTTATGAGCATTGAGTTTTTTGCAGTATTATATAATTAATATCTTTTAATGCCTATAGGTTCTGTAGTAGCATCTCCTCTTTCATTCTTTTTTTTTTTAAACTAGTTTTCATTTAATGGTGGTATATGTGTTATTTATTTATTTATTTTTGGCTGCATTGGGTCTTAGTTGTGGCATGTGGGATCTTCGTTGAGGCATGTGGGATCTGTTGTTGTGGCATGCGGGTTTTCTCTTCTCTAGTTGTGGCGTGCAGGCTCCAGAGTGTATGGGCTCTGTAGTCTGTGGCACATAGGCTGTAGTTGAGGCACGCGAGCTCAGTAGCTGTGGCCCACGGGCTTAGTTGCCCTGTGGCTTGTGGGATCTTAGTTCCCTGACCAGGGATTTACCTGCAATCCCCTGTGTTGTAAGGCGGATTCTTTACCACTGGACCACCAGGGAAGTCCCTCCTCTTTCATTCTTAATATAGGTAATTTTTGTCCTCTCTCTCTTTCTCTCTCTCTCTCTCTCTGGTCAGTTTAGGTAGAGGTTTATCAATTGTATTAACCTATCAAAGCGCCACTTTTTAGTTTTATTGATTTTTCTCTACTATTTTTCCCTCTTCAATTTCATTGATTTCTGCTCTATTATTTTTTCCTTCAGTGCTTTGGGTTTCATTTACTCTTCTTTTTCTAGGATGTTAATGTAGAGAGTTCGATTTGAGAACTTCTTTTATAATATATGTGTTTACTGCTATAAATTTACCTCTAAAAACTTCTTTAATTGCACCCACAAATTTTTATATGTTTTCCTTTCCATTCAGTTAAAAATATTTTCTACTTCCTCTTAAGTCTTCCTCTTTGACTCAGGGATTGTTTAGAAGTGTGTGATTAATTTCTAAATATTTGAGAATATCCTAGATATCTTTCTAATATTGATTTCTGTTTCAGTTACACTGTGGTCAGAGGATATACTTTGATATGTATAATTTGTGTGTATGTGTGATGTGTATACTTTGATGTGTATATAATTTTGCATAATTTGAATTATTTTACATTTGTTAAGGTGTTTTTTTTAATGACCCATGATATGGTCTGTCTTGGTGTGAATATTCTAAGTGCACTTGAAAAGAATGTGTTTTCTGCTATTCTTGGGTGTAATGTTTTGGAATATCAATTAGGTCAAGTTGCATGACAGTATTGTTCAAATCCTCTCTATTCTTGCTTATCTCCTGTCTACTTGTACTATTGATTATTGAGACAAAGGTGTTGAAATTTCCAACTATAATTGTGGATTTGTCTAGCTCTTCTTTTAGTTCTATCAGTTTTTTGCTTGATGTTTTGAAGCTTGGTTGGTAGGTGCATGCACATTTAGGATTATTAAATCTTCTTGGTAAATTTATTTTTGTATCATTATATGATGTCCATGGTAATTTTTCTTGTTCTGAAATCTACTTTGTCTGATATTAATAGGATGACTCTTGCTTTCTTTTGATTAGAGTTAGAGTGGCATATCTTTTTCCATACTTTTACTTGTAGACAACTTATAGTTTTTTAATTTAAAAATTTTTAATATATTTTATTGGTTTATATCATAAGTTTCATGTATACAATATAATATTTCAACTTTTGTATACACTACAACATGTTCACCACCAAAAATTTAGTTTCCATCTGTCGCCATACAGTTGACCCCCTTTACCCATTTAGCCCTCCCACCACTGTCTTTCCCCTCGGGTAACCACTACTCTGTTCTCCGTATCAATGTGTTTGTTTTGTTTGATTTGGTTTGTTCAGTTTTTATATTCCACAAGTGAAATCACACAGTATTTGTCTTTCTCCATCTGACTTATTTCACTGAGCATAATAACATCAAGGCCCATCCATGTTCTCACAAATGGTAAGATTTCATTTTTTATGGCTGAGTAGTATTCTATTGTGTATATGTACCACGTCTTCTTTATCCATTAATCCATCAATGTGCAGTTAGGTTTTTTATATATCTTGGCTACTGTAAATAATGCTTTGATGAACATGGGGTACATATATCTTTTTGAATTAGTGTTTTCCTTTTCTTCAGATAAATACCCAGAAGTGGAATAGCTGGATCATATGGTAGTTCTATTCTTAATCTCTTGAGGAATCTCCATGCTGTTTTCCATAGGGGCCACCCCGATTTACATTCCCACCAACAGTGTGTGAGGATTCTCTTTTTTCTACATCCTCCCCAACACTTGTTATTTCTTGTCTTTTTGATAATAGCCAATCTAATGGGCATGAGGTGATATCTCATTGTGGTTTTGACTTACATTTTCCTAATCATTAGTGATGTTGAACATATTTTCATGTGCCTGCTGGCCATCTGTATGTCTTCTTTGGGAAAGTGTCTATTCAGCTTCTCTGTCCATTTCTTTTTTTTAAATTTTATTTATTTTTTAAACAGCAGGTTCTTATTAGTTATCGATTTCATACATATTAGTGTATATATGTCAATCCCAGTCTCCCAATTCATCCCCCTACCCACTCACCCCGCTTGGTTTCCATACGTTTGTTCTCTATATCTGTGTCTCTATTTTTGCCTTGAAAACCGGTTCACCTGTACCATTTTTCTAGATTCCGCATATATGCGTTAATATACGATATTTGTTTTTCTCTTTCTGACTTACTTCACTCTGTATGACAGTCTCTAGGTCCATCCACGTCTCTACAAATGACCCAATTTCGTTCCTTTTTATGGCTGAGTAATATTCCATTGTATATATGTACTGCATCTTCTTTATCCATTTGTCTGTTGATGGGCATTCAGATTGCTTCCATTAGGTTGCTTCCTGGCTATTTTAAATAGTGCTGCAATGAACATTGGGATGCATGTGTCTTTTTGAATTATGGTTTTCTCAGGGTATATGCCCAGTAGTGGGATCGCTGGGTCATATGGTAGTTCTATTTTTAGTCTTTTAAGGAACCTACATTCTGTTCTCCATAGTGGCTGTATCTATTTACATTCCCACCAACAGTGCAAGAGGGTTCCCTTTTCTCTACACCCTCTCCAGCATTTGTTGTTTGTAAATTTTCTGATGATGCCCATTATAACCAGTGTGAGGTGATACCTCATTGTAGTTTTGATTAGCATTTCTCTAATAATTAGTGATGTTGAGCAGCTTTTCATGTGCCTCTTGGCCATCTGTATGTCTTCTTTGGAGAAATGTCTATTTAGGTCTTCTGCCCATTTTTTGATTGGGTTGTTTGTTTCTTTAGTATTCTATTTCTTTTTTTTCTTTCTTTTTTTTTTTTGTGGTACGTGTGCCTGTCACTGTTGTGGCCTCTCCCGTTGCAGAGCACAGGCTCCAGACGCGCAGGCTCAGAGGCCATGGCTCACAGGCCCAGCCGCTCCGCGGCATGTGGGATCTTCCCGAACCGGGGCACGAACCTGTGTCCCCTGCATCGGCAGGAGGACTCTCAACCACTGTGCCACCAGCGAAGCCCTGTTTCTTTAATATTGAGCTGCATGAACTGTTTATATATTTTGGAGATTAATCCTTTGTCCATTGATTTGTTTGCAAATATTTTCTACCATTCTGAGGGTTGTCTTTTTATCTTGTTTATAGTTTCCTTTGCCGTGCAAAAGCTTTTAAGTTTCATTAGGTCCCATTTGTTTATTTTTGTTTTTATTTCCATTACTGTAGGAGGTGGGTCAAAAAAGATCTTGCTGTGATTTATGTCTAAGAGTGTTCTTCCTATATTTTCCTCTAAGAGTTTTATAGTGTCCTGTCTTATATGTAGGTCTTTAATTCATTTTGAGTTTATTTTTGTGTATGGTGTTAAGGAGTGTTCTAATTTCATTCTTTTACATGTAGCTGTCCAGTTTTCCCAGCACCACTTATTGAAGAGACTGTCTTTTCTCCATTGTATATCCTTGTCTCCTTTGTCATAGATTAATTGACCATAGGTGCATGGGTTTATCTCTGGGCTTTCTATCCTGTTCCATTGATCTATATTTCTGTTTTTGTGCCAGTACCATATTGTCTTGATTCCTGTAGCTTGGTAGTATAGTCTGAAGTCAGGGAGTCTGATTCCTCCAGCTCTGTTTTTTTCCCTCAAGATAGCTTTGGCTATTTGGGGTCTTTTGTGTCTCCATACAAATTTTAAGATTTTTTGTTCTAGTTCTGTAAAAAATGCCATTAGTAATTTGATAGGGATTGCATTGAATCTGTAGATTGCTTTGGGTAGTATAGTCATTTTCACAATATTGATTCTTCCAGTCCAACAATATGGTATATCTCTCCATCTGTTTGTGTCATCTTTGATTTCTTTCATCAGTGTCTTATAGTTTTCTGAGTATGGGTTTTTACCTCCTTAGGTAGGTTTATTCCTAGGTATTTTATTCTTTTTGTTGCAATGGTGAATGGGATTGTTTCCTTAATTTCTCTTTCTGATCTTTAATTGTTAGTGTATAAGAATGCAATGTATTTCTGTGCATTAATTTTGTATCCTGCAACTTTACCAGATTCATTGATTAGCTCTAGTAGTTTTCTGATGGCATCTTTAGGATTATCTATGCATAGTATCATGTCATCTGCAAAGAGTGACAGTTTTACTTCTTATTTTCCAATTTGTATTCCTTCTATTTCTTTTTCTTCTCTGATTGCCATGGCTAGAACTTCCAAAACTATGTTGAATTATAGTGGTGAGAGTGGACATCCTTGTCTTGTTCCTGATCTTAGAGGAAATGCTTTCAGTTATTCACCATTGAGAATGATGTTTGCTGTGGGTTTGTCATATATGGCCTTTATTATGTTGAGGTAGTTCCTTCTATGCCCACTTTCTAGAGAGTTTTTATCATAAATGGGTGTTGAATTTTGTCAAAAGCTTTTTCTGTGTCTATTGAGATGATCATATGGTTTTTATTCTCCAGTTTGTTAATATGGTGTCTCACATTGATTGATTTGCGTGTATTGAAGAATCCTTGCACCCCTGGAATAAATCCCACTTGATCATGGTGTAAGAGCCTTTTAATGTGTTGTTGGATTCTGTTTGCTAGTATTTTATTGAGGATTTTTGAATCTATATTCATCAGTGATATTGGTCTGTAATTTTCTTTTTTTTGTAGTATCTGTGTCTGGTTTTGGTATCAGGGTGATGGTGGCCTCGTACAATGAGTTTGGGAGTGTTCCTTCCTATGCAATTTTTTGGATGGGTTTAAGAAGGATGGGTGTTAACTCTTCTCTAAATGTTTGATAGAATTCATCTGTGAAGCCATCTGGTCCTGGATGTTTGTTTGTTGGAAGATTTTTAATCACAGTTTCAATTTCATTACTTGTAATTGGTCTGTTCATATTTTCTATTTCTTCCTGGTTCAGTCTTGGAAGTTATACCTTTCTAAGAATTTGTCCATTTCTTCCAGGTTGTCCATTTTATTGGCATAGAGTTGCTTGTAGTAGTCTCTCGTGATGCTTTGTATTTCTGCAGTGTCCATTGTAACTTCTTCTTTTTCATTTCTAATTTTATTGGTTTGACTCCTCTCCCTCTTTTTCTTGATGAGTCTAGCTAAAGGTTTATCAATTTTGTTTATCTTCTCAAAGAACCAGCTTTTAGTTTTATTGATCTTTGCTATTGTTTTCTTTGTTTCTATTTCATTTATTTCTGCTCTGATCTTTATGATTTCTTTCCTTCTACTAACTTTGGGTTTTGTTTGTTCTTCTTTCTCTAGTTCCTTTAGGTGTAAGGTTAGATTGTTTAGTTGAGATGTTTCTTGCTTCTTGAGGTAGGCTTGTATTGCTATAAACTTCCCTCTTAGAACTGCTTCTGCTGCATCCCCTAGGTTTTGGATCATTGTATTTTCATTGTCATTTGTCTCTAGGTATTTTTTGACTTCCTCTTTGATTTCTTCTTTCTTGGTTATTTAATAACGTATTGTTTAGCCTCCATGTGTTTGTGTTTTTTACTTTTTTTTGCCCTTTAATTTATTTCTAATCTCATAATGTTGTGGTCAGAAGAGATGCTTGTTATGATTTCAATTATCTTAAATTTACTGAGGCTTGATTTGTGACCCAAGATGTGATCTATCCTGGAGAATATTCCATGTGCACTTGAGAAGAAAGTGTAATCTGCTGTTTTCAGATGGAATGTCCTATAAATATCAATTAGATCTATCTGGTCCGTTGTGTCATTTAAAGCTTGTGTTTCCTTGTTAATTTTCTGTCTGGATGATCTGTCCATTGGTGTAAGTGAGGTGTTAAAGTCCCCCACTATTATTGTGTTACTGTCGATTTCCTCTTTTATAGCTGTTAGCATTTGCCTTATGTATTGAAGTGCTCCTAGGTTGGGTGCATATATATTTATAATTGTTATATCGTCTTCTTGGGTTTATCCCTTGATCATTATGTAGTGTCCTTCCTTCTCTCTTGTAACATTCTTTATTTTAAAGTCTATTTTGTCTGATATGAGCATTGCTACTCCAGCTTTCTTTTGATTTCCATTTGCATGGAATATCTTTTTCCATCCCCTCACTTTCAGTCTGTATGTATCCCTAGGTCTGAAGTGGGTCTCTTGTAGACAGATGGGTATTGTTTTTGTATCCATTCAGCGAGCCTGTGTCTTTTGGTTGGAGCATTTAATCCATTCACATTTAAGGTAATTATCGATATGTATGTTCCTATTAGCATTTTCTTAACTGTTCTGGGTTTTTTTTTTGTAGGTCCTTTCCTTCTCTTATGTTTCCCACTTAGAGAAGTTCCTTTAGCATTTGTTGTAGAGCTGGTTTGGTGGTGCTGAATTCTCTTAGCTTTTGCTTATCTGTAAAGCTTTTGATTTCTCCATTGAATTTGAAAGAGATCCTTGCCAGGTAGAGTAATCTTGGTTGTAGTTTCTTCCCTTTCATCACTTTAAATGTATCGTGCCACTCCCTTCTGGCTTGTAGAGTTTCTGCTGAGAAATCAGCTGTTAACCTTATGGGAGTTCCCTTGTATATTATTTGTCTTTTTTTTTTCTGTTCTTGCTTTTAATAATTTTTCTTTGTCTTTAATTTTTGTCAATTTGATTACTATGTGTCTTGGCATGTTTCTCCTTGGGTTTATCCCACCTGGGACTCTCTGCACTTCCTGGACTTGGATGGCTATTTCCTTTCCCATATTAGGGAAGTTTTCAACCATAATCTCTTCAAATATGTTCTCGGGTCCTTTCTCTCTCTCTTCTCCTTCTGGGACCCCTATAATGTGAATGTTGGTGCATTTAATGTTGTCCCAGAGGTCTCTTAGGCTGTCTTCATTTCTTTTCATTCTTTTTTCTTTATTCTGTTCCGCAGCAGTGAATTCCACCATTCTGTTTTCCAGGTCACTTATCCATTCTTCTGCATCAGTTATTCTGCTATTGACTCCTTCTAGTGTGTTTTTCATTTCAGTTATTGTATTGTTTGTTCTTTAATTATTCTAGGTGTTTGTTCTTCTCAGTCTTTGTTAAACATTTCTTACATCTTCTCAATCTTTGCCTCCATTCTTTTTCTGAGGTCCTGGATCATCTTCATTATCATTATTCTGAATTCTTTTTCTGGAAGGTTGCCTATCTCCACTTCATTTAATTGTTTTTGTAGGGTTTTGTCTTGTTCTTTGATCTGGTACATAGTCCTCTGCCTTTTCGTTTTGTCTCATCTTTCTGTGAATGTGGTTTTCGTTCCACAGGCTGCAGGGTTGTAGTTCTTGCTTCTGCTGTCTGCCCTCTGGTGGATGAGGCCATGTAGGAGGCTTGTGCAGGCTTCCTGATGGGAGGGACTGGTGGTGGGTAGATCTGGATGTTCCTCTGGTGGACAGATCTCAGTAAAACTTTAATCTGCTTTTCTGCTGGTGGGTGGGGCTGAGTTCCCTCCCTGTTGGTTGTTTGGCCTGAGATGACCCAGCACTGGAGGCTGCAGGCTCTTTGGTGGGGCTAATGGTGGACTCCAGGAGGGCTCATGCCAAGAAGTACTTCCCAGAACTTCTGCTACCTGTGTCCTTGTCCCCACTCTGAGCCACTGCCTCTGCAGGAGACCCTCCAACACTAGCAGGTAGGTCTGGTTTGGTCTCTTGTGGGGTCACTGCACTTTCCCCTGGGTCCTGATGTGCACACTACTTTGTGTGTGCCCTCCAAGAGTGGAGTCTCTGGTTCACCCAGTCCTGTCGAAGTCCTGCAATCAAATCCCACTAGCCTTCAAAGTCTGATTCTCTGGGAATTCCTCCTCCCAATGCCGGACCCCCAGGTTGGGAAGCCTGATGTGGGGCTCAGAACCTTCACTCCAGTGGGTGGACTTCTGTGGTATAATTGTTCTCCAGTTTGTGAGTCACCCACCCAGCGGTTATGGGATTTGATTTTATTGTGATTGTGCCCCTCTACCATCTCACTGCAGCTTCTCCTTTGCCTTTGTATGTGGGGTATCTTTTTTGGTGAGTTCCAGTGTCTTCCTGTTGATGATTGTTCAGCAGTTAGTTGTGATTCCAGTGCTCTTGCAACAGGAAGTGAGCTCATATCCTTCTACTCCAGCATCTTGAACCAATCTGTGTCCATTTCTTAATTGATTGTTTTTTTGTTGTTTGAGTTGTATGAGTTCTTTATATATTTTAGATATTAGCTGTATGCTAGCTCATTGTTAATGTATAGAAATTAAACAGGTTTTTTATATATCGATTTTGTACCCTGCAAGTTTACTATATTTGTTTATTATTTCTAATAGTTTTTTTGGGGTGTATTTATGGTTTTCCATATATAAAATCATGTCTTCCGTGAGTACTGACCGTTTTACTTCTTTCTTACCAATTTGGGTGCCTTTTATTTCTTTTTCTTGCCTAATTACATTGGTTAGACTTCCAGTACTATGTTGAATAAGAGTGATGAGAGTGGGCATCCTTGTCTTGTTCCTGATCTTAGGAGGCATAGTTTTCAGTTTTTCACCCTTGAGTATGATATTAGTTGTCATATATGGCCTTTATTCTGTTGAGGTATGCTTTCTCTATACCCATTTTATTGATAGTTTTTATCATAAGTGGGTGAATTTTGTCAAATTTTTTTCTGTATCTACTGAGATGATCATATGATATTTATCTTTCATTTTGTTAATATGGTATATCACATTGATTGATTTGCTGATGTTGAACCATCCTTGCCTCCCTAAAATAAATCTCACTTGATCATGTTGTACGATCCTTTCAATGTATAATGTTATATTGAGTTTGCTAATATTTTGTTGGGAATTTTTGCATCCATGTTAATCAGAGATATTGGCCTATGATTTTCTTTTTTTTGTATTGTCCTTGTCTGTATTTGGTATCAGGGTTATGTTGACTCATAAAATGAGTTAGGAGGCATTCCCTTATCTTTTATTTTTTTGGAAGAGTTTGAGAAGGATAGATATTAAATCTTCTTTAAATATTTGGTTGAATTCACCAGTGAAACCATCTGGTCCTGGACTTTTGTTTTGGGGAGGTTTTTGATTACTGTTTCATCTCCTTGCTAGTGATCGATCTATTCATGTTTTCTATTTCTTCATGATTCAGTCTTGGAAGGTTGTATGATTCTAAGAATTTATCCATTTCTTCTAAGTAGTCCAATCTGTTGGTGTATAACTGTTCATGATATTTTCTTATAATCCTTTGTATTTCTGTGGTTTCCATTGTTATTTCTCCTTTTTTTCCTGTTTTTATTTATCAGTCTTCTCTCTTCTTTTCTTAGTGAGTCTAACTAAAGGTTTGTCAATTTCTAACATCTTTTCAAAGAACCAGCACTTAATTTCATTGACCTTTTCTATTGTCTTTTTGTCCTTATTTCATTTATTTTTGCTCTGATTTTTACTATTTCCTTCCTTCTACTGACTTTAGGCTTTGTTTCTTCTTTTTCTAGTTCCTTTAGGTATAGAGTTAGATTGTTTATTTGAGATTTTTCTTATTTCTTGAGATGGGCCTGTATTGCTATAAACTTTTCTCTTAGTACTGCTTTGCTGCATCCCATAGATTTTGGTATCTCATATTTTCATTTTCATTTGTCTTCAGGTATTTCTCCATTTCTCCTTTGATGTCTCCATTGACCCCTTGTTCAGTATCATGTTGTTTAGTCTCCACATATTTGTGATTTTTCCAGCTTTCTTCTTGTAGTTGACCTCTAGTTTCATACCATTGTGGTTGGGAAAGATGCTTGATATGATTTCAATCTTCTTAAATTTACTGAGGCTTGTTTTGTGTCCCAACATATGGTCTATCCTTAAGAGTGTTCCATGTGCACTTGAGAAAAATTAGTATCCTGCTGCATTTGGATGGAATGGTCTCTACAAATCTGTCAAATCCATCTGGTCTAATGTTTCATTTAAGGCCACTGTTTGCTTGTTGACTTTCTGTCTGAATGATCTATCCACTGATGTAAGTGGGCTGTTAAGTCCCCTACTATTATCACGTTGCTGTCAATTTCTCCCTTTAGATCTATTAATAATTGCTTTATATATTTTGGTGCTCTTATGTTAGGTGTATATATATTAATAACTGTTAGGTCTTCTTGATGCTTTGCCCCTTTATCAATATATAATATCCATCTTTTCTCTTGTTATCTTTTCTGGCTTGAAGTCTATTTTGTCTGATGAGTGTGGCTACATCTGCTTTCTTTTGGCTTCCATTTACTTGGAGCATCATTTTCCATCCCTTCACTTTGAGCCTGTTTGTCTTTAGAACTGATGTGGGTCTCCTGGAGGGACCATATAGTTGTTTTAATTTTTAATCCATCCACCTATTCTATGTCTTTTGATTGGTGAATTAAATCCATTTACATTTAGGGTGATTATTGATAAATGAGGACCTAGTACTGCCATTTAATTTTTTGTTTTCTTTGCACTTAAGAAATTCTTTAACTATGGCCCTCAGTTTGGCCCTTGACCTGAAGAAGATCACCTACAGCCTCAGGTGGTCCCATTTCTAAAGGTAACCTTTTTTTTTTTAGTAGTTTTTTAAAAATAGAAGTATAGTTGATTTACAGTATTGTGCCAGTCTCTGCTGCACAGCAAAGTGACTCAGTTTTATCCATGTATGCATTCTTTTTTTTTTTTTTTTTTTTTGGCGGTACGTGGGCCTCTCACTGTTGCGGCCTCTCCCGTTGCGGAGCACAGGCTCCGGACTCGCAGGCTCAGCGGCCATGGCTCACGGGCCCAGCCGCTCCGCGGCATGTGGGATCCTCCCAGACCGGGGCACGAACCCGCGTCCCCTGCATCAGCAGGCGGACTCTCAACCATCGCGCCACCAGGGAAGCCCTGCATTCTTTTTTAAAATATTCTTTTCTATTATGGTTTATCCCAGGAGGTTGGATATAGTTCCCTGTGCTATACAGTAGGACCTTGTTGTTTATCCATTCTAAATATAATCGCTTGCATCTACCAACCCCAAATTCCCAGTCCATCCCTCTCCCTCCCCCGCCCTTGGCAACCACAAATTAAAGGTAACCTTTTTAATAGTCTCTTCAATTCAGTCAGAGGGTTACTAGAATTAGTACTCAAATAAAGGAGGATAGAGGGGAGCTATGTCAGTCTTACACTCCTTTGTTTTAGGTACTCTTTATATCTTTAATCACTCATTAGCCTTCTACAGCAAATCCTTCCATCAAGCTATTTTGGAATTTTGAAGCCTTGGGGCTTCTGCATACCAATTAAAATAGGTACAATTATTTAGGATAAGAACTCTCTAAAACTTTACCAATTTTGAAAATTTTCCAATTCAAATGGCCATCATCTGGCCATTGACGAGTAGGATCTTAATAGTAACTCAAAGCAATAAAACACAAGAGACAGCCCCACAAGAGAGTGCAAAGGATGCAGCCCTCACAAGATCCAGAAAGTTCACTCCCCAAAATAGTCTAAGAACTCAAAGACCTTCATTGTACAAGTGGAAATAGCAAAGGTTGAGATGACAAAGGCCCCTTATGGACTGAGACCCTCATGACAAATCTGAGCGCTGACCCAGTTGAACAAAGAACACTGAGCTTGGAATCCCAGTCTATTCAACTGACTACCAAATATGTGTTGGTACGTGCACTTTCCAGTTGGAGGAGATCAGAAAGAATATTCTCACTGGTCAATGAGTGAGGTTCTCAGGACATATAACAAAAAGAAAGGAAAACCTAATCTGGCCAGTGGTTTTCCTCCTTATGACAGAGGACACAAAAGACAGACAAAGGAAAACAATGACCATCTTTGGGAGGAAAAGGATCCACAAACCAGGAGTATTCTACCAAACTTCAAACCAAGAGTCACAGAGTCCAAGGAGCTAGACCTACAAATATTTTCTCCTGTGAATCTAGTTTTTAAAAAAGAGGAAAATTCTCACGACTCTTGTTTTCTACAGATGCTGCAGGCAGAGATCTGGGAGACTGACTGACATGGTAAGAATGCCTTTTGCCTGCTTTTGTCAGGTGTCCCAGGATCTCTTAACTGTAGTAGCCTTAGGACGAGTAGTGTCCAGCCAGTAAAGTTTCATTCCATCCTTGTCATCAACTACTGGGGAGGAATTAATGTCCCTCTATCCTTCTAGGTTCTTCTGGCTGATCTAAGAATTAAATTGACATGGGATAGATTAACAGGAGAAAATCAAATTTTAATAACATGTATACATGGGAGAGACCCAGAAAAACTGAGTGATCCGTTACATATCTTAATTATCTCTCCTCTTCTACCTGTGTCATTTCTAGATTTCTATCTTCGAGCTCTCTCCCATGTGGTCTGCCCTATTTCCAACGCTTTCTAAAGGTTCTTCATCTCATTTATCGAGTTCTTCAGGTCTAGTCTGTTTGGTTATTTTTTTTAGGTTTCAATCTCTTTAGTAAAGTATTCCTTCTGTTCATTATCTTTATTCCTGAGTTCATTGAGCTGCCTTTTTGAGTTTTCTTGCAGCTCATTGAGTTTCTTCATGACAGGTATTTTGAATTCTCTGTCAATTAGATCACAATATTCTGTGACTTTAAGTTTGGTTTCTGGAGAATTGCCATTGTCTTTTTGTGATACCGTGTTACCGTGGTTCTTCAAGGTGCCTGATAAGTTGTTCCTTAGCTTGAGCATTTGGAGTAGTGAACAACTTTCTTCCTCAGGTAAAGCTCTTTTTTTCCCCTTAAACTTGAGGCTAAGGATTCGTTAGCAATAAGAGGCCTTTCTTGTGTTTTCCAGTAGGTGGCGCTATAGCAAAGCTTTTGGGTTCTCTTACCAGAGCTACCTCCGGTTATACATATTTGAGGAGTACTTTCCACTCTCCACTGCCTCTGTCAGAGGGGTCCCTTGGTGCCCTCAGTGTAGCTGCTTGGTGCCTTGCTGCCGCCAATGTGGCATCACCACCTGGGGCACTGGGATGGTTCACGCCTCCACCATGTCCGGGGTGTCCTGGTTCTGTCAAAGTGGGGAGCCAAGGGGGAGCCAGGGTGGCAGGCATTTCTGTCATGACCAGGCTTTCAGGTTGGTGGGCTCTGCTGCTGCAGACAGGGCAGGGCTGGAGTTGTGGGTCCCTTTGTAGCTGGACCCTGATGGACAGGGTCACAGGCCCTGCTGCTGCTGCTGTGTGGTTCCCTGTGGCCAGGAGCATTGCTGCAGCGGGGAGGCTGGTGTCATGTACACTGTCTCCCTGATGCTACTGGGTTCTCTGCAAGATCAGCCACCATGGCCAGGTTCCAGGGGTCAGGTCACAAACCACCTCTGCTGTTCCCCCTGTTCTGCCGCCTCTATGTGTTCCAATCCACCCACCTTTAGATGTACAGATGTGAGGACTTCTCTGGCATCCTGATGTGTTGGGATGAGGCACCTTTGTTGAGTTATGGATGTTTCACTGGTTGTAGATTGAAGGGGAGACACAAAGGAGTGTCACGCTGCCATGATGCTGAAGTCACTCTAAAGTCAGACAGCATATAGGTTTTTTTTAAGATTATTCTTTTTTTTAAAAAAAAAGGTGCATTTCTTTTTAAAAATAATTAATTAATTAGTTAGGACTGCATTGGGTCTTCGTTGCTACATGTGGGCTTTCTCTAGTTGTGGCAAGCAGGGGCTACTCTTCATTGCGGTGCTCGGGCTTCTCATTGTGGTGGCTTCTTTTGTTGTGGAGCACAGGCTCTAGGTGCACAGGCTTCAGTAGTTGCAGCACACGGGCTCAGTAGTTGTGACACGTGGGCCCTAGAGCACGCGGGCTTCAGTAGTTGCAGCATGTGGGCTCAGTAGTTGTGGCTCACAGGCTCTAGAGCGCAGGCTCAGTAGTTGTGGCACACGGGCTTAGTTGCTCTGCGGCATGTGGGATCTTCTCAGACCAGGGATAGAACCTGTGTCCCCTGCATTGGCAAGAGGCTTCTTAACCAATGTGACACCAGGGAAGTCCCAGCATATAGTTTTAACCTAACCTGACAATCTCTGCCTTTTAATTGGTATGCTTAGTTCATTTAAGTGTAATGTATTTATTGATAAATTGGACTTAGGTCTATCATTTTATTATTTGTTTTCTGTTCGTTCCCTCTGTGTTTTGTTCTTATCTTTCCCCCTTTTTGTCTTCTTCTCAGTTTGAATTTTTTTAATTTAATTTCTCTATTGGCTTCCCCAACATCTCCCTGCCCCCCACACATACACTTTCTGCTTATAGGTGATCATTTCCTGTCCTCTGACTGAAAAGAGAGTTTCTTAAAATTTTTCTGCCTTCGTTTGCCTCCCAGATCTGGGATTTGGATCACCATCTGGTTAAAGTAGGGAGATATAGGAGGGGGAAAAAACCCACAGAAACTTCACTACCATATGAGTAATTTTTTGAATTTTGACTTCCCTCCCCAATATGCCTGCGCTCAATTACTTTTCAGGGTCCTCAGGTAGTTGCTTTATGTATTCTGGCCAGAGCTTTTAGTGGTAATCAGTGAGAAATTATGTATAGTAGGCTTAATCAATCTTAATGAGAACCATCAGCAAATACACACAAGAGAGTCTGTTGAGAAGACTGACATTGTTTTGAGTTTTTCAAATATCTTTAATGTCCCACGTAATAGAAAACAACTGGATTCTGATAACTGCTTCTGCATTCAATGTGTTGTGAAATGTTGTTTTGGTTGAAGTATATGAGGAAAGTCTGGAGCAGTTACAATATAGGGGTATATTTCATAGTCTCTCTAGGTAAATGTGGATCTTCTTTATTTTTAACACTACAGCAAAACTACAAATGGTAGTTTCTTAAAGGTTAGTTGCAATGTGCAGTCTGAAACCATATCAACAACCTTTTAAAAATCTGTTGGTCTGTCTTGCATTTTGAGTAGCTCTTTTACCTATCTTGAACAGATCTTTTACCTATTCATTTTTTTATAACATCACGCATCACATATCTGGAAAATACTGGTTTACTGAGTTATTCAGATTTCCAAAAATGTTGAAACATTTCCATTATATATCAAAAATCATAGTCATAAGTATCCACAATGATCTCATCAGAAAATCTATAAATATTTAGAAAATTGTTAAGCACATGGTGGCAGATATGTTTTTCCCCTTTAAGGTTCACATTTTATCAGTTATCACAAATTCTGTCAGTTATTCTCCTTAAAGGGAAAGCTCACTTTGTTCTTTGTGAGAAAATATCTGCCAGATACTTAAGCCTATAGTTTTTAAATTGTTCTTTCAATGTAAAAAAAAATTACACTATGACAAAAGCTGCTAGTACAGTTCATAACGCAAATAAACAAAAGCTTTTTCTTGAGACAGTCATCATATATCATTATTATGCAGCTTTATACATACCTTGCATTTTGTCACATAGGATATTAAACTGTACAAGGGTAGAGATTTAGTGGAATTAATAATTTTTCCTGCTTCATGAAGGATTTTAAGTGAAACTGGTTTTTGTTATTTGTTTTTTGCTATGAGTGGTTGTACAGAATACAACTTCTAGGATGTTCGGTGCCACTGCCTTGATTCGGGACAAGGGCCAGGAGTTTTACCCACCATTGTTTTTGCACCATCAGTGCAAATTTCAACATAATAAAAAATCTGAATAGCAACTTACTTTTATTATAAAAATAATTTTGACCTCAGGGACCCTCTGAAAGGGTTGGGGAGATGCAGGGGTCTGCAGATCCACTTTGAAAATCACTCTACTAAGAGAAAAGATAACGGAAGCATTGGGGTTCTCCTACAGGAATAAAAATAGATGACACTTAACCCAGGCAGGAGGTTATAGCCAAACAGGCATGAAGAATAAGTAGGATTTAGATCCGTGAGGGAGAAGGGCATTCCAGACTAAAAGAAGAAACAGCGCAAGTGAGCGTCTGTGTAGGAGACATAGGGGGGACCAGGAGTGATGAGCTGAGATAGGAAAGGAGAGCTGGAGGCATAATTTGCAGAGTCTTGAATGTCATCCAAGGAGTTTAAAATCTCTCCTAAGTGTAAGGGACAACCACTGAAGGGTTTTAAGCTGGGGGATGACTTGACAAGATTTTGTTTGTTTAGGACAATCACTCTTACTACAGTGTAGATATGGATGCAAAGGGAATAAGACTTTGAGAAAAAAAAAAAAACCAGAAAGCTATTGCAATAATCCAGGTGAGAGATGGCTATCTGAATCCCTTGGTAAAATGGCAGCTGACTTGGAAATAAATAGATGAATTTGAGAGATGTAAAGGAAGTATAAGTAATAAGACTAAGTGACTCATTAGAAGTGGGGATGAAAGGAAGGGAGAAGAACCAAGCTCGGGCTACTGGATGAGGGCATATTGTTCACTGAGAAGATACAGGGGGAGAAGCAGATTTGGAAGGAGGGTTATGATGCTGGGTTAAGGTACCCATGAAACATTTATGTGGGAATGTCCCAGAGTCAAATGGATATATGGAACTGGAAGTTACTTAATGTCTCATTCCATTTACGAGACATTCTTGAAAAAGAACTGTAGGAACAGAGAACATTTTCAGTGGTTGCCAGGGGTTATGGGGAGAGCGCGGGTGGGACTACAAAAGGACAGCATGGGGCTTTCCTGGTGGCGCAGTGGTTAAGAATCCGCCTGCCAATGCAGGGGACACGGGTTCAAGCCCTGGTCCTGTAAGATCCCACATACCGCGGAGCAGCTAAGCCTGTGCGCCACAACTACCGAACCTGTGCTCTAGAGCCCGCGAGCTGCAACTACTGAAACCTGTGCGCCTAGAGCCCGTGCTCTGCAACAAGAGAAGCCACCTCAGTGAGAAGCCTATGCACCGCAACGCAGAGTAGCCCCCGATCGCTGCAACTAGAGAAAGCCCACACGCGCGCAGCAATGAAGACCCGATGCAGCCAAAAATAAATAAATAAAATTAAAAAAAAAAAAAAAAAAAGCTAACAGAAACCAGTGGCTCTGCCTGCTTTCTATAGCAAATGCAGAATCTGCACCCTTTGGTTTTTGCAGCTCAAGAAGGAGTGCCTGGGACTTCCCCGGTGGGCCAGTGGTCCACGCTTCCACTGCAGGGGGCACGGGTTTGATCCGTGTTCAGGGAACTAAGATCCCGCATGCCGCGCAGTGCGGCCACAAAAAAAAAAAAAAAAAAAAAAGGACAGCATCAGGGAGGTTTGGGGGATGGTGAAACTGTTCTGTATCTTGATTGTGGTAGTGGTAACAGACATCCATATATGTCAATTCTACTGTATATTAATTTAAAAAATTAAACAGGAAAATTACTCTTGGGTTTCTGGCTTGGAGAACTGGTGCCAGTGGTGGCATCATTCACTGAGATTCAGAATAAGAAAAGGACCTGGGTAGGTGGAGGGAGACAATGAGGTTTGGGATATACTAAGTTTGAGGTGCCTTTGAGACATCCAACAGGTATCAACTAGACAATTAGACACACTATCTGGAACTCAAAGGAGAACTGTTCTTAAAATTTTCAAAATCCTCACTTGGTGTAGAATCATGGATTTTTCTCCAGAACTTGTACCCGTGTTATCAAGAACTACTGTGCCATGTTTCTTATCACTGTACTTATATTGGCCTAGCACCATCAACTTAGTTTTTACATCTCAGCCATTATATGGTGGTAAATAATGAATATTGATAACTTCTGTGTGGGATCTTATTTACAATAAGAAATATTGTAAGCAGAAGGTCATTAAAACCATTATAGGGTATGAGTCACCTTATGGTGGTATCTGAAGCCAGGAAAGGAGAGAAGCCTCCTCAAGACGGCTTAGGAAGAGTATGGAATGTAAGAAGAGGCAGCAATGACAGAGGCTCGAAGATGAGAAGTGACAAAGGATTAGGAGCTTGAAAGTTCCAACCTGAGCGGTTAGATGCAAACCAGGTGTGTGTGTGTGTGTGTGTGTGTGTGTGTGTGTGTGTGTGTGTGTGTGTGTGTGTATATATGT
>NW_006786304.1:4620449-4645420 GCF_000442215.2 Lipotes vexillifer
ATGTGCGGGTTGAGATACACCAGGTGTGTGTGTGTGTGTGTGTGTGTGTGTGTGTGTGTGTGTGTGGTGTGTGGGTTGTACATAAGTATGTGCTGTCAGAGAAGCCAACAGAAGGAGAAAATTCATTAAAGAGGTGCTTGTGAGAGATCACACCAGAGCAGGAAAATGTTCTCTGGATATAATTACAGTGATTATTGGTAACCTAGGCTGGCATAAACTCAGGACAGTGGTAGGGGTGGAAACTAGACTGTAGGGGCTGAAGAATGTAGAAAGAATGAATGTAGAAAGTGGAAGAATATAGAAAGTTGAGCCAGAGAGGATACAATGGTCTTTCAAGAAACTTGACTGATGGAAGGGGGAGTAAGAGGGCTGTAGTTAGGGCAGAACGAGTTGTTAGAAAGGTGTGTGTGTGTGTGTGTGTGTGTGTGTGTGCATGTGCATATGTATTTTAAAGAAGTTTGATCATGATTATAAGATGATGTGCAGAAGCAGAGATTTAGAGAATGGGGTTAATTGATAGAGCCAGTCTCCTGTCACAGAGGGAGGGAGATAGTATTCTGATTAGGGTGCACTCTATCTTCAGTCCCTTTAACTTTATGCTGGAGCCATTAGCCAACACTAATTAGAGGCATAAGAACTGGAAACTATCTCTATTTGATGATTATATGGTTATAAAAGAATCAGCAAAGAGCAACCACAAATAGGAAAATTTAGTCAAGTAACATGACATACAATTAATGTATAGAAATCAACGGCCTTCAGCAGTATCCAGTTAGAAGAGGTAATAGAAGAGCACACCTTATTCACAAGAGCAAACGGTAATGATAATAAAATACCCAGGCAGAAACTAAGAAATGTGTAAAACTTATATGAGGAAAACTATAAATACTCATGAAGGGCACAAAAGTAAACATGAACAAATGGAAGGGCAGTGTGTTTGGATAGAAGTCTCACATAATAAATATAGTAATTCTTTTTTTTTAATTTTATTTATTTATTTTTGGCTGCATTTATTTATTTCTGGCTGCATTGTTGCTGCACGCGGGCTTTCTCTAGTTGCGGCGAGCAGGGGCTACTGTTTATTGCGGTGCATGGGATTCTCATTGTGGTGGCTTCTCTTGTTGCATGGGCTCTAGGCACATGGGCTTCAGTAGCTGCAGCACGTGGGCTCAGTAGTTGTGGTGCACGGGCTTGGTTGCTCTGCGGCATGTGGGATCTTCCAGGACCAGGGATTGAATCTGTGTCCCCTGCATTGGCAGGCGGATTCTTAACCACTGCACCACCAGCAAAATCCCAAAGATAGTGATTCTTTCAAACTTAATTTATAAATATAATGCAGTTCCCTCAAAAATACCATCAGGTTTTAATCTAGAATTAGAAAAGTTGACTATAAAAACTTATTTGAAAGAGTAAATAAGAACAGCTAGGAAAACTCTGAGAAAGAGGACCATGATAGAGAGGCACTACCAGAGAGTTATACATACTATAAAACTTCTGTAATTACAACAATGAGGTATTAGCATATGAATGGATAGACCAAAAGAACAGCATAGAAAATTCAGAAATGGGCCCACGGGCATATAGAAATTTAGTAGATGATAAAGGTTGCATCTCAAACCATTGGAGGGAAGAAGGATTTTTAAAATAAGTGGTATTGAGGTAAGTGGATAATCATATGGGAAAAGATCAGATTAAATCTGCTCCTCACACCATACACTGGATAAATTTTAAAAGGGTTAGAGGTCAAAAAAAAAAAAAAAAGGTCAGAGATCTGTATTTTAAAAGACAAAACTATAAAAATACTCAAAGAAAACATAATGGATTCCTTTATAATCTTGAAATGGGCAAAATTTTGCTATAACCATGATTCAGAATGTATAAGCAGTAAAAGAAAAGATTGATACATTTGACTATATAATAATAAATTTTTGCATGGCAAAAAACACAATGAGAAAAGTAAAAAGACAGAAGAACAGAATTCACAGAAAACACAAGTCCTTAAACAAATGAGCAGGTGGTTGACCTCATTTATAATACTTGAAATGCAAACTAAAACTACATTGAGATATAATTGCTCACCTATCGGATTGACATCATACTCTGTTGTCATGCTGTGGGGAAACTGGTATTGCTGGTAGGGATGAAAAATAGTACAAGCCACATGATGGAGGATCTGGCAATTTCCAGCAAAGTCACATACATGTGGCTTTTTAACCTATCAGTCTCACTTCTAACAAAATTATATATTCCCTTTGATCCAGAAGTTCTCATTTTAATATCATTTCTAGGGTTCTATGACAAAGATACAGTGGCAAAAATACAAAGTAATGAATGCATAAAGTTATTTGTGATATCAGTTTTTGTAACAGAAAAATACTTGAAACCAAAATATCCATCAGTAGCAAACTGATTGAATAAGCCTAAGGTATATTTATACAGTAGAATACTATGCAACTCTAAAAAAGAATGGAGGTGATATTTACACATTGTTATGGTGTGATCTCCATGATAAAGTGTTACACAAAAAAGTAAAGTGAAGGATGGTGTATATGATATGCTACCTTTTGTGTAAGAAAGAAGGGAAATGAAAATACACACATATATATTTTCAAAAAGAAACAATGGAAAGATGAATAAAAATGGTTTCATATAGGGGAAAAGAGGAAATATGGTAGAGGGCACAGAGATGGCAGTGAGACCTCTGTGAAGATATCTCATTATAAAGTTTTGGCTTTGGAATCATGCAAATGTTCTATAAAATTTTTAAAAATTTAAACAAAAAGACAGTTCCCCTGCTAGTGCCCAGATTATGGTCTCTAAATACAACTTGGTAAATTCCTGGTAGGAATCAAAGCTCTCTGAGAAATGGCTGATTCCAGATTTGGTCAAGAAATGTACAAAGAGGAGCCTGGAACATCTTGCCATACCGTAAATTAAGGAGGCTCCTACTGGTCTAGGGTGGAAATTGAAAGAGCAAATATGTTCAAAACCTATATATTCATAATAATATTAAACACAGACACACGCAGACACACACACACACAATGTTTGTTTACCTTCAGAGAGAACTGTCTAAATCTGAAAACTGAAGCATTTAAGTTGTTTTTTTCTGTATTCATTGCAACTCAGGATAACCAAAGAATTAATGAGAGGTGTTTCTCTGTATAGTAGTATATGTATATATTAGTATACAGATGTTTCTCTTTTAGTAGCTAATAAATGAAGAAAGAATGATAAATTAGAAATCCCCATTTTGTAAACCCCTAAAGAAATAATGAATCTAGGTAGGTGGCCAGATTTAGCATACAAATTTCATGGGACATACTTACAAAGTTATAGTAGCGTTATATGGAACATGCTTACACTGAAAATTAATTTTGTTTATCTGAATTTCAAATTTAACTGAATGTCCTGTGTTTGACCTGGCAACCCTAGATCTAGGTAATACTCAACAATGGATGTTAACATCACTGAGATAGATGCAGAAGAATCATTTAATAAACTAAGCATTCATTTATGATTTAAAAACTAAAAATAGAAGGAACTTTTTAAATATAATGATGTGTACCCACAAAAATACTATGCAAGCATTATACTCAGTAGCAAAATGTTGAAAGCTTTTGCTTTCTGTTCAGGAGCAAGACTAGGATACCCCCAATATGCCCTTTTTTCTATTGTGTAATAGAGAGCCTAAAGAAAAGATATAAAGATGAGAAAGAAAGTATAAACTCATTATTCATAAACAATATGATAGTGTACATAGCAAATCCAAAAAAAAAAAACCCTACAAATAAATTATTAGAATAATAAGTGGAGACTTCTGGTTCCAGACAAGATGGCAGAGGCTCATTTATCCCTACCCCTTCCTGATAAGTGCAATGAAAAACTCTGGAAATAATACAGCAGACATTCATAAGAGGTCTTTGAAAGGTAGAAAGTAGAAGGCTAGCTGGCTGGGGACCTTAGGACTTGAGGAACAACACAGTGAACCAGCATTTCTCAACTTCTGACCCAGTGACAGGAGGTAGCCCAGGCTCAGTGGCTCTCTAGCCTCCTTCCAGCAACAGAAGGCACCCAAGTAGGTGCTTTTCTCTCCCATGGGCAATATCAGTAGTGATCAAGCAGGAGCCCACTGGCACTGGGCAGTACAGGAAAGCGCTCTCCACCCCTTTATGCTAGTGTCTCCTACCCCTAATCTAGCAGCACCATGTGGACGCTAGGAAATGCTTTCAGTTTCCATTGGTGATAACAACATGAATTGGGTGCAAGTGCAACCAGAACTGGGAAAAGGAAAAAGAACAGAATAACACTACAAGTCCTCTGAAAATTAAAGTGTCATTGGAAACACAGCACACAAAACTAGGCCAGGACCTACCTGCTAAACCTAAACATGGCAACTGCCTGCTAAAATGGAAGAGTTAAATAAGATCCAGAGTTTTCTATCATAATGTTTAAAATGTTCAAGACATAATAAATAATCACATATCATAACAAAAACCAGGAAAATCACAACTTGAATAAGAAAAGACAATCGACAGATGCCAACACTGAGATGAATTAGATGTTAGAATTATCTGACAAAGATCTAAAGTAGCCATCATAAAAATGCTTCATCAAGCAATTACAAATACTCTTGAGACAAATGAAAACAATAGAAAATTTCACCAAAGATATAGAAAATGTAAAAGAGAATTAAATGGAAATGATAAAACTGAAAACTACCATAACTGATATTAAAGGCTCACTAAAGACTCAAGAGCAGGATGAATATGATAGAGGAGAGCATAAGTGATTCTGAAGATAGAACAATAGAAATTACCCAATCAATAAAAAAATCAGAGAGAAAATTGACAGGAAAAAAAAAAAAAACCCTACCAAATCCTTAGATAACCTGCAGGACAATTACAAAAAATCTAACATTTGTATCACAGAGTATCAGAAGGAGAGAAGAAAGAGCAGGGCCAAAAAAGTATTTGAAGAAATAATGACTAAACCTTACCAAATTTGGCAAAAGATATAAACCTACAGATTCAAGAAGCTAAACAGAATAAATCCAAAGAAATACACACCAAGACAGAGCATAATTACCTTATGAAAACTAAGGCAAGAAGAATATTGAAAGCACTAGAGAGAAATGATACATTATCTACAGGGAAACGCTGATCAAATTACAATGGATTTCTCATCTAAAACCATTGAGAAGAAAGCATGGCATAATATGTTTCAAGTGCCAGTAGAAAAGAACTGTCAACTGTGGATCCTATATCCAGCAAAACTACCCTTCAGGGGTTAAGGGGAAATAACGTTTTCATTTATTTATTTTATTTTTAATTTTTTTTGGCTGTGTTGGGTCTTCATTGCTGCTCATGGGCTTTTGCTAGTTGCGGTGAGCAGGGGCTACTCTTTGTTGTGGTGCGCGGCCTTCTCATTGCAGTGGCTTCTCTTGTTGCAGAGCACAGGCTGTAGGCACGCGGGCTTCAGTAGTTGCAGCATGCGGGCCCTAGAGCACATGGGCTTCAGTAGTTGTGGCTCACGGGCTCAGTAGTTGTGGCTGCAGGCTCTAGAGCGCAGGCTCAGTAGTTGTGGCACACAGGCTTAGTTGCTCCATGGCATTTGGGATCTTCCCAGGCCAGGGATTGAACCTGTGTCCCCTGCATTGGCAGCTGAATTCTTAACCACTGTGCCACCAGGGAAGTCCGTCTAAGTTTTTAGATGAAGAAAAACTAGAGGCTTTGTCATCAGAAGAACCACCCTTAAAGAATGGGTAAAGGAAGTCCTTCAAACTCCAAATAATAAGAGAAGTCTCAGAACTTCAGAAAGGAAGGAAGAATAGCAGAATGGGTAAAAACAGGGGTAAATATAATACACTACCTTTCTCATGAGTTTTAAAAATCATATATATAATTTAAAATCAATTATAACATCATTTGATGTGGTGCTTACTGTAAATGGGGGAAATACTTGAAACAATTATATTTTTTAAAGTGAGGAAGGTAAAAGAACCTACATGGAAGTAAAGTTTCAGCACTTCAATCAGAGTGGTAAAATACTGATGTTAGACTTAAGTGATAAGTTACATATTAATTTGTAATACCTAAAGCAAGTGGTAAGAAATTTACCCAAAATAATGTATTCAAAAAGAATATAAATCAAAATGGAATTCTAAAACATGCTCAGATAACCCACAGGAATATTAGAAAAAATGAGAAACAGAGGGGACAAATGGAAAATGAAAAATAAAATGGCAATCTTAAGCCCAAACACATCAATAATTACTTTAGATGTAAATTTCTATCTAAATACACAAAATAAAAGAGTGAATTTTAAAAACATGATTCAACTCTAAAGCTGTCTCCAAAAAAACTCACTTCAAATATAACAACATATGTAGGTTAAAAATAAAAGGATGGGAAGAAATATGCCATGCAAATATTCACTTAAAAAAGCCACAAGTTATTATATTAATATCAAATAAGGTAGACTTCAGAGCAAAGAAAATTGCTAAAAATAAAGAGGGACATTACATAATGACAAAATATCATTCCACCAAGAAGACATCGCAATTCTAAATGTATACTTACAATAGAGATTCAAACTACATGAAACAAAAACCCGTAGAGCTGAAAGATGAAATAGACAAATCCATAATTATAGTTAGGGAATTCAAAACCTCACTCTCACCATTCATAGAACATAGGGAGGAAATAAGCACAGATATAGAAGAACTGAATAACACCACTGATCAACAGGATCTAATTGACATTCATAGAATACTCTATCCAACGACACCCGTATGCACATTATATATATTTATAACATCAAAATATGTGGATGTGCTACAGCAGTGCTGGAAGGGAAATTTATAGCACTAAATGCTTACATTAGAAAAAAGGAAAGTCTCGGGCTTCCCTGGTGGCGCAGTGGTTGAGAGTCCACCTGCCGATGCAGGGGACACGGGTTCGTGCCCCGGTCTGGGAAGATCCCACATGCGTGGAGCGGCTGGGCCCGTGAGCCATGGCTGCTGATCCTGCACGTCCAGAGCCTGTGCTCCGCGGCGGGTCAGGCCACAGCAGTGAGAGGCCTGTGTACCGCAAAAAAAGAGGAAAGTCTCAAACCAATAATCTAAGCTCCTACCCAAGAAACTAGTAAAGACCAAAATAAACACAAAGCAATCAAAAGGAAGGAAAAAATAAACAGCAAAAATTAATAAGATTGAATAGAGGAACATAATAGAGAAAATCAATGAAACAAGAAGCTGGTTCTTTGAAAAGATCAATAAAATTAATTAACATAGAGCAGAACTGACAAGGGTAAAAGAGAAAACCCAAATTACCAATATCAAGAATAAAAGATGATATATCACTACACACCCTGCAGCCATTACAATGGTAATGAGGGGATACTATGAACAACTCTACACTCACAAATTTTACAGCTTAGATGAAATAGATCAATTCTTCAAAAATCATAAACTATAAAAACTCAACCAATGTAAAATAGATAACCTGAATAGGCATTAAAGAAATTGAACTTGTAATTAAAAGTCTCTAAAGAAAGAAATATCCAGGTCCAGATGGTTCCACTAGAGAATTCTATCAAACATTTGAAGAAGAATTGGAACACTTTTATGCAATCTCTTCCAGAAAATAGAAGAGGGAACACTCTCCAACTCATTCAGTGAGGCCAGAATGACCTTGACACCAAAACCAGGCAAAGACATTACAAAAAGAAGAAAGAGGAAGAGAGAGAAAGAAAATTAGTATCCCTCGTGAACTTAGATTCAAAAACCCTTAAAAATTTTAGCAAATCAAAGCCTGCAAAGTGTAAAAAGAATTCTATACCATAACCAAGTGGGATTTATTCCAGGTATGCAAGGCTGCTTCAGTATTAAAAAATAAATCAATGTAATCCACCATGTCAACAAGGTAAAGAAGAAAAATTATATGATCATATCAATTGACATGGGAAAATAATTGGGCAATAACCAACACCATTTATGATAAAACCCCAACAAACTAGGAATAAAGGGGGACTGTTTCAACCTGATAAAACAGCATTTACCAAAAACCTACAACTAACAGGGACTTCCCTGGTGGTCCAGTGATTAAGACTCTGTGCTTCCACTGCGGGGGGAGTGGGTTTGATCCCTGGTTGGGGAGCTAAGATCTGCGTGGCACGGCCACAAAAAAAAAAAGAAACAAGAAAAAAAACACCTACAGCTAACATATTTAATGCTGAAAGACTGAACGTTTTCCCCTTATTAGGAACAAAGTAAGGATGTTCACCTCTTATTTGACATAGTACTAGAAGTTCTAGCCAGCTAAACAAAGCAAAACAAAGATTAAAAAAATACTGATTGGAAAGGAATAAAATTGTCCTTATTTTCAGATGACATGATTACATAGAAAATCCCAAGGATTCTAAAAAACAAAAACAAAAACAAATAATAAACAGACAAAAATCAGATGCATTTCTATACACTAACAATGAAAATGTAGAATCCAAAATTTAAAACACCATGCTATTTACAATAGATCCAAAGAAAAATAAAGTATTTAAGTATAAATCTAACAAAACATGTTCAGGATCTGTGTGTTGCGAAAACACACTTTTTGGGCTTAGAATAGAAATGCATTGTCTCACAGTTCTAGAGGCCAGAAAGTCAAGACCAAGATGTCAGAAGGATTTGGAGAAAGGTTAGTTCCTTTGTGAGGAAGAATATGTTCCATGCCTTTCTACCAGCTTCTTATGGTTTTACTGGTAATTTTTAGCATTTCTTGGCTTGTAGATGATGCATCACCTCAATCTCTCCCTTTATCTTCACGTGGTGTTTTCCCTGTGTGCATGTTTAACTCTGTGTCCAAATTGCCCCTTTTTATCAGGACACTAGTCGTATCGGATTAGGGGCCCACCCTACTCCAGTATGAGCTCATCTTTACTAATTATATCTGCAGCAAGCTTATTTCCAAATAAGCTCACATTCTATGGTATTGGAGATTAGGGGTTCAACATATGAATTTTGCAGGGACACAATTGAACCTATAACTGATCTCATTTTTCCTTATTAGAAGAGCTATGTATGTGTACATATGCATATGTGTATATAAGTATATATGAATATATAAAGGACTGAATGGTATACATCAAACTGCTAACTGGAGTTATCCTCTGGGAAATGATGGGGAATGAGGAGGGTAGGTGGGCAATACTTATACTTTTTATCTCCACACTTTGAATTGGTTGAAAAATGTTCAACAACTATGTATAACTATTGCAAATTTAAGCAAACAACTTAAGAGCCTTTAAGGCACCTTATAGATGTCCTTCAAGGTAGATACTGGGCTTCCTTGGAGAGAAGTGGGAACTACAACGATTAAGTGATCCAGAATTGTTCGACTACTTTTCCATGTGCAAAACAGTAATATTTTATATGTCCCCACCAAAAGGACTTGTGAGTCAGTGGCAGAGTGGAAATAGCACTGCACCTGGAGCCCAGAGAGCCAGATGGAATTCCATTTCTGGCACTAGCCAGCCAAGTGACTTTAGGTTCTTAACCACCAGGGCATTTGCATTTTTCTCTTTAAATATTTCTGTAAATTTCGGATATGTAGTCCTATGGTCTATATTTATTCAGATCTGGCTAATACGTATATGTTGTGTGTCACAGCAATATTTGACTAAGCTTAAAAACAGCCAACATCACTTTTCCCTGAAAAAGATCTGAAGAGCTGTGTACTTGAAGTACAGCGTATCCCTGTTATATGACCAGGCAGCCTGATTCTCCCACTCTGCCTCTGCAAAGTGTCTATACCACCCTCCATTATCACTATGGGAAGGACAACTTCCACCGAAGGGCCATACAACAGACAGAGCTGAACCCCACAAACCTGTGTCACCCCTCCAGAGCATCTCTTCATTTCTCCATTCAATCAGGAAACAATTATTAACTACCCACTATGAGCCAGGACTATACCAGGCCCTGGGGATCCACTGATCAGCAAAATAAACACATCCTTATTCAGATTAAGAAAGTCAAGAGAACAATTACAAGACAATGTGAAATGTGTTTTGGTAAAGGAATTACAGGGTGCCGGGGGTGGAGAACCCGGCTCTCTGAGTTAGGGTCCCATAACTGAGTCTTAAAGGTTTTCCAAAAGCTTCTCTTCATAGAATTGCATCAACTCAGCTCTGAAATCTTGAGTTAGACAATTTTGCCCATTACCTGCTGCTTTTCCTTTTTCCTTTCCGTTCCATCTGTGGTTGCTGGAGAAGGGCATGGCTCAGGCAGGAAGTTGTCAAACCCCTGTAGTTCACCTATTCAAAGAAGAGAAAAATGGCATCTCTGACTGGGAGGCATTCTTTCAACTTCCTGGATGGTGTCATATTTTCACTCTAGGTAGGAGGATCCACTCTGCAGAGTCCAGGTGTAAAAGGGTTTGATCACAAGTCCTGAGAATGATGAGAAATACCTATTCATTCCTCATCAGAGTCAATATCTACCAGAGCCCACTCACTCTCACTAACCATTACATCAAGCACAAAGTGTCCCTTTGAAAGTCTTCAGAGTGCATGTTTATTAGTTTCTTCAGACACAGCACATGCCAAGGTGACAGGGTTCACATCACTTTTCTATTTTCTCTAAGTCCCCTCAGAATTCTTACTTCCTGTCCCCATAATATTTCTGAAAAAAGTTTAAATACTGGTGAAATAAATCCAAGAAAATCTTCATAAATGGGAAAAAATAGAATGTTTCTGGATTAGAAGAATTCAACACAGAAAAAAAAAGGCCAGCCATGAAATGTTACAGATTGATTAAATGAACTACATTAAAATTAAGAATTTTTTCATCATTAAAAAAGTGAAAAGGGGGACTTCCCTCATGGTCCAGGGGGCCAGGGTTCAATCCCTGGTCAGGGAACTAAGAGCCCGCATGCTGCAACTAAAGATCCCACACACAGCAACAAAGATCCCACATGCTGCAACTAATACCTGGTGCAGCCAAATCAATCAATATATTTTTAAGTGAAAAAAGGGAATTTCCTGATGGTCCAGTGGTTAGGACTTGGTGCACTTTCATTGCTGTGGGCCCAGGTTCGACCCCTAGTTAGGGAACTAAAATCCCACAGGCTACACAATGTGGGCCAAAAAAAAAAGTGAAAAGATAAGTCACGGAGTGGGAGAAAAAAAATTGCAAAACATTTAACAAAAAATGACTTGTATCCAGAATATATAAAGAATTTGTACAGATCAATAAGAAAAAAAACCAGACAACCCAATTTAAAAAATGGGCAAGAGGGCTTCCCTGGTGGTGCAGTGGTTGAGAATCCGCCTGCCGATGCAGGGGGCGCGGGTTCGTGCCCTGGTCCGGGAAGATCCCACATGCCACGGAGCGGCTGGGCCCATGAGCCATGGCCGCTGGGCCTGCGCGTCCGGAGCCTGTGCTCTGCAATGGGAGAGGCCACAACAGTGAGAGGCCCGCGTACCGCAAAAATAAATAAATAAATAAATGGGCAAGAGACTTGAACAAATAGATTACTAAAATGAACAAGTACATTCTTGATTTTTTTCACTAAAAAATCAAGGAAATGCACATGAAAACCACAACCCAATACCACTACACCTCTAGAATGGCTAAAATTACATAGTCTAACAAGGCCAAATATTGGTGAGGCTGTGGAGCAACCAGATTGGTCATACACTGATCGTGGGAGTTCAAATTGAAACATGTTTGGTAGCATCTACTAAAGCTGAGCCAAATGACCCAGAAATGACCATTAGGAACTCCACAGCACATCCCAACAGAAGCTGTGCACATGTGCATCAGAAGATAGTATTCATTAGCCCAAAGTGGAAACAGTAGAATGGGTAAATATGTAGTGATTTTTTTTTTTTTTTTGGCCGCAGCATGAGGGATCTTAGTTCCCTGACCAGGGATCAAACCCGTGACCCCTGCAGTGGAAGTACGGGGTCTTAACCACTGGACCATCAGGGAAGTCCCTGTAGTGATTTTTAAACAAGCAAGTACCATATGGCAACGAAAATGAACTATAGTTATGTACACAGGATAACACTGAGTGAAAGAAGCCAGTCACAAAACAACATAGACATATGATTCCATTTGTGTACAGTTCAAAAACAAGCTAAATAATCTGTGGTGTTAGAAGCCAAAATAGTGGCTCCTTATGGGAGGTAGGGAGTGGATAGTGACTAAGAAGGAGAATGAAGAGGGCTGCTGGAATGCTGGAAACATTCTCTTTCTTGACCTGGGTGTAGGTTATAAGGATGTATTCATTTTGAGATCATTCAATGAGCTACATACATTTATGATTTGTGCACTTACTAACGTGTATTTTATTTCAAGAAGACATTAAAAATATTCTCATGAATCACATTAGAATGGTTGCCTACAAGGGGGCCAGGAATGTAAAAATGGGTATAAAAGAGAATAAATAGGTTGGTAGGTGGGTGACAGACATATAAGCAGCTGACTAGGTAGATGAAATGGAGCCTGGGCTAGCAACAGTTCTAGAGTTTTGTCTTGTCTGATATGGACACAAGTTACAGGTGGTTACTTTAATTTTAAATGGGTTAATGAAATTAAATTAAAAATTCAGTTCCTCCATTACATTAGTCACATTTCAGGAGCTCAGTAGACACATGGAGCCATTGCCTTCCACACTGGACAGCACAAAACACAGACAATCTTCATCATCACAGAAAGTTCTATTAGACAGCATAAATGGACATGGATAAGATCTCCTGGAGAAAAGAGGTAGTTAGAGAAAGAAGCAGAGAAAGAGAATCTAGGACCACCAGTTTTTTTAAATTGCAGTATAGTTGATTTACAATGTTAGGCCAATCTCTGCTGTACAGCAAAGTGACTCAGTTATACATATATATACATTCTTTTTTTACATTCTTTCCCATTATGGTTTATCACAGGATATTGAGTATAGTTCCCTGTGTTATACAGTAGGACCTTGTTGTTTATCCATTCTAAATGTAATAGTTTGCATCTACAAACCCCAAACTCCCAGTGCATCACTCTCCCTCCCCCCTCCCTCCTGGCAACCATAAGTCTGTCCTCTATGTCTATGAGTCTGTTCTGTTTTGTAAATAGGTTCATTTGTGCCATATTTTAGATTCCACATATAAGTGATATCATATGGTATTTGTCTTTCTCTTTCTGACTTTCTTCACTTAGTATGATAATCTCTAGTTGTATCCATGTTGCTGCAAATGGCATTATTTCTGAGGACCACCAATGTTAAAGGGGTTATTATAGGAAACAGACCAAAGTAACACAAGATCCAGAAGAAAGTGATATCATGGAAACCAAGACATTAGAAATTTTTGAGGAGGAAGCATTCATGTCAAATGTTAAAGAGGATCTAGAATCAAGTGGCAAGTAACAGGTGACTGGAGGATTTAGCAGGACAGTTTCAATGCACATGGAAGTCAGACTGTGGTGGGTCAAAGAGAGATGGGTGGGGAGGTGAAGAACAGGAACACAGCTGCAGCAGGTCTGAAGTTTCAAGAAGGTAAAACAAATAAAGGGAATTTCCATAAAGCAAGGGAGCAGATGGCCAGTGCCGTATAGGAGGAATAAAAGAGATTAGCCTCAGCTCGGGTTCTCAGGAAATGACACATGCAGAAAACGATGTGTGGATTCCAGGCATGGAGTTAGCAGGTAGAATATGAAGAAGAGTGTTCCGAGTGGAGGGAACCGCACAGGCAATGGCAAGGTGGAAGGTGCAGGAAATGGAGCATTCGGGCTTGAGATAGTCCTGCCAAGAGTGTGGACTTGCATTCACAGGGACAGGGAAGCATGGAATTTCCTTGAGCAGGGGAGGGACAAGATCAAGTTTGAACGTCAGGGAGGTTAGTGGCAACTTGTGCAAGATGAAGGAGTTCCCCAAGGGGGTACAGAGACCCTTGTGGGATCCAGAGCATGAAAGAACAAAGTTCAAAATTGCCAGAAAATCTGAATTGAGCTGCAGAGTAAATTGTCTCCACCTGTACCCTGGATCTCTAAAACCCAGACAAGACAGAGGGTCTCAGGGGTCTCAAGTCATATGACCAGTACAGATCTGTCCCCTACAGATCTTGTCAGCAGGGAGAGGATAGAGGGCTTGGACACAAACACCCCTTGTTTGGGCTCAGAGCGGGGCTGCCAGTGGCAGGATGGATGTGATTTCGCTGACCACAAGGAAGTGTCCCCACAGGTTATCTCGGGGGGTTCTCAGTGGGGTTTCTGAGAATCAATATGATATGGAGTAGGGTACAGGGTGCGTCATACCATACCCACCCACCACACTCACACCCCTTGGGCTCTGAAAGGAGGGAGAAGGTCCCAGGGGTGTCAAATATTAAATTGTGAGGTTTCCCACCACCGCTGCCCCACTTCTGGGGACTCTGGCCGCAGAATGCAACAATGGGTTTTGAGGAGGGGGAAGGCATCTCTCTCCGGTCAACCAGGGGAGACCTCAAGGCTCAGAGATTGGGGGGCAGAATCACCTCTGAGTCTTACTCTAATTTTCTGCTCCCTCATCCCTTATTTCTCTGAGTGTCTCAGGCTAAACAAGGTGTATCCGACAGAAGATTTCGACATCTTGGTTTGCAATAGCTGTTTGCTCCTTAGGAATCCCAGCAGCCCCTCCTCCCGGTCCTTTTCCTCAGGGACTCAGGCACCACTCCCCACAAAGCTCTCACTCCCCATTGGTCCCCTCACCCCTGCCTGTTTCTTGATATGTCTGGCTCTTATCCAGTCTCTTGTTTACTCACCTCATTTTCCTGGTTGACCTCGGGGCCCATTCAGCTCTGAGCCTTTCTCTCTCCCTCTGGGAACCTGCCCTGGGTGGGGCTCTGATAGCCCCCATCCACCCCGGCCACGCAGAGGCCCTAGCCTTGTGATAAGAGAGAAGTCCTGGGGGCAGCAGCTGCTGGGGTGGTGTCCAAGAGGACACCCAGGCTTTGCAGCTGCTATTTCCGGGGGAGACTCCCCAGGCAATGAGCCCTGGGGCTGGGCGAAGGAGAGCAGGGCGTGGGTCAGGCCGGCCCCTCAGGAGGAGCGGACTCCACCTCAGAATGCCCACACCACCTCTCAGCTGTCTCTGCTTCTGCTCCCTGTGTGTGACCTACACCCCCAACTCCCATCCCAGGCAGATTTTGGGGTGACGGGGGCACAGAATCACCCAAAACTTGTTCAGCAAGTCCCGTCTCAGGAAAAAAAAAAACACCTCCCAGAATACAAATTCTCCAGAAAGTGAAGCCCAGTGTCTGCGTGGAACCAGGAAACAGGGGCCTACATCATTCTTTACACACAGCTCCAGCCCCCAGGTGCCACCTGCTCCCCACCTGGGACCACACCAGAGGAGCCTGCCTCCCACCTATACTCCTTGAGAGTTTACAGAGTGCCCTCTGGGAGACAAGTAAGCCCAGTGAAGCTAGTTTTGATGTTCCTATTTTGCAGATTAGGTACCCAGGAGGCCCTGTTGGTCTGGGGGTGGAGGTATTGTGTCCCATAACAAAGTCCTGAGTCAGGTGCTCAGGTTCCTGCACACCTCAGACACCTGCACCCCACCCTGAGTGGTTGGAAAGAGGATATGTGTGGCTGGGGACCAGGGAACAGCTTGTGGGGGGTGGGGACCCGGATGTGGGTCCTTCACTATTGTTCCTGGCAGGAGCCAAAGGAAAAAAATTTAGCCCTTGGACCAGCAAACAAGACCAAATGCCACCTTCGACTCCTGCTCCCCACCCCCGGGGATCCAGCTCCAGGCCCTCAGCACCCTGCTCCCCAGCTGTTTCTCTCAGGGACACCACCCTTCCAAGACTGAAGTTTTCAGCAGGCTCCCCAGGCACAGCCACCAGCTGTTCTCACACCCCTCTCAGGACTCAGGCATTCAAGCTTGCCCTCCACCCTTCTCAGGCCTTCAGGGGCCCCATTCCAGCTGGCCCTGGGATCAGCAGCCTCCTCCAAGAAGTTGGCATCATCTGCCTGGCAGGTGGCCCAGGGCGTGGCCTGAGGAGTCCAGAAACTCCACTATATAGCCCAGCCCAGGGAACCTGGGGCTAGCCCCACAGCTCTGGGAACCTGCAGGTGAGAGAGACTGCATCCCCTTTGGAAGTAGGACATCAGGTCCTCTACCCTTGCCCCTGGCTCTAGGCCTCCCCATCCCATTCCCCCCAGACCCACTGGACATCCAACTCCCTATCCTACCTCTGTCCTGCCCTCCCTGCCCAACCCCCAAGCCCACCAGATGTCCAATTACCCTTACACACACACTGGCCCTTGGATTCAGCCCACCTCAGCCTTCCTGGGGCCCAGGCAGCCCTTGTCCTGAGACTGGGCCCTTTTGTCCTCTGGCAGGAGGGGCAGACCGCCTCCTATGACCCCCTCTCTTTCTCCACTGCAGACATGGGTTCTCTGCGGAGCTGGTGGATGCTCTGGGCCGGAGCAGCCCTCCTGTGGGGTAAGTCAGACCAAAATCACATCTATGTCCTGGTTCCAGTCTGAAGAACTCTACCTGCCTGGGTCAGCACCCTCCATTTGAGCCCCCTCCACAAACACATCTCCCAGTGTCACCCCAGGCTAGCTGAGATGGCGGAGAGACCCTTTAAGTCCTGCAGAGAAATGTGGTGAAATTCACCCATTCTCTCTTTGTTCCAGAGGGAAACAGGTAAAAACTTTAGTCCCCAAATTCAAGTAAGTAAGAACTACTACTTTCTTGATTTTCTGCAACTCAACTAAAGTTTTGACTTAGAGCCTCATTCTGCTGAGGTGATGGAAAATTTCACTAAAGTCTTTCTTGGCGGGGGCAGGGGGGATTTGGTGCCCAATTATCTAGGGTTATGTCCAGAACTAGAGTCTTAGGTAAAGCCAAAGTTTGGGGGGAGGGATGGGACATCCCGGCTCTCTTTACCAGTCAACATCTATTTAGGTTACTTTAGAAACATTCATTGCCCCTGATCCCCTGGCCCCATGGGACACTGGGATGTCCTTCAAGGCTCCCCTTATTCAGCAGACAGTCCTATAACCACCACAACTCTCTCCAAGATCCTGTAAAGTGATCTCTCTCCCTCCCGCTCTCTCACCTCAGCCCTGGAGAATCTTTTCCTAGATTGAGGTGTTGAAAAGTCCCCAGTCCTCTCTATTTCTAGGAGACATCTTGTCCATACTCCCATAATCCCCTTTTCCCCTTCACATACACCCCTAATCCTATGAAGACAGAAATCACAAACTGGCACATGAATCCAGCCAGTTTGGGCCCCATAGTGCTTACTTAAAACAGTTTTGGATTGGAGATTTCACATGGAAATTCAGATATCCAATTTCTCTTGAAAAAATGGTAAGATCTGACATTTTTAAGAAAGAGCCCATAAGCCATCATCATAACAACAGATTAAAGCTAATAGCAACACCCCACTTTCCATGGCATGTGAATGCTCTAGCTGCACAGTTCTATTTCACACATTTACATCACTTGCCTGGCCCCGTCAGTGTTTGAGTTTGAGATCCCTGTCTGAAGTGCTCAGGCTTTTGGAAGGCAAAAGCCAGAAAGGCTGGTAGGTGAACACTGCATGAATAAGGGGAAAGGAGAGAGAAGAGAGAAAATAGAAACCCACGTTAGTATTTCAACATGCGACCCAGGCACAGGGTATGAGGTTACTTCTCTGATGGGGAGGATTGGATAAAGCAGACCCACAGCTGCATTTTCTCACCCCAGGTTTGACCCAGGAGGCCTCAGTGGACCCCAAGAACAGCGGGGGGGAGGAATTCCTCACGGCCTTCCTGCAGAACTATAATCTCGGGTACAGCAAAGCCTACCTCTACCTCCTCCTCTCCAGTCTGTCGGACAGCCTTACCTCAGTCTCCATCCTCAGCCAGGTAGACGGCACCTCACAGAAGGTCACTGTGGGGCCTGGGCAGTCAGTCATGGTCAACATCACTGCCAAGGCTGAGATGGTCGGCAGCAATACCTTCCAGCATGCGGTGGTGGTCCACTCTGACCGCACCATCTCTGTGCAGGCAATAAACGCTAAGCCCAACACAGCAGATGTGACACAGCTGTGGCCTGTCCGCGCCCTAGGCACTGAGTACTTTGTGCTCACACCCTCCAGCGCTTCGACCCAGAATCTCAAGGAATTTGCTGTGGTGGCGGGTGCAGCCGGTGCCTCTGTCAGTATACAGCTGAAGGGATCAGTGACATTCCAGGGCAAGTCCTACTCAGCGGGCAATGTCCTGAGTGTGACTCTGGACCCCTACCAGGTGGCCCAGGTGCAGAGCACAGCTAACCTCTCAGGGTCAAAGGTCACCGCCAGTAGCCCCGTGGCTGTTCTCTCTGGCCACAGCTGTGCCCAGAAAAACACGAACTGCAACCATGTGGTGGAGCAGCTGCTACCCACATCTGCCTGGGGCACCTCCTATGTGGTGCCCCCTCTGTCCTTCCAGACCCGCTCCGACCTGGTCTATGTTGTGGCCAGCCAGGCCACGAAGCTGACCTACAACCTCAGGGGCACCAGTGGCTCCCGTGGGCTCCAGGCAGGTAACGTGGCAGAGTTTGAGATCCAGCAGTCCCAGCCACTCTACCTGTCTGCAGATGTAGGCATCCAAGTCCTGCTGTTTGGCACGGGTACCACCAAAGATGGAGTGACCTATGACCCCCACCTGGTCCTGATCCCAGATGTGGCAGCCTACTGCCCTGCCTATGTGGTGAAGAGCGTGCCAAACTCTAAGTGCATGGCCGTGGTAGTGGCACCAACAAAGGCTGCTGGTGAGCTGACCATAGACGGGCAGAAGCTGGGGGCCAATCTCACCTGGGCCATTGTGCCAGGCAGTGAGTTCTCATATACTGAAGTGGACCTCGGCACTACGGACAGTATCCATGTGGCTGAGGCTGCTACCAACTTTGGGCTGCTCACCTTTGGGCTGGACCGGGACGTGAGCTTTGGGACAGCAGCTGCTTGCGGCCGGAGTAAGTGATCAGAAATGACCTCTGGCCCTGTCCACCTGGGGACCCCTTTGCCAGCTCGCTTGCCTTTTCCCCGTTCCCACCCTCTCTGTGCTCATCTGTGGCTTCCTGGCTCAGCTGGGCTGTCTCCCACTCACCTGCATCCTCCCTGCCATCCTTCTTTTCCTTAAGGCTTCCCAAGCCCTCCCTGTCCCCCCACCCCCTGCAGGAACAATACTCTAAGTGTTTAGCAACTGGTATGATCCAGGGTCCCAACCAGTCTGAAGAGATGCCAGTCAGAGCACTGCAGCAGGGTCCTAGAAGCCGCCAGGGTGTCTGGCATCAGCCCTTTGTCTGTTGCTTTTGTGGGGGGTGGCATTGGGGAAAGGTTCCTGGGGAGAGCCAAGGTGCCAAGAGGGAGGGAGCTTTGTGGAGGGTCGGGTCAGGTCAGCAGCTTCTCACCAACCAGCTTGGGAATATTTTGTTATTTTAGCTACTGACACACAACCATACCAGTTGCTAACTGCCACTCCCCCAACACCTCATATAGGAATGCCAAACTCAGGAGGTCTAAAAGTATAATAATGATGGCTACCATGTGGGGGGAGTATTTCTCAACATACCAGGGTCCACTCTAGGTGTCTTGTATGTGTTAACATAGTTAATTTCTAGGACCTGGCCCTGTGTGTACTTTGGGGCCCAGCCTGTCGAGGAGTTGCCTCCAAGCAGTGCAGCGTTTGAGGGCACAGATGCTAAAGCCAGACTTCCCAGGTTCAAATCCCACCTTTGCTTGTGTGACCTTGGGCATGTGACTTCACCTCTGTGGACCTGTTTCCACATCTGTAAAATGGGGATCATAACTGCACCCCTCACAGGGTTGTTAAGTGACAGTGCAGTGAGTTAACATTTGTAGCTCATTTAGAGGGTATCGGGCAAGTGAGTAGGGCTACATAAGGGTGAGCTATTATTATGAGCAGACAAGGCAAGAGCTTCTGAAGACTAGGAGGCAGGGGAGGAAGAGCTGTTTCTTCCTATGTGGATCCCCTTCCCGAAGCAAGGATCCTAGACAGTAGGGTTCCCAGCCCTGGCAAAAATGCCACTCCCATTCATCCTCCAGGGCATGGAAGCTACCCAACTTCAAAGGGCCACTTCAGGCTTGAATAGTAATGTGGAAGAGGTGGGTGATTGATTATAATAAGTAATAACCTAATTAACACCTGGGATCAGTTCCAAACCCTGCTTATATTTTAGCTTATTTAAGCCAGGCCACTCCCGCCTCCCCAACTATCCCTGTGAAGAAGGTATTATCACCCCCATGTCACAAGTGAGGAAACTGAGACATACAGAATTATAAATTACTTTCCAGTGTCACACAGCTAATTGGCTGTGCCAGGATTCTAACCTAGGCAGCCTGACGCCACCGTTTCCATTCTATTGAACAGTCTCTGTCTTCCATTTTCTATCTTTAAAAAAATCCCTTGGGGAATTCCCTGGCGGTCCAGTGGTTAGGACTCCACGCCTCCACTGCAGGGGGCATGGGTTCCATCCCTGGTCAGGGAACTAAGATCCTGCATGCTGTGTGGTGCAGCCAAAAATTAAAAATAAATAAAAAATAAAAACGATCCCTTAGCCTTTTAGCCTGATTGGAAAGGTAGGGGCAAGGGGGAAACAGGAAGAGAAAAGCCACACATTAACCTTTCCATGACTGTTCCTGCCTGGTGGTTCTTCACCACCTTCCAGTTCTTCTGGGCTGAGCTGTGTTTTCTGGGGAACCAGAAAACCTAAAAGAAGTCAGGCCTGAGCAGCTCTCTCCCTCTGAGATTCCAGACCTCAGTCCCCCCACTTCTAGAATGGGTAGTTGTGAGCTAACTGCCCAAACTCCCCAGGGTGGGAGAGCTCCAGGATTCCTGGTGGGGTGGACACTCCTGACTCTTTCTTTGTGGCCACCCCTCTTCCCTCCCCAGCCCTGCAGACCCAGAAGCCCTCCTGCGAAGGCAAGCAGTGCGGTCCCAAGCAGCTCTGCAAGGTGCTGGATGGGCAGGCCAGGTGCTTGGCGGACTCCGCGGCCACCTGCCGCGCCCAGGGTGACCCCCATTACACCACCTTCGATGGCCGCCGCTATGACATGATGGGCACGTGCTTGTACTCGATGGCGGAGCTGTGCAGCAACGACCAGACCCTGCCTGCCTTCAGCGTGGAGACCAAGAACGAGCACCGGGGCAGCCGCAGCGTCTCTTACGTGGGCTTGGTTACCGTGCGTGCCTACAGCCACGCGGTGTCGCTGGCCCGCGGGGAAGTTGGCTTTGCTCGGGTAAGGATCCAGAGGAGGCTTCCGGGTTAAAAAGAAACCCATGAGCCACCCAACAAGCAGAAGGAGGAGGCAGTGCCTGGGTGTCAGGCCCCAGACCCGAGCCCTTTGCCAAGGGGTGGAGGGTGCAGAGAAGTGGGCCGAGGGCGTGGGGGCTCGGAAGGGGGGATTTGAAAATCAGTGGCAGAACCTTAAACCCCTTTTTCCAGCAATTCGATTTCTAAACATTTTTAGAATGCTCAGAGATATGGTTAGGGGAAAAAAGTTTATGCCGATGTGTTTGTAATAGCAAGAAGAGGGGGCGGGCAGAGAGAGAAAGAAGACAAAATGTCCAACAGTGGGTAATTTCTTAAGTGACCAAACACTAAAAATGTAGTGAGCACCTCCTATGTGCCGGGTTTGTCTCTTAGCACTTTCCATGTGTTAACGCATTTAATGCTCACAGCAATCTATGGGGGTAGGCGTTATTATTATTAACACTTTTGATGAGGAAACTGAGGTCCAGAGAGATGAATGACTTCCCAAGGGCACAGGGCTAGTAAGAGATGGAGCTGGGAACACCCCCAGGCTGGCTCCTGAGTCTCTATCTTAACCTCTAGGCTATTCTGCCTCTGGTAAATGGATTACTACTCAGCCAATATAAATTACAGAAATATAATAACAGCAAAATAAGTAGAAACAATAATTTCCCTTTTTCCTATCGTATTATTACGAACATGTTCAAACACCCAGAAAAGTTGAGATCATTGTACAGTGAACACTCATTTGCCAATCACCTAGATTCTAAACATTTTACTCTGCTTAGTTCATCACACATCTGTCATCTGTCCATCCCTCTGGCCACTCAACAATCCCTCTTACTATTTTTTTTTTGCGGTACGCTGGCCTCTCACCGTCGTGGCCTCTCCCGTTGCGGAGCACAGGCTCTGGACGCGCAGGCTCAGCGGCCATGGCTCACGGGCCCAGCTGCTCCACGGCATGTGGGATCCTCCTGGACCGGGGCACAAACCCATGTCCTCTGCATCGGCAGGCGGACTCCCAACCACTGCGCCACCAGGGAAGCCCACCCTCTTACTTTTTATGCACTTTGAAATAAGTCCTAGGCATCAATACACTTCACCCCTAAAGATTTTAGCAAGCATACCGTTAACTAGAATACAATATTTTCACACTTCTTTTTGCTTACTTTTGAAACAAAATTTAAACATAATAAAATCCACAAATCATAAATAAATCCACAAATCAAAATTTAAACATAATAAAATCCACAAATTACTGTTCACTGAGTTTTGACAAATGTGCAAACCAAACCTCTGTTAAGATATAGAAGGTTTTCATCCCTCTAGAAAATTCCCTCATGCCCCTTCCCAAACAATGGCCCACACACTCCTAGAGGCAATCACAGTTCTGATTTTTTTCCACCATAGATTAGTTTTGCTGGTTCAAGAACTTCATAGTAAAGGAATCATCCAGTGCAAGAAGCCTTATGTGTAAGGCTTCTTTTGCTCAGCATGATACTTTCAAGTTTCTTCCATGTTGCTGCGATTAATTTTTTTAAATAGGAAAAGAATTTACAGCTCAAAACAAAAAGGCATGTTGTGAAAGATCCTGCTTTTACGCCTATCTTTACCTGCTTTCCCTGAGTATTAAGTTTCCTGAGTATTCATCTAGGGTTTCTTTATGCCAACACAAGCAATACATTCTTACGTCTCCCCTTTCTTAGCAAACAGTACTGTACTTGTGCTCTGTTCTGAACTTGACTTTTTGCACTGAACAGTGCCTTCTGAAGCTGTCTCCTTGTCAGTAGGAAGGGGGCCTCCTCTTTCCTTTCGACAGCTGCACAGTTTGTCATCGGCTGGATGCATCATAGTTCATTTAGCTCAGGCCCCTGGGGTTGGATGCTTTGTTCATGCTGGCAAGCAGTACTGCCATGAATATTCTTGTATCTCCCTCGTTTTGTGAGTGTGCGGGTGGATCTGTGAGATTAATAACCAAGTGGCTTAAAGTAGTGTTCTTGAAGGCTAGAGAGGTTGAACACAAGCTCAGGGGGACCTCAAATCCCTTGAACTTATGTGCAGAATCTTGCATGTGCTGTGTAGTTTTTCAGGGAGAGGGTCCATTACTTTGTCAGATCCTTACAGAGGTCAGTGACCTGACAAAGGTTTAGAGTTCCTGGTGGGATCATGGTAGGGTGTCCACAAGAGCTTCTTAGGAGAAAAGAGTTCATGAAATGGTGACTTCAGCATGGTCTCATTATTTTTTTTTAAGTATAAATATATTTAAAGGTAGAAAAAAACCTGGCATGATTCATAAATGTGAGTATTTTTTTAACATCTTTATTGGAGCGTAATTGCTTTGCAATGTTGTGCTAGTCTGCTGCATAACAAAGTGAATCAGCTATACATATACATATATCCCCATATCCCCTCCCTCTTGCGTCTCCCTCCCACCCTCCCTATCCCACCCCTCTAGGTAGTCACAGAGCACCGAGCTGATCTCCCTGTGCTATGTGGCTGCTTCCCACTAGCTAGCTATTTTACATTTGGTAGTGTATATATGTCCATGCCACTCTCTCACTTCATCCCAGCTTACCCTTCCCCCTCCCCGTGTGTATGTGTACAGCAGTATGGGTGGTTTTGTCTTTTCTCATTTTTGCTCGTGCATATTTTGTAAGTTTTCTGTACTGAACAGGCACTACTTGTGTCATTTAAAAATGAAGATCACTGGTGTTAGGGGAAAGACAGATTTGAGCAGTGGTCCCTGGACTGAGAGCCTGTGAATGTGGGCTGTCTCGGTCACTGCCTGGCATAGACTTGGACACACAGGAAGGCTCATGGAGGCGTTGCTGGCTGAATGAACGATCTATCTTACCTTTGACCTTGCTCATGCTGTCCCCTCTGCCTGTTACTCCTTTTTTCATACCCCATCCTCTTGGCTAAGACAAGACTTTGTGAAGAAAGGATAAGAAAGACATGCTTAGGAAGAGGAAAATGGGCCCAGGGGACAGAGAGAACACACTCCTTATCTCCTGGCTGGACTCTCTCCACTCAGGACATTTGCAAAGGAACACCACTCCCCCTCCTGGTTTTCGTGGCTATCTCTCACTGGTCCTTTATGGCTCAGCTCAGCTGTCTCTTCTTCTAGGAAGCCTTCCCTAACCTGAAAGTTTGGGTCTGGCTCTTTTTCTAGGCTCCTGCAGCCTCCTGTACCTCCACTATTGCAGCCCTGATCACTCTGATCTGTCATTGTCTAGTGACAGGTGTCTCCCCTATTGGACTGGGAGCCCCATGACAGTAGGGTCTGGGGTTGTCTTTGTCGTCAGTGTATCTCCAGGATTTCCCAGGCCAGGGCCAGGCACAGGGTCAGTGCCCAGTGAATGTTTATTTAATACAGCAGGGGCTTCATTCACTTACTGAGCACCTGCTATTCTACCAGGTACAGTTCTAGGCACTGGAGATGAAGCAGCTGCCCTGTCTTCGTGGAGCTGACAGCGTAGTCAGGTTAGAGAGATGGTAAACATCAGATACTTGCAGATGACATTTTAGAAGCTTAGACACTACAGGGAAAAAAACAGAGCAGGGAAGGGGAATAGGGAGTAGGGAGGAGTTGCCATATAAAATAAGGTGGTCTGGGATGGCCTCCCTAAGACGGTGACATTTGAGCAAAGTTTTTGTAAGAGGTGAGGGAGTGAGCCAAGTGTATATCTAGGGAAA
>NW_006786304.1:4645439-4653904 GCF_000442215.2 Lipotes vexillifer
GGAAAGAACATTTCAGGTCACGGGGAAGGCAGGAGCAAAGATCCTGAGGCTTGGTCAGTGGCACTAATGGGAGGAAGGAGTCCTCACGCAGCTAGAGCAGGGGAAGCAAGTGGGAGGAGATGAGGGGCTGAAGGCCAGACCACATGGGGATCTGACCCTCCCCTCCTGACTCCCTCTGCAGATCGACAGCCAGCGCTCACGCCTGCCTGCCTCTCTGGCTGAGGGCCGCCTGCGCGTGTACCAGAGTGGGACACGGGCCATGGTAGAGCTGGACTTCGGGCTGATAGTCACCTATGACTGGGATGCCCAGCTGGCACTGAGCCTGCCCGTGCAATTCCAAGGCCAGGTGTGCGGTCTGTGTGGCAACTATAACGGTGACCCCACTGATGACTTCCTTACACCTAACTGGGGGCAGGCTCCTGATGCTGTGGAGTTTGCCAGTAGCTGGAAGCTGGACGACGAGGACTACCTATGTGAGGACGGCTGCCAGAACAACTGTCCCTCCTGCACCCCAGACCAGGCCCAGCACTATGAGGGCAGCCGTCTCTGCGGCATGCTGACCCAGCTCGATGGCCCCTTTGCTGTCTGCCGTGATGCCCTGGACCCCCAGCCCTTCCTGAAGGAATGTGTATATGACCTCTGCGTGGCCAGTGGGGACCGGGCCAGCCTGTGCCGTGCCCTTAGCGCCTACGCCCAGGCCTGTCTAGAGTTTGGCATCTCTGTTGGGAACTGGAGGTTGCCAGCCAGCTGCCGTGAGTGATACCCTGGTGGGGGCTGGGAGCACATGGTGGGAGGCAGGGGACCCCTTGCATCTGCTCAATATCTGAGCATCTACTGTGGTCCAGCCTGGAGCTGGACCATGTCAGGGATGGAGCAATGGCCAAGATGGCCAGGCTGTGCCCACAGTGAGCCTAAGGTTGGGGCAGACGTATCACACTAGACAGTGACAGTCCAGAGTGGTCAGGGCTGGGATGGGGTAAGTTCAGAGGGGATATGGGAGACCAGAGAAGCTTCCTGACTTAGTCTGGGGAATCAAGTAGGATCTCCTAGAGAAAGGGATGCCCAATCTGAAGCCTGTAGGAGGGATTGGAGCTAGATAGAAAAATGGGGGGGCAGGAAGTGGGTTCCAAGCTGAGAGAAGGGCATGTGCAAAGACTTGGCATGAGATGTCCCAAAGCAGACATGCGAACATCTCTTCATTTATAATTCTTCCATGATTCCCCGATGTCTTCTGGATAAAGTCCCAGCTCCACAGCCAGGTATCCATCCACTGAATCATTCATTCACTCATGTATTCATTCATTCAACATGCATTCCCTGAGACCCTATCTGGCCCCACCCCTGTGCTGACAATGGGCACAGTGGGGACCAAAACACCTGTCTCTGCCCTTGTGAGGCTCCCAGAGAAATGTTCAGGAGGCAGAAAGGCTAGCACAGGAAGGAGGAGGAGGCTTCCAGGCCCAGGCAGGAACTCCAGAGAAGGGTAAGTCTAGGGGAGACACTGAGGCCATTTGGAGATTGTCTTGGTCACTGCTGTGTCCTCACTGCCCAGTAAACACCACTCCCCACCACCGCCGAGTTCCCCAATGCCTGGAGCAAAAGAAGAACCAGTGCATTCACTTATCTACCCATTCATTTTCGAAGTATTTACTGGGCATCTCTTGTGGGCCGGGCCCCGTCCTTGGTGCTGGAGATTCAGCCATGTTTGAGACAGATCAGCTTCCCACTCTCACAGAATTTATAATCCTAGCAGGGGAGACAGAGAGTAAGCAGTAAACTGTGGAATAGCTTCAGAGAGCAAAAGAAACAGAGTTCATGGGATAAGAGCAAATGGGAGACTCATGAAGAGAGTGCTCAGGGAAGACCCTTGGGAGAAGCTGCCATTGGAACAGAGACCAGGATTAGGCAACAGTGTGAGCTCATAATGATGCTCTACATGGGGTGTCTCTACGTAGATGAGCCTCCTGTGATATTGGGACTATCATTATCCCATTCTACTGATGGGGAAACTGAGGCACAGAGAAATTGGAGTTGTTTGCGCACAATCACACAGCTAAGAAGGGGAGACCTGGGATTTGAACCCAGGCCATCTGCACTCCCGTAACCTTCTCTTAACCACATGCCATGTGAGGAAAGGCTAATACAGGCACAGGGAAAAGCCAGTGCAGAGGTCCAGAGGAGGGAGTGTGAGGACCAGAGAGGATGCCACTGTGGCTGGGGTGGAGTGAGCCAGAGGGAAAGTGAGAGGACATGAGGACAGGGAGGTGATGGGGGCAGATTTTGGATTATGGGAAGCCTCATGGACCAATAGGAGGACTCTGGCTTTTACCCTGAGCGAGACAGAGCCACAAGAGGCCTCTGAGCAGGAGACGGATGTCATCTAACTCAAGTGTTCACAGGATCCCTCTGGCTGCATGTGAGGAATAGAATGGGATGCAGGATGGGAGCAGGGGGGAGACCAGGCAGGAGGCTGCTGGGGTGAACAGGACAAGGGTGGGGACTGTGGTGAAAGGAAAAAGGGGCAGATTCTGGATAGATCTTGAATATGGAGCTCACAGGATTTACCGCCATGTTGGTTGTCCACTGAATAAAGGGGAAGGAATCAACTACATCTCTGAGGTTTGGGGCCTTCGCACCCAGAAGGGTGGAAGTGTCATTAACTGAGATGGGGAGCTCTGAGGAAGGAGCTGGGTTGGGGAGGGAAGTCCTGGCACGTTCTGACTGTGCTGGCCTGACCCCCCTCCCGTGTCCCCGCAGCCCTGTCCTGCCCCGCCAACAGCCGCTACGAGCTCTGCGGCCCCGCCTGCCCGGCCTCCTGCAACCCCTCCGCGGTGCCGTCCAACTGCTCCGCGCGCCCCTGCGTAGAGGGCTGCGTGTGCCTTCCGGGCTTCGTGGCCAGCGGCGGCGCCTGCATTGCCGCCTCGTCCTGCGGCTGCAACTTCGAGGGCCGCCCGCTCGCGCCCGGCCAGGAGGTGTGGGCAGATGAGTATTGCAGGCGGCGCTGCACCTGTGACGCCGCCACCCAGCAGGTGCGCTGCAGCGACACGAAGGGCTGCCCAGCTGGAGAGCGCTGCCGCGTCCAGAACGGTCTCCTGGGTTGTTACCCCGACCGCTTCGGGAGCTGCCAGGCGTCTGGGGACCCGCACTACGTGAGCTTCGACGGCCAGCGATTCGACTTCATGGGCACCTGCACGTACCTGCTGGCCGGCTTGTGCGGCCAGGCCGCGGGGCTGCCTGCCTTCCGGGTGCTGGTGGAAAACGAGCATCGGGGCAGCCAGACGGTGAGCTACACGCGTGCTGTGCGCGTGGAGGCTCGTGGTGTCAAGGTGGCCGTGCGCCGGGAGTACCCTGGGCGAGTGTTGGTGAGTGATGGGCGCCCAAGGCCGGGTGGAGGGGCAGGGAATTCCCCTTAAAGAGTAGGGGTCTGGCCACTGGGGGAGGGTGGGGGTCTGCTAGAAGACCTTGTGGCCAGTGATTAGGCTTGGGGCCCCCCAGCCAGGCGGTGCTGCCTCTCCCTGGCTGTGTGACTTTGTCTCTCAGTGCCTCAGTTTTGTCCTCTGACAAATGAGATAATAAGATGGTGCCTCGCCAATGCGAGCCGCTTCACAAGGTGGTTGTGGAGGTTTGACGAGTTACTATTTGTAGGATGTTTAAACTGTTTTTTTAAAAAATTAATTAATTTATTTTTGTCTGTGTTGGGTCTTCGTTTCTGTGCGAGGGCTTTCTCTAGCTGTGGCAAGCGGGGGCCACTCTTCATCGCGGTGCGTGGGCCTCTTACTATCACGGCCTCTCTTGTTGCGGAGCACAGGCTCCAGACGCGCAGGCTCAGTAGTTGTGGCTCACGGGCCTAGTTGCTCCGCGGCATGTGGGATCTTCCCAGACCAGGGCTCGAACCTATGTCCCCTGCATTAGCAGGCAGATTCTCAACCACTGCGCCACCAGGGAAGCCCTATAAGATGTTTAAAAGAGACATTGGTGCCCAACAAGTGTTCAGTAAATGTTGACTCAATGTTTTATTGTTATGAACCCTCCAAAGTTAAAGATTGGTGCATTTTCTGGAGGAAAATTGATATTCAGAGAGTAAGGTGACATGTGAAAAGTTGGGAACAAAAGGTGTTGGGGGTTGTTACAGGGGTGTGGGGGTACTTACAGATGGGCCCACAGGGTTCTGGACAGAGGGTTCTTACAGGGTCCACCACCCAGTAAATTATATATATATATATATACACATACATATATATATGTATATATATATGTATGTATATAATATATATATATATATATATATATATATATATATATAATTTACTTCTATGTGTTAAATGCTTGACATACAGTAACTCATATGTTAATCTCTGTAACAACCCTGTGAAATAGGTAATCTTGTTAGAGGAGAAAACTGGGCACAGAGAAGTTAAGTCAACTATTCAAGGTCACACAGCTAATGAGTGGCACAGCCAATATTTGAAGCCAAGCTGTCTGGCTCCAGAGTCCATACTCTTAACCTCTGCATTCTATTGCCTTTCCTGAAGAAAGAGATGGAACAGGCAGGGATGGAAGTGGATGGAAGACTGTTCCAGGCAGAAGGAACAGCAACTGAAAGGCTCTGAGGCAGGAACAAACATGAGGGGTAGAGGAACAGCATGGAGACCAGTGGGCCTGGAATGGAGAGAGGGAAGGGAGAGCGAGGTAGGAGATGATGTAGGGGATGGCTATGATAGAGGCTTTTGATTTAATCTGAAACCTGAAGGATGAGGAAGAGACCACCAGGTGAAGAGTAGTGGTTGCTAGGCAGAGGGAACAACAGGTGCAAAGGCTGAGGCTGGACTGAACTTGAAGAGTTCAGGAGAACAGCACGGGGCCAAGGAGGCTGCACCTGAAAGAGTGAGCCTGGGGAGATGGGATAGAGAGGTTGGTACAGGATGAAGTCAGAAAAGAGGGGACAAGCAGGGCCTAGTGGGTAGAGGATTTGATTTTAAGATGAGATGTGAAGGGTAATGGGGAGGCAGCCAGACACAGAATAAAGATGTGGAAGAGGGTAGGTATGTTGCAAGCATAGGGTACATAGGGTATAGCAAGTGCAAAGGCCCTGAGGCTGGGCTGAGCTTGGTGAGTTCAGGAGAATATCAAAATGCCTGCATGGCTGGAGTTCCAAGGGTGGGGAATGAGGCAGTCCTGAAGAATTAAATTGGAGAGCAGTGAGGCTCAGATCATGTATGGTCTTCTAGGCCATTGTAAGGGGTTTGGATCAAAGCTGATGCCTAGAATATGAAGTAGAGGTGGCCAACTAAAGAGTGATGAGAGGTATCCCAGGAAGAGGTCACAACAAGTGCAAAGGCCCAGAGGTTGGAGTGCACTTAATATGTTCTGGGAGACAGCAAGGAGACAGCAGGGAGCCTGAGCGAGTGATGTGGGAGGTGGTGCAGGCACAAAGGCGGACAAGAGCCAAGGTTAAGCAGGATGTTCTAGGGAAGGGGCTTAGATTTAAGCCAAGTCCTAAAGAATGAAGGGGAAGCAGCCAGGAGAAAAGTGGTAGGCGGTGTTCTTGGCAAGGTGAAAAGGCCCTGAAGTTAGACTAAACTGGGAGAGTTGGGGGAATCTCAAGAAAGCCAGGGTGGCTACAGCAGAATGAGTAAGGGGGAGAGTGGGAGGAGGTTAGGTCAGGGAGGTAATAGGGAGACAGATCCTGTAGGCTTTGAAGGTCTTGGGTTAGGGATTTGGATTTAAGCAAATACTTGAAGGATGAAGAGAGGTGGATGATTTGCCAGGCAGTGGGAACAGCAAGTGCAAAGGCCTTGAGGTGGATCAAGCATAATATGCTCAAGCGGATAGCAAGGATCCCAGAGTAGCCAGAGCTGAGTGAGTGAGGGGTGAGTCACAGAGCCTTGAATACCCTGACCTCTTGGTCCTCCCGCATCTCTACCCAGGTGGACGGCATCCTTCAGTACCTGCCCTTCCAGGCGGCAGATGGGCAGGTGCAGGTGTTCCGCCAGGGCCAAGATGCTGTCGTGCGCACAGACTTTGGCCTGACTGTCACCTATAACTGGGATGCCCATGTGACTGCCAAGGTGCCCAGCAGCTATGCGGGGGCCCTGTGCGGGCTCTGTGGGAACTTCAATGGGGACCCAGCTGACGACCTGGCTCTGAGGGGTGGAGGCCAAGCTGCCAACGCACTGGCCTTCGGGAAGAGCTGGCAGGAGGAAACAAGGCCAGGCTGTGGAGCAGCTGAGCCAGGCGACTGTCCCAAGCTGGACACCCTGGTGGCCCAGCAGCTGCAGAGCAAGAAGGAGTGTGGGATCCTTGCCGACCCCAGTGGGCCCTTCCGGGAGTGCCACCACACACTGGACCCACAGGGTGCTGTGCGAGACTGCGTCTATGACCGCTGCCTGCTGCCAGGCCAGTCTGGACCACTGTGTGACGCATTGGCCTCCTATGCTGCTGCATGCCAGGCCGCCGGGGCCACTGTGCACCCCTGGAGGAGTGAGCAACTCTGCCGTGAGTACCGAAAGTGACGACTGGGGGACTCAGCCTTATGTATATTCATTAATGTATAAATATCATTAAGTCATTGAATTCTTATAACAGCCCCATGAGGTAGGGGCTATGGTTATACCCATTTAACAGATGAGGAACCAGAGGCTCAGAAAGTTTGTTACATGCCTGGGATCACGACAGCTAGGAAGTCACAGATGCAGTAAATATTTGTAAGATGGCTGAATACATCTGGTGGCCCCAGGTCTGATTCCCATTTGGCAGCTGTCATTCAGAGATGAGCTCCTAAGGATCCCTGCCTGCACATCTGGCAGTTGTCAGGCTGGTTGGTTTGGAGGATCTCAGTCAGGACTGCTTGTCTCTGCTCTGCTTGGTTTAATCTTCCAGCTGGCCAGCACAGGCTTCTTCACACAGTGGTCTCAAGGTTGCAAAGAGCAGCAAGGGCAGACAGCCCCCAGTGGGCAAGCACACTCCAGGCCTCTGCTTGACGTCACATTTGCTAATATCCCATTGGCCAAAGTCAGTACCATGGCCAAACCCAGAGTAAGGGGTGGCCAGCGTCAGTCTGTCACAATCCCCATCATACATCTCTGCCACAAACATATGCATGAGTGAGCAACATTTAATAAGTTTTAGAAATGCCTGAGACCATAGACTCTAAGTGTTAAAAAAAAAGAGTGAGTTATCATTGCAAGTCTCGTTAGTACACAACTGATAAAAATATTAAACACGGGGCTTCCCTGGTGGCGCAGTGGTTGAGAGTCCGCCTGCCGATGCAGGGGACACGGGTTCGTGACCCGGTCTGGGAAGATCCCACATGCCGCGGAGCGGCTGGGCCCGTGAGCCATGGCCGCTGGGCCTGCGCGTCCGGAGCCTGTGCTCCGCAACGGGAGAGGCCACAACAGTGAGAGGCCCACATATCGCAAGAAATATATATATATATATATTAAACACGTATTGGAAAGACATCTCTTAATGAGATGGATGGGGTTTTCCCCCAGTAGTTCATGTCTGTTGTTGGAAGGAGACAGGGTGTAGCATCAATTCTATTTTTCATTTTGTAGATATGATATTACTAAGTGGATGGAAGTGGCAGGAGTTCTGCCAGAGCAATGTCACTCCGTTCTTTGAACCCCTTTTGAGTTGCAGGGAAGTTAGTCACACTGAGAGATGCCATAAAACTTACTTTTTATGACTTCTAAGCAGCTGATTCTATGAGGCCCTCCTTCTGTTTTGTCGGGAGCAGAGCTGGAACTGATTTGATACCAGTGATGATTTGTCACCAGTAATAATTTGTCATCCATTGTCTCCACGCTTATGGTAATATTTGAAATTGTCCCTTCGTGTCCCTGGAAGTTTTCACATCCCCATGGCAGCACACTGTGTTAAGATTCGGGATTGTTCTCTTCTGTAAAGTGGGAGAAGCACACTTGCAAAAGGGACAGTGGGAAAGCAGATGCAACTCCATCAGAGGCGCATTCTCAGGCTGATCGTTTTTAGGAAGAACTTGCATAGTTAGAGCCAGGACTTGCGTGGCACACTTCCCATTGGGCAGGTTCTGTTCTAAGGGCTTAACAGCTCTCATTTCATCCTCACCACCACCCTGTGAGGTGGGATCATCAAGGAAATGGAACCGCAGAGATATTAAGTAACTTGCCTGGGGTCACAAAGCAGGGCAGCATGATTTGAGCCCAGGCCAGTTGACTCCTGAATTTGTACAGTTAATTGTTGCATTCTGTGGCCTCTGTAGTAATTGAGAATCTCTTATTTCCTTAAAACTACTCTTGCCGGGCTTCCCTGGTGGCGCAGTGGTTGAGAGTCCGCCTGGCGATGCAGGGGACACGGGTTTGTGCCCCGGTCTGGGAAGATCGCACATGCCGCGGAGCGGCTGGGCCGTGAGCTATGGCCACTGGGCCTGCGCGTCCGGAGCCTGTGCTCCGCAACGGGAGAGGCCACAACAGTGAGAGGCCCGC
>NW_006786304.1:4654024-4693360 GCF_000442215.2 Lipotes vexillifer
TTGGGATTTTTTTTTTTTTTTTTTTTTTTTTTTTTTTTGCGTTACGCGGGCCTCTCACTGCTGTGGCCTCTCCCGCCGCGGAGCACAGGCTCCGGACACCCAGGCTCAGCGGCCATGGCTCACGGGCCCAGCCGCTCCGCGGCATGTGGGATCCTCCCGGACCGGGGCACGAACCCATATCCCCTGCATCAGCAGGCGGACTCTCAACCACTGAGCCATCAGGGAAGCCTGATATTTTGCTATTCTCATTCATCTATCTCCTCCACCACCGCCCCTTTCTTTTTTTATTTTGTGGAAATATTTTAAAGCAAATTCTAGACATGAGTTTTGCCACAAATACTTTAGTAAACATCTCCAGCAGGTAGGACTTTTAAGCAACGTGACCACAGTGCTGTTATTACCAACAACAAAAATATCACTAATTCTTTAACATCCTCTAAAACCCAACCTGGGTTCGAATTTCCCCAATTGTCTAAAAATTGTGTTTTTTCACTTTAATTGAATGAGGATCTAGACCAAATCCACACTGCACTGGGTTGATTTGTCTGTATTCATTTTTATCCTGTAATAGCCCCCTCCTTTTTTTCTCCATCATATTATTATGAAAATTTTCAAATATACAAAAAAGTTGAAAGAATTTTACAGTGAACACACATATACTTACCATCTAGATTCTACAATCTGTGTTTTACTATACTTGCTTTATCACATGTCTATCCCTCTATCCACCCCTTCCTTTGTTCATGGAAAAAACAGGTCATTTATTCTACAAGAATTTCCTCCTTTCTGGATTTGGCTAGTTGCTTCTTCACAGTGTATTTAATTTGTCCCTCTGTCCCCTGATTCTCTTGTAAACTGGATATTAGATCTGTAATGGTGCTGTCCAATAGAACTTTGGTGATGGTGGAAATGTTCTATACCTAAGCTGTCCCATCTGGTCACCACTAGTCACGTGTGGCTGTTGGGCACTTGAAATCGAGCTAGTGTGACCAAGGAACTAAATCTTCAATTTTACTTAATTTTAATTAACTTACATTTAAACGGCCACGTGTGGCTATCGTATTGGTTGGTGCAGATAGAGGCTTGATTTGGTTCAGTTTTTAGGGGGGGGGGTTTCTTTTTTTGTGAGGAAACCACCTGTTTTATAATCTGGGATGACTGGAGTTTGGAGAGAGAAACAGGGATTCTTTTTTATTTTTTTCTTTACCACCCTGGCCAAATATTTTAATTTACTATAGAATTACTACCACCACTACTACATTACTGCTATAGAGTGAAGAAGGTAAAAATACTGCGTTCACACACACACTGCGTAGATGACACACACACACACACATTTGCATGGTTAAAATATGTACCACAGATCCACAGCTTGTTACCAACTTGAATAAGGTCATTAAAGACATTACAGATAAACCCAGACCACCGTTAAATTGGAATAGTATCTTAATTATCAGGAGTAGATTAACTGTGATATGTTTGCCAGGCCCCACTGAACAGAGGGTCTCCTTGCCGCTGTACCGCTTATACGTGTGAGTGTGTGTGAGCATGTGTGTGTGCATGCGTGTGTGTGTGGGGAGGTCCACGGTGTCCCCAGGGAGCAGGGATTCTTGATCCTGATGGCCGCTCTCCCTGCAGCCCTGAGCTGCCCGCCCCACAGTCACTACGAGGCGTGTTCCTACGGCTGCCCGCTGTCCTGCGGAGACCTCCCGGTGCCTGGGGGCTGTGGCTTCGACTGCAAAGAGGGCTGCGTGTGTGATGAGGGCTTCGTGCTCAACGGTGAGTCCTGCGTGCCACTGCCCTCCTGTGGCTGCGTGTACCAGGGCACCTACCACCCGCCCGGCCAGACCTTCCACCCGGGGTCGGGGTGCAATTCCCTGTGCCACTGTGAGGAGGGTGGCCTGGTGTCCTGTGAGCCCTCCAGCTGTGGCCCACACGAGGCCTGCCAGCCGTCCGGTGGTGTCCTGGGCTGTGTGGCTGTGGGTTCTGCCACCTGCCAGGCATCGGGAGACCCCCATTACACCACCTTCGACGGCCGCCGCTTCGACTTCATGGGCACCTGTGTGTACGCGCTGGCTCGGACCTGCGGGACCCAGCCTGGCCTGGCCCAGTTTTCCATCCTGCAGGAGAACATGGCCTGGGGCAATGGGAAAGTCAGTGTGACCAGGGTGGTCACTGTCCAGGTGGCCAACTTCACCCTGCGGCTGGAGCAGAAGCAGTGGAAGGTCACGGTGAGAGCAGGGCTGGAACGTGAAGGGAAGGGGCCTGGGGTAGAGGGTGATCTGTGGGTGGAGCATGTGTAGCACTCAGGCCAGGGGCAAGGGGCACAGAGCTCCGAGTAGATGTGGGAGGCATGGGGTCCGCAAAGAGAGGGAGTGCCAGTCAGAGCCTACAGTGGGGGACCAAGACCTTCTCCCATGTGGCTCAGTCTCCACCTCCCTGCCCCTTGATTATCCCCTCCGGACATCTACCCCTTCCACTCCATCTTCCCCTCCCTCCTGGTCCCTGCTTTCATAAAGGTGTTATTACATTGAGACCTGTATTCGTTTCCTGAGGCTGCTGTAACAAATTACCACCAACTTGGTGGCTTAAAACAACAGAAATTTATTTTCTCACAGTTGTGGAGGACAGAAGTCCGAAATCAAAGTGTTGGCAAGAGACGCACTGCCTCCAAAGGCTCTGGGGGAGAATCCTCCCTTTCCTCTTGCAGCTTCTGGTGGTTCCAGGTGTTCTTGGCTTGTGGCCACATCACTCCAATCCCTGTCTTCATTTTCACATGGCCTCTTCCCCTGTGTGTCCCTGTATCTTCTCCTCTTCTGGCTCTTTTAAGGACACTTGTCATTAGATATAGGGCCTACCCTAATCCAGGACGACCCCATCTCAAGATCTTTACCCTAATTACATCTGCAAAGACCCTTATTCCAAATAAGGTCATATTCTGAGGTTCTAGATGGACATATCTTTGGGGAACCACCATTCAACCCACTACAAGACCCTATTATTAGGCCCATTTTACAAATATGGAAACTAAGACCCAGAGAGGTGAGGTCACACAGATCTTCAGTGTCAGGCAGGGGCTTGATCTAGGGTCCGACCTCTCGAAGTGTACCCTCTGAAGCACGGCATCTCCCACCTCCCAGGTGAATGGTGTGGACAAGAGGCTGCCCGTGGTGCTGGCTGAGGGCCGGGTCCGCGCCTCCCAGCATGGCTCAGACGTTGTGATCGAGACTGACTTTGGCCTGCGCGTGGCCTACGACCTCATGTACAATGTGCGGGTCACCATCCCAGGCAACTACTACCAGCAGCTGTGTGGCCTGTGTGGGAACTACAACGGCGACCCCAAGGACGACTTCCAGAAGCCCAACGGCTCACAGGCAGGCAGCTCCAATGAGTTCGGCAGCTCCTGGGAGGAGGCAGTGCCAGGCTCTCCCTGCCTGCCCACCTGCAAGCCCGGCGAAAGCTGTGACACAGAGCTGGAGTGTAAACCTGAGCTGCAGGAGAAATACGAGCAGCAGCAGTTCTGTGGGCTCCTCACCAGCCCCACGGGGCCGCTGGCTGCCTGCCACAAGCTGGTGGACCCCCAGGGTCCCTTGAAAGATTGTGTCTTTGATCTCTGTGTGGGTGGCGGGAACGAGAGCATTCTCTGCAGCAACGTTCATGCCTATGTGAGTGCTTGCCAGGCAGCTGGAGGCCACGTCGAACCCTGGAGGACCGAATCTTTCTGTCGTGAGTGAGGGGCAGAGAGAGGGGGAGGTAGAGGCACAGAAGGGGCAGACCCTGGGCCCTGCAGCCTCTCACTCCCAGGGGCTCTGACCTGCACCCCCCTCTTTGCAGCAATGCAGTGCCCCCCTAACAGCCACTACGAGCTCTGTGCAGACACCTGCTCCCTGGGCTGCTGGGCACTCAGTGCCCCCCCGCAGTGCCCAGATAGCTGTGCCGAGGGCTGCCAGTGTGACTCCGGCTTCCTCAACGATGGCCAAGCCTGCGTGCCCATCCAGGAATGCGGCTGCTACCACAACGGTGTCTACTACGAGGTAGGGACCTGGTCATCCTGGGCAGAGCTGGGGACTGCAAGCTGGACCCCCCTCCCACTGCCCATTAGTCCCACGGCCTGTCCGCTTGGCCTCCTGAACGTCTCTCCCACCCACTCCTCTTCCCCTCACCATGGCCCCACCGTGGTCCAAGTTTGTCCTCTCCCAGCTCGCTCCCTTTCAGCCCTCACTTTTGCTCCCTCTCGTCTACCATCCCCAAGGTAGCAGGTAAGACCCTTCCAAATATGACCATAGGTCCTGCAACTTGAAACCATCCCCTGGCTCCCCAGGTCAAGTTTTGGCTTTGTATCCAGGTCTAGATTTCGTCTCTGTGATACCAGAGGCTAACTCCCTCTGCTTCCCTCTCCCACTCTCTGAGAGTTACTCCTTTTCCTTTGATTTGAGTGTGTGTTTATCTAAAGTTTGTCTCCCTCAAAGGTCTGAGAGCTCTGTGAGGGCAGGAACCCTCTCTGTTTACCTCCTCATACGAATAATAATAGTACTACAGCAAACAGGTGTATGGTGCTTACTATGTGCTGGTTACTGCTTTAAGTGCTGTATGTACAATATATATGAATTTATTTATTTATATATAATATATATACTTTTTATATAATGTTATATATAAACTTTTTATTATAAAAATTTTCACACAGGCAGAAGTCAAGAGAACAGTATAATAAATCTCCATGTACCCATCACTCAGCCTCAAAAATAATCAACATTTTCCCAATCTTATTTCATCGCTACCCCCGTTTCCTCTCCATTCTGCATATTTAAAGGAAATCCTTTTTCATTTCATCTGTACTTTATATGTATTATTAACTCAGTTATACTTTCATAAGTTGGTGCCATTATTACCTGAAACTTACAGATGAGGAAACTGAGGCATAATGAGGCTAAGTAATTTGAGCAGAGTGGTGTAACTTGGAAATAACAGAAACAGGCTTCAGACCCAGGCAATCTGCTCCAGAGCCTTTGCCCTTAATTCCTATGTTTCTCCCACACAGCAGACATTTAGTAGCTATTTTGGAATAAACAAATGAGTGAGTAAATGAATGAAACTGAATGAATGAATAAATTGGGCCCCAAGGCCATGCTGTGCCTTAGACAAGGGGCCACCCTGCTGGAAGATGTCCCTTTTATGTCCTCCAGACCCCTTTATGCCCGGAACACCAAAGTTGCCAGAGTCAGCTCCCGCCCTGATAGCTGTGTCCTCTGTCCCCACAGCTGGGGCAGACTGTACTCATTGACAACTGCCAGCAGCAGTGCGTGTGCCACGCTGGAAAAGGCCTGCTGTGCCAGGACCACAGCTGCAATCCAGGGCAGGTGTGCCAGCCCTCAGGAGGTGTCCTGAGCTGCGTCACCAAAGGTGCTGGGTTGGGGCCAGGGCCGGTGTGGCTGGGGTAACAGAGGACAGGGACGCTGGAGCTGAGGGTGATATGACCCGGCTCTTCACGGTGGGAGGCACAGAGGACTAAGGATTGAAGTCTCAGACCTGGGGACCCCTAAGCTGGGATTCCCAGGGCCAGGGGCAGTAGCCCTTCAGACTGGAAGGCAGGGACTCTTATGGTGGAAACCAGGCTGCGGGAACCCTCAGGGATAGGTTTCCCAGGGCAGATGGCAGAGACCATCAGCGTAAGGCAGGGACCGGCAAACTTTTTCTCTAATTGGCCAGATGGTAAATATTTAAACTTGCAGGCCATACAGTCTTGCTCACAACTACTCAACTCTGCCTTTGCAGCATGAAATCAGCTGTGGACTTTGTAAGTGAATGGGGTGTGGCTCCAATGAAATTTTATTTACAGAAACCGGCAGCTGGAAGTGTATAGTTTGCTGGCCACTGGTATGTGGGTTTAGGCTTAGGGTTTCAGACACCATCCCCAAGGGGTAGAGGAGACTGGGACCCACAGGGACAGAAAGCAGAGTCCTGAGGTCTAAGGCAGAGACCCCACCAAAGCCAGGGTCTTGAATACAGGACCCACCTCAAGTGAAAGATCAGGATTTATAGGGACACAGTCTCAGACAGGGGACACCTCTCAGGATTAGGTCTAAGCCACAAAGCCACCCCACAGGACTGACTTCACGGGGTGCAGGGCAGAGAATAATTCCCTTATTCCTGAGGATAAAGGGATATACCTCCAGAAATGACTGAGATCTCAGGGGTGATGGGCAGGATATCAGGGACTCCCAGGGACCGGAGTATCTTGGTCAGAGTCCAACAGGAGACAGAAGCCACACAGTAGCTTAAATAGGGAAAGTTTAATAGAATTCTTTGCTTGTAATAGGGATTGACTACTAAGGGATAAAAAGAACGCCGACGAACATAGGAAGAGCAGATGTAGGGAGCAGCCCCTGCCCCCAAAGGTTACAGCAGAGCACCTAAGGAAGGGAGGAATTGGGAAGATGGCCCCCACTCCAAGGCTGAGAGGCAGATCTCATTGGAGGGTGGCAGAGAGGTTTTGCAGGCTGAGCTGGAAGGTGGGAAAACCCTCACTGGGGTGCTGGCAAAACTCACTGGGAAGCCACCTGCCGGGGTGCCTGAGTGACTCGCTGGGAAACCAGCTGGGGCCAGTGAACCTCACCGAGTGGGTGTCCCCCGGGCTGCTGGCCCTGCTTGCCACCAGGAGCCTGGAGAGCAAAGCCCACTGGAAGCAGAGCATCCCCTTCCTCCTGCTGTGACCCTCCAGCACCTTCTGCTGACAAAGCCTAACTTTATTGGTGGATTTGGAGCTAAGGGGCAGTCAACTGAAAACTGGCACAGGGGGAGAGAGAAGGAAGTTTTAAGGCTGGGGTCTTGGGCACAGGGGTTCCAAAAGCTGGGTTCACAGATTCAGTGGCCCCCTTGGACAAAGAGACCCTCGGAGGTAAGGCCTGAGAAATGAGATCCCCAAGGCCAGGGTCTTAGGCACAGCAACCCCAGGGAGATAGAATCTTGCACAGAGGGATTGCCAGGCTATGAGACTCAGATACAGGAACCCTGGGGTCAGGGTCTCAAATGGTGGGACCTCTGGGGTTAATTTCTCACCAGAAAGTTCCTGAAGTACCTTGGTCTTGGGCACAGAGACCTCCAGGACCTGGGTCTCAGGTATGGTGGCCCTCAGGAGGCTGGGAGCTCAGGTGTGGGGCAATCCGGGCCCGAGGTCTTGGACACAGAGAACCCTGGGCTGTGGATGCCCTCATGGATGCCCACAGGGCTAGCATCACAGACACAGGGACTCCTGTGTCTCTGGTCTCAGACCTCGGTCCTCTGGGGCTGATATCTCAAGCAAGGGGACCCCAGAGCCTGGGTGTCAGATGTAGGGACCCTAGGACCTGTGTCTTGGCTGCAAGGACCTTGGGGCCTGGGTCTCAGACAACAAACAGCAGGGCCTGGGTCTCAGATGTGGGGACCTTTGACAGGGTCTCGGACACAGAGTTTCAGACGTGGAGGGGTGCCCAGGGCCTGGTCTCAGAAATGGCAGACTGTAGGGCCTGCATCTCAGATGGGAGGAACCTGGAATCTGGTCTCACCCCCAGTTGCCCTTAGAGCCAGTGTCCCTCGTACAGATTGGGGCAGATGCTGGGAAGTAGCTGGCCGTATGCTTGGCAGCCCCTCAAGGTCCTCTCTCCTCTGCCCCCAGACCCGTGCCATGGTGTGACGTGTCAGCCACAGGAGACATGCCAGGAGAAGAATGGCCAGGGTGTGTGCGTGCCCAACTACGAGGCCACGTGTTGGCTGTGGGGTGACCCACACTACCACTCTTTCGATGGCTGGAACTTTGACTTCCAGGGTACTTGTAACTATGTGCTGGCATCAACCAGCTGCCCTGGGAGCAGTGCCCAGGGCCTGACATCCTTCACTGTCACCACCAAGAATGAGAACCGGGGCAACCCCTCTGTGTCCTACGTGAGGCTGGTCACCGTGACCACCCTCAACACCAACATCTCCATCCACAAAGGCGAGATCGGCAAAGTCCGGGTAAGGATGGCCCCCGAGCCCCCAGGTAGGGTGGGAAGGGTCCTGCCAGCCACAGTTAGGAGCTCAGTGCTCTCTCTCTTCATTTAGGCCTGAAACAAAATGGCAGCAAGAGCAATAATAATTACAACAAAAACATCACCCCTCTATTGGGAATTAAATGAGCCTAGCCCTTTGTTAAGGGCTTTAATGTAGGACTTAAATTTTGCCTTTTTAGAATTTGCCTTTTTAGAGATCTGGGTTTGAATCCAGGCTCTCCTTATGAGCTGTGTGATGTTGGGCAAATGACTTGACTTGGTGGGCCTCAGTTTCCTCATCTGTGAAATGGGGATCATAGCAGGCCCTGCCCCACAGTGAGATGATGCATGTAAAGTGCTCAGCTGAGGGTCTGACCCAGGTAAGCACCCTTGACTGTTTGTGAGGGAACAAATGAGAGGCCCAGAGCCTCCGACATGAAGAGAAATTGAGAGAGATGGAGAGAGAGAGAGATGGACTGCCCAGAATAATGGAGATGCAGATTAATGGCAGCTCACAGGGAGAGAATGAGGTACGGAACAGAGCAGGTCCTCAATAAACGATGGTGAGTGAGTGGAAGAAATGCCCAGACACACAGAGATGCACAGGAGATGATGAGAGAGGGAGGGACTAGGTGAATGAGACCCAGAGAAAGACCCAGAGAGATGGACCTAGAGAGAGAATGTCACACACACATACACACACACACACGCACACACACACAGAGATGCAGAGAGAGATAGTGCACAAGTGAGAGAGACACAGAGAAGGGAGGGGGCCCAGAGAGAGAGACAAATGAGAGAAACTCATAGAGAATCCAGAGAGAGAGAGAGAGATCTAGATGTAGAAAGAGGGAGAGAAACAGAGAGAGAGAGAGAGAAAGATGAGGGAGGGAGACAAAGATCAAAAGAGAAACCCAGGGCTTCCCTGGTGGCGCAGTGGTTGAGAGTCTGCCTGCTGATGCAGGGGACACAGGTTCGTGCCCTGGTCCAGGAAGATCCCACATGCCGCGGAGTGGCTGGGCCTGTGAGCCATGGCCACTGAGCCTGCGCGTCCGGAGCCTGTGCTCCGCAACGGGAGAGGCCACAACAGTGAGAGGCCCACATACCGCAAAAAAAAAAAAGAGAAACCCAGAAAAAGCAGCAGAGTGGGCTTTCATTCTCCAGGGCCTGGACTAGAGCAGATGTCCATAATGTTTGTCAAATGACTATATGACCAGCAGTCACGGGGAAGGCCTTGGCAGCTCCCAGCCACGGCAGGACGAGCGAGGGAGGCAGGGGGCCAGAGCCGGGCCTTGGCATCTCCAGTGACCTATGTTTGCCTCCCTTCCCCCTCTTCCCCCAGGTGAACGGTGTGCTGACGGCATTGCCTGTCTCTGTGGCCAGTGGGCAGCTTTCAGTCACCCAGGGCGCATCGAGAGCGGTGCTGGCCACCGACTTCGGGCTGCGGGTCAGCTATGACTGGGATTGGCGAGTGGAGGTGATGCTGCCCAGTAGCTATCACGGTGTGGTGTGTGGGCTCTGTGGGAACATGGACCGTAACCCCAGCAACGACCAAGCCTTCCCTAATGGCACGCTGGCTCCCTCCATACCCGTCTGGGGCGGCAGCTGGCGGGTTCCAGGCTGGGACCCACTGTGCTGGGATGAATGTCAGGGGTCCTGCCCAACATGCGCCGAGGACCGACTGGAGGAGTACAGGGGCCCCCACTTCTGTGGACCCCTGGCCCCTGGCTCCGGAGGCCCCTTCGCTGCCTGCCACGCCCACGTGGCCCCTGATAGCTTCTTCAGGGGCTGCGTTCTGGATGTCTGCCTGGGCGGTGGAGCCCAGGACATACTTTGCCAGGCTCTGGCTGCCTATGCCGCTGCCTGCCAGGCTGCTGGGATTGTCATTAAGGACTGGAGGACACAGGCCGGCTGCGGTGAGTGTTGGGGGACAGAGCAGAAGCTGAGGGCAGGGGTCCTGTCTCTTTGGGGCTGGTTTGGTTTCACTCCAGTCCTTCTGGGTCTGTTTGTTTGGTTTTTTCTCTCTGTCTCTCTGTTTTTGTTATTGTCTCTCAGTCTCTTGGCGCTTGTCTCGGTGTCTCCCTTTGATTGTCTCATCTTCTCTCTCCCTGTCTCTGGGTCTTTCGTTGTCTCCTGCTCTGTCTCTCGTGGTCTCTGTCTGTCTCCTCTTACCCTACCCTCAGACCCCACCTCCTGACACCATTCTCTCCCTTTCTTTCCCTCCCACTCCTTCATCCACCCACAGAGCTCTCCTGCCCAGAAAACAGCCACTACGAGCTCTGTGGCCCACCCTGCCCAGCCAGCTGCCCGTCTCCTGCACCCCCCACCGCCCCTGCCCCATGTGAGGGCCCCTGCACCGAGGGCTGCCAGTGTGACTCAGGCTTCGTGTTGAGCGCCGACCGCTGCGTTCCCCTGGATGGTGGCTGCGGCTGCTGGGCCAACGGCACCTACCACGAGGCAGGCAGGGAGTTTTGGGCTGATGCCACCTGCTCCCAGCGGTGCCACTGCGGGCCTGGCGGTGGCTCACTGGTCTGCAAGCCTGCCAGCTGCGGGCTAGGTGAAGAGTGTGCCCTACTGCCCTCAGGCCAGCATGGCTGCCACCCTATCAGCACAGCTGAGTGTCAGGCCTGGGGTGACCCCCATTACATCACCCTGGATGGGCACCATTTCAACTTCCAAGGCGCCTGCGAGTACCTGCTGAGTATGCCCTGCCACAGACCACCCCCGGGTGTAGAGAACTTCACGGTCATTGTAGCCAATGAGCACCGGGGCAGCCAGGCCGTCAGTTACACTCGCACTGTCACCCTGCACATCTACAGCCACAGCTTCGCCCTCAGTGCCCGCTGGCCCCGACAGCTGCAGGTGAGGGGTCAGTGGGCCAGGCAAGAGCATGTGCCAGCCCTGGAGTTGCCTGGGACAGTTAGGGGTCTGCCACTACTCTGATTGCCTTTCACAGGTTAACAGGGCAGACGGAGGGATCAAGAGAGAGTATAGGCCTTGGAGCTGGATGGCATGGAGTAGTGGCTTCCCCATCTCTGAGCCTTAGTTTATTCCTCTGTAAAATGGGTCTAAGAACAGTACCTACTTCAGAGGGTAATGTGAGGAGCCAGTGACATCGTGCCTATAGTCGCTCATTCTTAGTACTACTATTATAATTACAAGGGGGGAGGTCACGTGCACAGGGACCCTACCCGCCACCCCACCCCACCCCCGCCACTAGATAGTGGAGTCAGGATTCGAACCTGTGCCTGCGACGTTCACCACCCCCCACTCCCACCCCGACCCTGTAGGTGGACGGCAGGCTGGTGGCGCTGCCCTTCCAGCTGGACTCGCGCCTGCGCGCACACCTGAGCGGCGCCGACGTGGTGGTGACCACGGCCACGGTGATCTCGCTGGCTTTCGACGGAGACAACAACGTGCGCCTGCGCGTGCCGGCGGCGTACGCGGGCGCCCTGTGTGGCCTGTGCGGGAACTACAACCAGAACCCCAACGACGACCTGAATGCGGTGGGCGGGAACCCGGACGGCTGGCAAGTGGGCGGCGCCGAGGGCTGCGGGGAGTGCGTGCCCGGGCCGTGCCCGCAGCCCTGCACGCAGGAGCAGCAGGAGCCCTTCGGCGGTCCGGACGCCTGCGGCGTGATCTCTGCCCGCGATGGCCCGCTGGCGCCTTGCCACAGCCGCGTGCCGCCCACGCAGTACTTCCAGGCCTGCTTGCTGGACGCTTGCCAGGCTCAGGGCCATCCGGGAGGCCTCTGCCCTGCCGTGGCCGCCTATGTGGCAGCCTGCCAGGCCGCTGGGGCCCAGCTCGGCGAGTGGAGGCGGCCGGACTTCTGTCGTGAGTACTGATCCATGCATGGGCCGCATAGCAGGGGTCTCCCCTCCTCCCCCCTTCCTAGGGCTCTAAGACAAGAGCCTTCTCCTCGGTGGGGCTTTGGCACCACCCTGCCTCCCCTGAGCCCAGATATCTCCTGTGAAAGAAACACCTTGGCGTTCACACACTGAAATATACCAGGTCACATGCTGCAGTGGTAGAGACTCAGATACACGTGGTTGGAAACCCTGCGTCCAGTACCCTCTCAGGATTCATGCGCTCAGATAGACTGGGGTGGCTGATCCTGTCCAAGCTACACAGCTAGATAACACCTGGTCAGGTAGATTCTCTCAGCTACCCCTGGTCAGAGAGACCTAGAGAGTTACACCTGGTCAGATGCCCCTAGACGGTTTTAAACAGGGAAATACACAGGGTTGGATAGAATTGGTCCCATAACCTCAGACAGAGACTCCTCTGGTTAGAGACACTTGATCACATTTACACTGAGACACATTTAGGCAGATATACCCACGTAGAATCAGGACCCTGACATAGCCCCAGGCAAATACATACAGATTCATGGTCAGATAGTCCTGGGCAGTTCCCCTCAGACAGATCTCCTGGTCAGATTTATCCTGTCAGCTTCACCCAATCCACGTACATGTGGTCAGAGTCACACACTGACAGACCCTGTTGTCGAGACCGTGAGAGGCTCCAGGTCAGACACTGACAGTCAGGCATACTCGTGTGGATTCATACCCCAAGGTACATCTGGGCACACACCCTGGCCAGATTCACACCCTGAGATACAGTTGGTTCCTGCATATCTTGGTCAGATATATGGGGTTGGATTCACCCAGTCAGATTGACTCGATCTTTAGAAACACTTGATCCGGTTGACACACTACCTGGGCAGAGAGACCCCAGATCCCCACACTGAATCCCCCCGCTCAGATCCCTGGACAGATTCACTCACGAAATGTGCTCAGGCAGAACATACAGATGCACCTGGGCAGGTTCTCTCGCTCTGTGCCTCCCCTGTGTTCCTCCCTCATGCCTGCCTGGCTCATTCCCCTCTTGTCCCCACAGCCCTCCAGTGCCCGGCCCACAGTCACTACAAGCTCTGTGGTGACTCCTGCCCTGTGAGCTGCCCTAGCCTCTCAGCACCCGAGGGCTGCGAATCCACCTGCCGGGAGGGCTGTGTCTGCGACGCTGGCTTTGTGCTTAGTGGAGACACCTGCGTGCCTGTGGGCCAGTGCGGCTGCCTCCACGAGGGCCGCTACTACCCACTGGGCAAGGACTTCTACCCGGGTCCTGAGTGTGAGCGGCGCTGCGAGTGTGGGCCGGGCGGCCAGGTCAGCTGCCAGGAGGGCGCGGCCTGCGGGCCCTATGAGGAGTGCCGGTTACAGGACGGCGTCCAAGCCTGTCGCCCTACAGGCTGTGGCCGCTGCCTGGCCAGCGGGGGCGTCCACTACATTACCCTCGACGGCCGTGCCTATGACCTGCATGGCTCCTGCTCCTATATCTTGGCCCAGGTCTGCCACCCACAGCCTGGGGACGAGGACTTTACCATTGTGCTTGAGAATAATGCGGCTGGAGATCCCCAGCGTCTGGTGGTTACTGTGGCTGGCCAGGTTGTGGGCCTGGCTCGAGGGCCGCAGGTAAGTGGACGTGGCCTTGCCCTGGGGGTCTGAGGGCAACCTGGCCCCACCTTGGAGGCTCTGAGGGGGACAGGGCCCACCCTGGGGGTTTTGAGCGAGATATGACCCTGCCCCACGGGGGGACTGAACAAGACACAGCCCTGCCCTGGGGTCTCTGAAGGGGACACGACCCTGCCCTGGGAAGTCTGGGGGGGACATCGCCCCACCCCAGTGTGACTGAGAGAGAGACAGCTGCATCCTGGGAGTCTGAGGGAACTGCCTTACCTGCCTTACCTGTGCTTCTGTGAGTCCCTGACGCATCTGACCCTCCATCCAGGTCACTGTGGACGGCGAGGCCGTAGCCCTGCCTGTGGCTGTGGGCCACGTGCGGGTGACCGCCGAGGGCCGGAACATGATTCTGCAGACCACCAAGGAGCTGCGTCTTCTTTTTGACGGCGATGCCTACATCCTCATATCCATCCCTAGCCCCTTCCGTGACCGGCTTTGTGGCCTCTGTGGGAACTTCAACGGCAACTGGAATGATGACTTTGTCCTGCCCAGTGGCACCATGGCCCCCAGCGTGGATGCCTTTGGAGCTGCATGGCGGGCACCCGGCTCCTCCCAGGGCTGTGGCGAGGGCTGTGGGCCCCAGGGCTGCCCCGTGTGCTCAGCAGAGGAGACGGCACCATATGAGAGCCTTGAGGCCTGCGGGTGGCTCCAGGATGTCAAGGGCCCCTTCTCGGCCTGCCATGCAGCTCTGAGTCCCTCTGAGTACTTCCGCCAGTGCGTGTATGACCTCTGTGCCCAGAAGGGCAACAGTGCCGCCCTCTGCCGCAGCCTGTCAGCCTACACAGCGGCCTGCCAGGCAGCTGGCGTGGCTGTGAAGCCCTGGAGGACAGACAGCTTCTGCCGTGAGTGTCCATGGGCCCCTGGGAGGACTTCAGGCCAGGCTCGGGGGCACCCTCTGGCCTGCTCCCTGTCCTGTCTGCATCTCAGGAGCATTCCCCAGCTCCTCCCACAGCACACCCTGCTGGCTTCCCTCCTGCCTGGCTGACTGGCCCTTCTCAGACTCCTTTCAGGGGCCCGCTCTCCTGAGACCTCAGATACAGTTCTTCTCAAGGCCCATCCTGAACCGTTTTTGTGGTGACCTTGGAGGGTGGGTCGGGCAGGTCAGAAGCTCACCCAATAAAGCCTGAGTCTGTGGCTCACCCAGTTCCTCCAGGATGGGACCATAGCCCCTCAGATCCTTTAAGACAAGGCCGCAGCTCCCTCAGACGCCCAGCCCAAGACTGTACCTCTTAGATACCCCCTGTTAAGGCTTATCTGTTTCCTTCAAACCCCCAGGACAGGGCCATGTCTCCCTGGACTCTCCTGGACAAGGCAGTGGCCACTCATGCCCCCAGGGCAGGGCTGTGTCTCCTTCATTCTCCTCAGGGTAGGACCTACATCCAGGCCCATACCTACCCTTACAGCCTTAGATTTGTCCTCGGTGCTGGCAGTAGACACTGCCTGTCTCCATGTCTGACCTCTCTCCTGACTGCCAGCCTCATGGGTCCAGTGACCTCCTGGACACTTTGCACTTGGTGTCCTCAGGGTCCCTCATACACCTCCTGTGTTCCTGTATGACATCAGCATTTCACCCTAAACCTGATCCTCCTATTCCTGATCCTGGTCCTCATCGCGGGGCAGCCACACCATCCACCAATTGCTTAGCCAGAGCCCAGGCCCTCATTCTGGTTGCTTCCCCTGGGTCCTCACAGCCCCCATCCTGGCCCTGACCCCTCTGCCTGTGCTTCCCACATCCTGGCCCTGACCTTCTGTCTGTATTTCCCCAATGCAGCCCTGATCACACTGGGCCACCGCTATCTGTCCCACTGACAGATAGGGCAGGGCCTGGAGCTGTCTTCATTGCTGTGTCCCCAGCACCGGCAGCCCAGAGCTGGGTGTGCAGTAGGCCCCATTCATTATTCAGTGGCCGTGTGTAGGCGTGACCCCACCCTGCCTTCTCTCTCCGCAGCACTCCAGTGCCCTGCCCACAGCCACTACTCCATCTGCACGCGCTCCTGCCAGGGCTCCTGTGCGGCTCTCTCTGGCCTCACGGGCTGCACCACCCGCTGCTTTGAGGGCTGTGAGTGTGACGACCGCTACCTGCTGTCCCAGGGTGTCTGCATCCCTGTCCAAGACTGCGGCTGCACCCATGACGGCCGATACTTGCCAGTAAGCAGGAGCTTGAGATGGGCAGGGAGGGTGGAGGGGCTTGAGGGGGACTCAGAGTTTCTGTGCTGACCCCCTCGAGGATGGGGACAGAGAAGCTGCTACCACTTCCCTGCTTGTGACTCAATGTTAGTAATGTCCCTGTGTTAGTTTCCTGTGGCTGCTGTGACGAATGACCGCAACTCGGTACCTTAAAACAAGAGAAATTTATTCTCTCACAGTTCTGGAGACCAGAAGACAGAAATCAGGATAACTGGGGCAAGATGTCGGCAGGGCGGCACTCCCTCCAGAGGCTCTAGGGGAAAACCTGTTCCTTGTCTCTCTCAGCGTTTGGTGGCTGCAGGCATTCCTTGGCTTATGGCCACGTCACTCCAATTTCTGCTTCCATGTCGCATTTCCCCTCCTCTTCTGTATGTGTCATAAAATTTCCCTCTGGCTCCTCCTTATAAGGATACACTTGATTGTATTTAAGGCCCACCCAGGATAATTTCAGCATCTCAAGATTCTTAATCACACCTGCAAACACCCTTTTTCCATATAATGTAACATTTACTGGGTCTAGGACCTGATGTCTTTGGGGTGGCCATTATCAGGCCTACTACAGTCTCCTTCCTGAGCCTCATTTTCTCCATCTGTAAAATGGGGTTAATCATCATCATTGCACCATAGGTGTCTGAGGAATCGGGGGTGATTGTGCTCGAAAGGCACCCACTGAGCACTGGGCCTCACCCTCCATGTTCATCACACTCAGTAAAAATAATAGTAATTTATAGCAGCACAGCTACAGTCATTTAATAATGGGAATCGAAAGTTAATAGTTGATTTACTTTTGTGATTGATATTTTTTGAGCTCTTACTATGCACCAAGTTTGTTACAGACGTCATTTGATAGTCACAGCAATTCTACGAGTCACGTACTATTGTTATTTTCCCCATTTTATGGATGACAGAGAGAAGTCAGTCCAAGGCTACCCGTTAGCAAGTGGAGAGTCTGGGATGCACACCCCAGCAGCCTGGGCTTACCTTCTGAACTACTAGGCTGTCCTGCTTCTTCAAAAGCATATTTATCAAATAAAGGAAAGATGGATTACCACATCCCTTCCCCGTTCCTCCCAGTTTTATTAACGGCAGAAAGGTAGGCTAGAGTGTCTAGAAGTGCAGGACTTCTGCAGAAGAAGATGCCAAACTACTCCTACTCCTTCCTTCAGGCCTCACCACCTACGGGAAGCCCTCTCTGATCCCCTAGGCGGGGTTAGGCTCCTCCTCTGGACTCCCACAGACCCCTGTGCTTCCCCATGCCAGCCTCGACCACTCTGCCCGTGCTAGAAGGTTTCTTGGATTTGTGGGTCTGATATTCAGGGGAGAGGTCTGGGCTGGAGACATAAATGGGGGAGTCATCAGTATAGAGATGGTAATTTTTTTTAATTAAATGTATTCATTTTGTTTAAAGTTCTCAAACATTTATTTTTAAATAATTCAAATTTAAGAAAAATTGCAAGAATAGTACACAGAACTCCTGCCTACCCTTTACTCAGGTACTTTGAATGTTGACCTTTTCTGCCACTTTATCATCCCCTCTCTCTCTATCTCTCTCTCTCTCCATATATATATATATATATATATGTTTGTATGCATACACACATACTGCTTTTTCTGCACCATTTGAGAGTATGATGCAAACATAGTACCCCTTTACCCCTAAATACTTTTGCAAGGATTTCTTAAGAATTAAAAAACTCATTTGATCTGACCACAATACAATTCAAAGTCAGAAAATTAATACTGACTTGATACTGTTATCTAACGTAAAGGTTTTATCTGAATTTCACCTGTTGTCCCAATAATGGTCTCTATAACAATTACCCCCACCCGACCCACACCCTGGGCCAGGGTGCGGCTGAGGATCAGACACTGCTTTTAGTCTTCATGAGATTTGGTGAGATCACCAGGTAGTAAATGGTAGATAGAGAAAGAATAGATCTGAGGACTAAGCCCTGGGCAGGATAGTGTTCAGGATTTGGGAGATGAGGAGGAACTTGAAAATGCAGTGAAGAAAGAGCAGCCAGTCAGACAGGAGAAAGTCCATTTCCTGGAATTGGGTTTCCAGAGCCCTCTGTTCTAGGCTGGGGGTGCCAGGGCTCTGGAATATATCCAGTGCCCATACCTACCTGTATCAGTTAGCTTTTGCTGGGTTGCAAACCACCCCCAAAACATAGTGGCTTAAAACAATGGTTTGTTTTGTTCACAATTTGCAGCTCTGCAGTTTGGGCTGGGATCAGCAGGGCAGTTCTTCTGCCATCCCCTGGGCTCACTCATACATCTGTCGTCCCCCAGTGGATCAGCTGAGGGCTGGCTGTCTCTCTTCCACGGGGTCTCTCAGACTCAGGCAGGCTAGCCTGTGGTGTCTGGGAAGGGTTCCGAGAAAGAGAGAGGAAACCTGTAAGGTCTGTAACCTCTTGAGGTCCAGGCTTGAACCTGGCACAGCGTTGCTTCTGCTGCATTGTAATAACCAAGGCATAGTCTTAAGGCCAGCCCAGATTCGTGACGAAGGGGAAACTCCATTTCTTAATGGGAGCTACTGCAAAGTCACTCTGCATGGGTCCAGAGGGTTGACGGGTTGTGTCTGTTTTTGCAGCCCACCGCACCACTGTAACCTGGCCCCTTTCTGTGCACAGGTGAACTCCTCCCTGCTGACCTCAGACTGCAGCGAGCGCTGTTCCTGCTCCTCGAGCACCGGCCGGACGTGCCAGGCGGCCAGTTGTCCGCCAGGCCGCGTATGCGAGGTCCAGGCTGGGGCCCGGGACTGCTGGGTCTCCCGTGGCCTCTGTTCCCTCTCTGTGGATGCCAACCTCACCACCTTCGATGGGGCCCGCAGTGCCGTCAGCTCCCCCGGCATCTACGAGCTCTCTTTCCGCTGCCCGGGACTACAGGAGACCGTCCCGTGGTACCGTGTGGTTGCTGATGTCTGGCCCTGCAATGGCAAAGCTGCAGTTCTGGGCAGCGTTCACATCTTCTTCCAGGATGGACTGGTGACTGTGACCCGAAACAAGGGCGTGTGGGTAAGCCTGGACACAGGGGGCATGTCTCCCCCGGGCTTTGTTCTTCCTGTTGCAGTGTCCCTACATTCCTGGCAGCCCATCTGTCTTGCTGTCTGTTTTCTTTACAGATCTCTGCAGTTTGTTTCTCTGGATTTCTATTTGTGTCAGTACTTCAAACTTAGTCCCTCTATTCTGGCTGAGCTCTTGAAGAGCAAAAACACATTCAGGTAACTTACTAGTTTTGATTTTAGTGTTAACCAAGACTCTGTTGGCTGCAAGTGACAGAAAACCAAATTCAGAGTGCCTTGAGTAAAAATGAATTGATTGGCCCACATAACTAGAAAATCCAGGGACAGAGCCTCAGGAGTGGCTGGATCCAGGTGCCTGGCAGTGTCATCAGGATTTGTACCTCTGTGTTTTAGACTTGCTGTCCACCAAATCAGCTTCATTCTCTGCGACTCCCCACAACATACTCATGAGACAGGGACTATTATTATTCCCATTTTACACAGAGGGGAAACTAGGGCCCCAAAAGGTGACATCATTTACCCAAGTCACTCAGAGAGTACCCAGGAGATCCAGGCTTTGAACCCACCGGCACCCAGGCTCTGAACCACTTTGATGGGAATGGAGTGTGGTGGTGACTGTGTGGATATAAAGGACCAAGATGGACTCCAGGTGCAGTGCTCAGTGGGAACACCCTTTGGACTCTATCAATCCCAGGCCACGTGACCCTTCCCTCAGCCGTCTTTCAGCTTGCTCTTAGGGCCCCCTCAGGCCTGTCATTGTTTGCCTCATGAGTCCATTCCAGCCCCAGTGGGTTCTCCCTTCTGCCCCTTGACTTCTGTTGACTTACCACTGCCTTGCATTTGCCAAACCCCACAGTTCTCACCACCCCAATTCCAAATTTCTAGAGAGAGGATCTGGCCGAACTGAGGGCTGATGCTGACTCAGAGTCTAATCAGCCGTGGCCCAAGTAATAGAGCCTAAGACCCAAACACAGATGTCAGGCTGCCCTAAAGTTCCCATGTCTCTGTTTCCATGACCTGTTCACTGATTGCAGAGGCATCCACTGGTGTCTTCTGGGTCTAGTGGGGCGATAAAGCCAATCAATGCTCCACACACTCCTCCCCCAGTGAATGGTCTGTCTACATCCCTCCACCAAGGCATCGAGATGGTCCAAGACTCAGCCCTGCTGAAAGCAGGGAAGCTTGAGTTCTCTTGCTAGTGTATCTGGACCAGTCACTCTTTTTCTCCGGCCTCTGCTTGATCCATATTCAGGTGAACAGACCCCTACTCTTGACCTTCCCTTGCTCCTCTATCAAGAGACGATTCTGTACACAGCAGATGTTCTAGAAATGTGAATCAGATCAGGGCATTCTGCTGCTTAAGACTCTACAGTGACTTCCCAGAACAACATTCCAAACTCAAGCCACCTCCCTTCCATGGCCTTGTGTGATCGGACTGCTACCAGCCCCACCAACCTCATTTGCTACAGCTCCTTCCCTCATTGGCTGTGCTGATAATAGGCCAAGCTGGCCTTTATTCTATTCATACAGCAGAGCAAGCTTGTTCCCGCCTGGGGGCCTTTGCATTCGCTGTTCCCAATGCTGCAATGCAGATTTTCTAAGAGTCAGCTCCTTCTCACCCTTCAGACCTCAGTTCTGGCATTGCTTCTACCAAGAGGCCTTTCCCAACTACGTATGGAAGCTCTGACTCCATCCCAGTCTTAGTGCTGTTACTCTGTTTTATTTCCTTCAAGTGCTTATCACTATCTGAGGTTATCCATTATTTCTTTGTGTTTGTTGCCTTTCTCCATGACTAGAATACAGTCCTCAGATGGGCAGGGATCCTCTTCATCTTGATCATCACTTTGTCACCAGTACCCAGATCAGGGCCTGGCACCAAGAGGGTGCCCAGGAAAAGTTTGGTTTTGTGAATACATTCATCCCTGCTCCCTCCGCACCAGGCCATGTGCTGGGTAACACAGATAACTCAGACCCAGTTCTTACATCGTCGAAGCTTGCAGCCAGTGAAACTTTCCATCCATCTCTCCAGCTGTCCTGCACTGCATCCATCCCTCCTCTCCTCCTTCCACCTCTCTTTCCTTTTTCCCTCTTTTCCTCCCCCCTCCCCTCCCTCCATTCCTTCCTTCCATCCATCCATTTATTCACCCACCCGTCCATCCATCTTTTCAGACCTATCTACCTATCTTTCCAGTCTATCTACCCAACTCTCCAACCATCTGGCACAGGAAGAGTCACATAAAAAAGCATTTAGAAAAAAAGAACTTTTCTTTGAAACAAGGCTTGCTAGGGAATCTAACTTTAGAAGGGTTAACTCATCGAAGAAAACAGACAACAGGACTTCCCTGGTGGCGCAGTGGTTGAGAATCCACCTGCCGATGCAGGACACGGGTTCAAACCCTGGTCCGGGAAGATCCCACATGCTGCAGAGCAACTAAGCCCGTGTGCCACAACTACTGAGCCTGCGCTAGAGCCCACAAGCCACAACTACTGAGCTCGCGCGCCACAACTACTGAAGCCCATGCACCTAGAGCCTGTGCTCCGCAACAAGAGAAGCCACCGGGAGGAGAAGCCCGCGCACCACAACGAAGAGTAGCCCCCACTCGCCCCAACTAGAGAAAGCCCGCGTGCAGCAATGAAGACCCAATGCAGCCATAAGTAAATAAATAGATAGATAAATTTATTTTTTTAAAAAAACCAACAGACACAGTTATTTAAAGGGAAAAACTCACAAGGTTACCAAGGTTACTGAGTCCACAGCCAGTGATGGAGAAATAGTCATTTTCTCACATGATTATTATACTTGCTAGGTCATTACTTGTCTTCAGACATCAGCATTGAAAAAATAAGGGATGAAGTTGCTTTGTTAGGGAACCAGTAACTTACAGGAAATGCTCAAGTGTTCTTTCTTTTGAAAACTAGAATCAGACAGGATGATGCTGGGATTTGACTGATTGTTTGTATCTATCTGGTACAAGTGCTTCCCCCCAACCCCGGCCGCCCTTGGAATATTGTGTGCACGCCCACTTATGCATTGATCCATCTGTTCATCCATCCGCTCTCTGTCCTTCTATCCATCCATCCACATCTCCAGCTACCTTAGGTCTCCATCTCTCCATTTGGTGCGCTCATCCAGGTCTCCATCTCTCCATTTGGTGCACTCATCCAGGTCTCCATCTCTCCATTTGGTGCATTCATCCAGGTCTCCATCTCTCCATTTGGTGCACTCATCCAGGTCTCCATCTCTTTCAGAATCCGCCTCTCTGCTTCCACTCCTTGAACTTGTTTTCTGCCTTGGGCTCTCCATCCTACTAACACCCCAGCTGTCCTGTGGTTCCAGCTCACCTCTGTGTTTCACCCACCCTCCCCCAACCACCAGGTGAATGGTCTCCAAGTGGATCTCCCAGCTGAGGTGTTAACATCTGTGTCCGTGAGTCGGAATCCTGATGGCTCCGTGCTAGTCCAGCAGAAGGCAGGGGTTCGGGTGCAGCTTGGCACCGATGGGCAGCTGGCTGTGGTGGTCGGCGATGACCATGCTGGGATGCTGTGTGGGGCCTGTGGAAACTTGGACACGGACCAGACCAATGATGGGCATGACTCCCAGAAGGAGACAACACTGGAGAACTGGAGAGCACAGGACTTCTCCCCATGGTGAGGAATGTAGCTTGGAAACCAGGCTACTTGGAGCAGGGGCACCTGGGTCCTCATGGGAAAGGGGCAGTCGGGGTGGGTGCTCAGTCTACAAAAAGTGCTAAGTGTCTGTGTCTTGCAGTCAGGACTGATCGGTCATCCACCGGGAATGAGGACTTCAGGACCCGAACCTCCTGGAGGTTGCAATAATTGAAGGATGCACTCTGTCACTGTATGTCCCTCATCCACTCTACCCCTTTGCTGAGCCACTGAGGCCAACTGTGAAAGCATTGAATAAATATCTTAAGCTAAGCTGCATACCAATGTGCCTGTCTTACGTCTTCTCATCCCTGACTGTCCTTCCTGCACAGCAGGTGTCAGATGCCTGGGGAATCTGGCACATGATGAATATTTGTTGGCAGGTGAGGGGATGGATGGATGGAGATAGATGGGTAGATTGGGAATAAGATGGGTGAGGAAATGGGAAAATGGAGAAATGGAGGATTAGAAAAATGGATGGATGAGAAGATGAATAATTGGAGGGAAGAAGTAGAAAATGAAAAGAAAGATCAATAGATTCTGACTTTATCATTTATAACCCTGGCACGTTAATGTCTCTGTCATTCTGTTTCCTCATACGTTTTAGTCCACTCAGGTTGCTGTAACAAAATACCATAAAATGGGTGGCTTATAAACAGCAGAAGTTTAAATTTCTCACAGTTTTGGAGGCTGGGAAGTCCGAAATCAAGGCATCAGCAGATTCGGTGTCTGGTAAGAGCCTGCTTTCTGGTTCATAGGTGGCTATCTCATGTGCCCTTGGTGGAAGGACAAGGGTATTCTCTGGGCCTCTTTTATAAAGGCACTAATCTCATTCATGAAGGCTCCACCCTTACGACCTATCACTTCCCAAAGTCCCCACCTCCAAATATTATCACATTGGAGATAGGTTCCGACACATGAATTTTGAGGGGACACAAACATTCAGCCAAAAGCATCATATTTAAAGTAGAGCTAAGGATGGGACTTCCCTGGTGGTCCAGTGGTTAAGACTCTGCACTCCCAAAGCAGCAGGCCCGGGTTCGATCCCTGGTCAGGGAACTAGATCCTGCATGCCACAACTAAGAGCCTGCATGTTGCAACTAAAGATCCTGCATGTCACAACTAAAGATCCTGCATGCTGCAACTAAAGATCCTGCATGCCACAACTAAGACCCGGTGCAGCCAAATAAATTAATAAATATTTTAAAAAATAATAAAGTAGAGCTAAGGATAGTACCTACCTCTCAGAGTTGGAGCAAGGATTTAATGTATTCATCCAAACTACAAGTCAAAAATTGAAGTCTCTCTTCCCTTTGAAACCTGTCTCGTGCCCTGTCTGTAGTGGTCTTCCCCACCTCAGTGAATAGCACTACCAATCCTCAGTCTAGCAGCCAGAAAATGGGGAATTGTTCTTGCTTCTTCCCTCCCCTTTGCCATCTATTCAGTTCATCAACAACTCTTTCTGGATGGTATCAAAACACACCTGAAGTCTGTCTTTCTTATTGTGCCCACTGTCACCACCATCCTCACTCATGTCAACAGTAGCCTACCATCTGCTCTTCCCTGCCTGTAATTCATCCTCACAGCCACTAGATGACTCTTCTTTACATATAAATAGGACCACTGGCTATAAATTATCTTGTCATAAAATCAAATTCCTTCACCTTGTCCTACAAGGCCCCTGTTAACCTCTTCTGACTCATCTATCACTGTCCTTCCTGCTAACTACGATTTGGGAATCTGATCTTTCAGGGTATTGAACATGCCAAAATTTTTCACTTCATTCCTTTGCAAAAAGCTGTCATCACATGACTAGATGCTTCTCATCCTTCAAATGTCCACTTACATGTTGCTACCTTAGAGAGGGCTTCCACAACCACCTCAGTTAAAGTGATTTCCTCTGTTCCTTTCCGTCCTTAACCTGTGGGGTCTGGGTAGTTAGTGTCCGAACTGAATTAAATTATAGGTCAGCAGGTGGAGTCTGCAGAGAACTGGAGAATTGCTTGGTGTGGAGATACATTTGGTGTCAGAAGTGAAGTGTATGAGCACAAAAACAGTTTTCTTTTACGGCATAGGAGGTAACAGGTGCCGTTGCCTGGTAGATAGGGGGATAGGAGGATACTGCAGTTCTCTTATGATTGCTTGTATGTTCTCATTCAAGTGGGAAGCAAGGTCATCAGCTAAGAGTAAGAAAGAAAGAGTAAGTTTTGAGGTCTGATGAGAAGAGAGAGTGTAAAATAATCCTTCAGGAAAATGAGTCCAACTGCTTTGGGAAACAGTGTGTCAGTTTCTTAAAAAGGTAAACATACTCCGATCACGTGACTCAGCCATTTGACTCCTGGGACTCCTCTCAAGAAAAATGAAAGCATTTGTCCACACCAGTACTTGTAAGTGAATGGTTATAGCAGCATTAATAACCTGCACACTGGAAACATCTCAAATGCTCGACAGGTGAACAGACAAACGAAATGTGATATAGCCATACGATGAATCCTCAGCAATGAAAAGGAACCCAACTACTGATACATGCAACCATTTGGAACATGATGCTAAGTGACAAAAGCCAGACACAGAAGGCTACATATTGTATGGTTTTATTTGTATGAAATGGAATGATGGATCTGTTCTGAAACTGGATTGCGGTGATGGGCGCACAACTGTATACATTTACTAAAATGTGTGGACCTATATACACTTAAAATAGGTGGATTTTATGGTATGTAAATTATGCCTTAATCAGGCATTTTAAAATGAGCACATTTCCCATACTATTAAGAAAAAAAAAGGAATGAGAGAATGAATTAATTAGGGACATGTGATAGGATGGCTGGGCCGCATTAGGGCCCACTTGGGTTTGTGGTCGTGAATCCGAAGTGAGACCAGCCAGAGTGGGTGTGGGTTTTTCTCCATCCATATTCAGCTTCCAGTGAGCAGGTGTGGAGGAGGTGGAGAGTGGACTCAACTGGGTGCAAAAAATAAAGTTAGAAGTTTGAGGGTGGGAGCAAAGCAGAGAACACTGGATGAGGAATTGGGCTGGGTGGTGAGAGTACTGTGGTCACAAGGGGGTGAGGGGCAGGGAAAAGGAGGTCAGCTTATGGGGGTGAAGGATCCTCGGAGCAATAGGTTTAGAGGGAGCGAGCTGGAAAGACAGGAGGTGATGGGCAGACAGTGAGATGCATGGAACTGAGGCTCTGCAGGGGCTGTGGTTTTGGGCTTGCCACTGTATGGGGGTGGGCCTTTCTCCCCCACTGGCCTGGGATCTCGGGGCTGCCACAGTCACCATTGTGTCCCCAGCACAAAGTCTAAGTGTGGGAAGGAAGTGTTGGGTGGAGGATGAGATCGCTAGAGAAGAAGAAGGCAAGGCATCTCAAGAGGCCAGAACGGTCAAAGGTTCATCTACCTGAATTTGGAAATCACCAAGAACTATGAGAGGAGCAGCTTGTGCGGCAGTGAGCCTGGAGCTAAAAAGATGCAATGAGGTGCAGTGACTTGGGAGTTGATAAAGCTGGTTACAAGAATGGGAGCAGGTGCTGTGTATAAACTTCAAAGTTAGGGGCTTAGAGAAGAGGCAGAAAACGGTTTAGAAGCAGCGACAAGGAGCACCGAGGAGCTTATGCTATCTAGAGGCCCAGGGGGCATGAAGGCTGAGGAAGAGAAAACAGCCTCTGCTTAGAAGGGCTGCATGGAAAGGCATGTCTTCGTGGGAGAGCTAGGTTGCGGTCAGAGCAGCAAGGTAAAAGGAAGGTTCAGAGAACATGGGGGACATCCGATAAAGCCCTCAGTGCTTCCTCCATCCCAGCCCTGACCATTCTGCCTGTACTTTCCCCATTCTGGCCCTGACCCCTCTGGGCTGCCACTGTCTGAGGACCAGGGGACTGGAAGCTCCAGGAAGCCTGGACTCTTTCAGTCACCATTGTGCCCCCAGCACAAAGCCAGAAGGCACCCCCTAATTACTCACTGGTAGTGGCCATTTCAGGTTGCAAGTTGGCAGGTGAAATACCTCAGACCCAGGAGATGGTGCCAGGATTCCAGAATACAGTCTGCACTGTACGCTGAGGATTTTCATCCTTTAGAAAAAAACCATTTTTAATTGGAAGGCAAACAGTAAAATCCATCAGTAGTAGGTAACATCACCCTGAACTGGAGCCATTTGAATTATTACATAGCTCCTGGAAATCCAGCATAGACTCGGCAGATTTTCCATCTTAATATGTAAACAGGGCTTCCCTGGTGGCGCAGTGGTTGAGAGTCCGCCTGCCGATGCAGGGCACACGGGTTCGTGCTCCGGTCCGGGAAGATCCCACGTGCCGCGGAGCGGCTGGGCCCGTGAGCCATGGCCGCTGAGCCTGCGCCTCCGGAGCCTGTGCTCCGCAACGGGAGAGGCCACAACAGTGAGAGGCCCGCGTACCACAAAAAAAAAAAAAAAAAAAAAATGTAAACAAATTTTCAGGAATGTTTCTGAGACCCTTCACAGAGAACTCAAGATAGCATAGGTTCATTCGTTCCTTTCAACAAACATTTACTGAGCACCCACTCTGTGCCAGGCCCTGTTCTGGGTACAAAGTGATACAACAATGAACAGAACAGACGAGTGGATTCTCCTGGAGGTTGTTAGTAACTTCTCGTAGTAGCACTTGTTTTGCTTTGTGGAATGAATATGAGGACGAATATTCAAATTATAAAATTACCAAAAAATTCTCAATATTTACACAGAATCTTCTCCCTCCTCCCTCCTTCCTCTGCCTGCATCCTGATCTGGTCCATCCTGTCTCCTACCTGATCCACTGCAGCAGGCCCCTCCTTGGTCTTCTTGCTCCCACCCCGCTCCCTCACTCTGTTTCCCACATGCAGCCAGAGTGACCCAAGTCAGATCATATCCCTTCTCTTTTCAGGACCCTCCATCTCATTCAGAGTAAAAGTCAAAGTTCTCACCCCAAGGTCCCACATAATTTGCCTTGTTAACCTCCCTGCCCTCATCTCCTCCCACTCTTCCCTCCTCACTCTGTCTCGACCACATTCCTCAGTGTTTCTGCAGCCCTCCTTACTTTTCCTGCCTCAGGGCCTTTTCACCTAAAATCCTTGCTGCCTGGAACTTTCTTCCTCCAGATAGGAGCATGCCTCACTCCTTACCGGATGGGGCTTCCCTGGTGGCACAGTGGTTGAGAACCCGCCTGCCAATGCAGAGGCCACGGGTTCAAGCCCTGGTGTGGGAAGATCCCACATGCCGCAGAGCAACTAAGCCCGTGTGCCACAACTACTGAACCCGTGAGCCACAACTACTGAGCCCACGTGCCACGACTCCTGAAGCCCGTGTGCCTAGGGCCCGTGCTTCGCAACAAGAGGGGCCACCGCAACGAGTAGCCCCCGCTCACCGCAACTAGAGAAAGCCTGCGCACAGCAACCAAGACCCAATGCAGCCAAAAATTAACTAATTAATTTTTAAGAAAAGTCACTGGATGCGTTCCTTGACCACCTCGTAAGCAGTTTCACACACACACACACACACACACACACACACACACACACACACCCCACACACCCCCGTCCCAGCACCAGTCCCTATCCCCCTTCCCTGCTTGTTATTTTCTCCAAAGCACTTATTGCCGTCTATCATTCAGCGTGCTTTTAATAACTTGTCTGGTGTCTGTTTCCCCCACTGGACGATGAGCTCCAGGATTTGTGTGTCTTGTTCCCTACTGTATTCCCAGTGCCTAGAACAGTGCCTGGTACATTCAGGCGCACAACAAATGCTTTTCCAATGTATGAATGGGAGTCCAGAGTCGGCCCTTGTTCTTGGGGATGGAAATGGATTAGGGAAGGCTTTTGAGTGTAGAGGGAATCTTAGGGAGCTAACTAGGAATAGAGAAGAGAAGCAGAGGGCATAGCCCGTGCGAAAGTTTGGGGATAAGCCCTGATTACTGGGGTGATCGCACCAGGAAAAGGGAAGTGGGGAGCGTATTTAGGGTAGCGAACGCTGCACAGGTCAAGGCAGCTCCAAGGACGGTCCAGGGGGCGGTGCCCTGAGAGGGTCAGAAATCTCCGCCCACAGCGCGCACACCAGGCTCCGGGCGGGGCTGAGGCTCCGAGGGGCGGGGCTGCGTGGTTGCATCACGCAGTGTACGTCGCCGCGCGCTTGCGCTCCTTTCCACGTGCGAAAGCCCCAGACGCGTGGACCCGGGGAAGCCGCAGATTACTGAGCCTTGCAGCTCCACGCTCTCTATGAAGCCAGGTGGAGGCCGGGGCTGGGGTCGGAGCTCAGGACTGGGATCCGGCGGGGATCGGGGTGCCGGGCCGGAACGGAGGGGCGGGGTCCTGGCCTGGGGTCAAGGATTCTGAGCCCTGGATCCGGTCTCTTGTGGGGAAGGGGTCTTGTTCCGGTCTCTTGTGGGGATGGGAGGGCTTGGTTCCGCCCTGTGATCGAACCTGAGCCTGGGGTTCGGGTTCCTGGTCTAGAGGTTTGTGTGATTGACTTCTCAGAGGTCACGGTCGTTAGTAGAGAGTCTTGGGCGTAGAATTGGGGGTGTCCTGAACTGGGATTCGTTTCATTGAGGCAGTCATTAGGGGTCTTGGATATTGGGCCGTGGGCGGCAGTCGAGGGTACTGAACCAGAATCTAGATCCAGGCATCTGGGGTCTTGGATCTCTGGGCGTGGGATTTGGGGATTTGTCCTGATTGGGAGGCGGAGAGCCCCCGGTCTTGGGTGCGGGGACTGGGTCTTCTAGGACCCCATATGCTCCCCAGTCGCTGCCGCAACAACAGTACCCTTGGCTTCAAACCTAGCTTCTCAGAGAGGGCCGGCATAGATGAGTATTCCCGGCTTGCCCTCCCTGGCCCACTTTACCGCTCTCTACTCTCCGGAGGGGGGCGGGTCCCTGAGAATGGAGTGGAGCTCCTAGGCCTAGTGATTCTCAACTCGCGGTGAGAGGTGAGGTGAAACTTCACACACGCAGTATAGGATTATCGTGGGGTGGGCAAGGGAGGTAATCACAGGGCGTGAGTGGTTTTATTCATTCCGATTTTACTCGAGATTTTCATGAACCCTCCACACCTCCCTCCTAGTGAAATGATGAGAGTCCTAGCTTTGACAGCAGAAGGGCCTCAGTTCAAAGTTTCAGTCCTAACTATGGTTAACTTACTGTGTGACCCTGGGCAAGTGGCTTTACCTCTCTGAGCCTCAGTTATCTCATCAATAAAATGGCACCCAGTTCTAATTTAGCGAGAGCATGTTAAGAAAAAATAGCACATGGTGGTAATCATTTTGCAATATATGTGTATCAGATCAACAGGTTGTACACTTTAAACTTACACAATGTTACAGTTTGCAATTATGTCTCATATAGCACGGTGCTTGACATATAATAGTATTTTCTCTAATTGTTATCTTTATCTTTCTTCTCAAGGGGAGCAAAATTAGGGTCCTTCTCCCTGGTGTCTCAGCTCTTCCTGAATCAGGTCGAGCCCCTCTCCTCTCCCTGCAACTTGCTCCCCTGGAGTTGGGGAAATCTTCTGCCATGACTGAAAGGGTCTGTTTCCTAGTTCAGGTTTTCTATTTTCCTTCCTTCCCCCCCCCCCACTTCAGCCTGTGGAGAGATGGGGTCATCTGGGGGGGCAGAATTTGTGGGTCCATGCCCCCTCTCAAGTTCCCTTTGTCTTCAGTGTTTACGGATCTACTGGTGCAATAGGAAGTGCCAGGCAGTGTGTCTCCCACTGAGACCCTGGCAAGCCTGCAGGCATCCTGTGCTCTGACTGTCCCAGGAATGGAGGATACGCCTTCCTTCCCTCACTGTGTTAGGATAAGAAGTAGAAGTTGTCCGGAGTCAGCTCTTTCGTGAGGATTTTAGTCTGGTTGAGAGAGGAAGCCTTTGTGAGATTTTGAGCGGGGACCTGATGTCAGTCAGACTTGACTGAGACCTTTAAAAGGATCTTTCTTGCTTCTGTGTGCGAAAGACTTTAGGGGAACACGAGTGAAAGTAGACACATCAGTGGGAAGTTTGTTGCTGTCATCTGCTAGGAGATGATGTGGCTTGGACCAGGGTGGTAGCAATGGACCTGGCTGACAAATTGTCAGGGAATATATTTTGAAGATAGAGCCAACAGCTTGTATGTGGGTGTGAGAGAGAGGGGTCAAGGACAATGAAGGGTTTTGGCATGTGTAACTGGAGGGGTAGAGTTTCCAGTTTTGAGATGGGGAAGGCTGTGGCAGGAGAGCAGTTTTACACTGGGGTGGGGGAGGGGGGGTCTGTGGACCCTCCAGCCAAAACTTATAGAAAAAGGTATGTGAATGTGCGTTTTTCTGAGGAGTAGGTACTTTCAGTACATTTTTCTAAGAACCCCAGGACCCGAAATGGATTAAGGTATGTTTTGAGTATCATGCCTACTGTGCCCCATGCCGTGCCCGCACTTTCTGGGTCTCTGTTCTATCAGGCCTGTGTTGAGGGTCTCTTAGGCCTACTGGTTTCACCCCTAAGTAGGAAGGAGGAGGGATTCATTCTCCTGAGTTTGAATAATATATTCAAACTGTGTGCGAGGTAGCATATTAAGTGCTCTGTGTGTATTGTCATTTAATCTTCACGACTCTGCGAGGTGGACACTGTGTTGTTTCCATATCTCCTTCTTACAGGTGAACTTTTCAGGATACCCACAGACCTTCCCTGCTCTCTAGGGTCATGAATGGCATGGCCGTCTCCCTGTAGTCAATACATGAGCTGCTTGAGGGAGGGACTGGGGCTCTGGTCACCATCTAATCACCTGTTTCCTGAATGAACAGAGAGGGTGTTTTCTTCATGAGACAGAACCCAGGGGTTTAAGAGTTATCAGCCCATTTACTATCTGTTGAGACCTTACTTTGTGCCAGGTGTTGTGCAGGATGCAGTGATGACCAAAACAAACATCTCTGTCCATTTGGAGCTTGATTCTAGTGGGAGAGGCAGGCAGTAATAATCTTTAAGGTGCCATGTATGATAACTGATAGGAAGAAAAAGCAAGCAGAGTAAAGGTCAGGTAGCCGGAGAAGGCCCTTCTGAGGAAGGAACATTCGGTCAGAGACCTGAGTGCAGTGGGGTGGGTGAGTCAAGCAATGTCCTCTGGACCCAGGCAGTGGGAACAGGAGATGCTCAAGGTTTAGAAGCTGGAAAGCGAGTTTGTTCTTGGGGAGGAAGAGCACGGGACCCAACATAGAGAAAGGTCAGAAAAGTCAGCAAAAGCCAAGCCCAACGGTGGTGATTCTGTTTGGGTTGCACATTAGAGTCACCTGGGGAAATTTTTTTTTTTTTTAACATCTTTATTGGGGTATAATTGCTTTACAATGGTGTGTTAGTTTCTGCTTTATAACAGAGTGAGTCAGTTATACATATACATATGTTCCCATATCTCTTCCCTCTTTGTCTCCCTCCCTCCCACCCTCCCTATCCCACCCCTCCAGACAGCCACAAAGAACCGAGCCGGTTTCCCTGTGCCATGCGGCTGCTTCCCACTGGCTATCTACCTTACGTTTGTTAGTATATATATGTCCATGTCTCTCTCTCGCCCTAACACACCTCACCCTTCCCCCTCCCCATATCCTCAAGTCTGTTCTCCAGTAGGTCTCTGTCTTTATTCCTGTTTTACCCCTAGGTTCTTCATAACATTTTTTTTTCTTAAATTCCATATATATGTGTTAGCATACGGTATTTGTCCTTCTCTTTCTGACTTACTTCACTCTGTATGACAGACTCTAGATCTATCCACCTCATTACAAATAGCTCAATTTCGTTTCTTTTTATGGCTGAGTAATATTCCATTGTATATATGTGCCACATCTTCTTTATCCATTCATCCGACGACGGGCACTTAGGTTGTTTCCATCTCCGGGCTATTGTAAATAGAGCTGCAATGAACATTTTGGTACATGACTCTTTCTGAATTCTGGTTTCCTCAGGGTATATACCTAGTAGTGGGATTGCTGGGTCATATGGTAGTTCTATTTGTAGTTTTTTAAGGAACCTCCATACTGTTCTCCATAGTGGCTGAACCAATTCACATTCCCACCAGCAGTGCAAGAGTGTTCCCTTTTCTCCACACCCTCTCCAGCATTTATTGTTTCTAGATTTTTTGATGATGGCCATTCTGACTGGTGTGAGATGATATCTCATTGTAGTTTTGATTTGCATTTCTCTAATGATTAATGATGTTGAGCATTCTTTCATGTGTTTGTTGGCAGTCTGTATATCTTCTTTGGAGAAATGTCTATTTAGGTCTTCTGCCCATTTTTGGATTGGGTTGTTTATTTTTTTGTTATTGAGCTGCATGAGCTGCCTGTAAATTTTAGAGATTAATCCTTTGTCAGTTGATTCATTTGCAAATATTTTCTCCCATTCTGAGGGCTGTCTTTTGGTCTTGTTTATGGTTTCCTTTGCTGTGCAAAAGCTTTGAAGTTTCATTAGGTCCCATTTGTTTATTTTTGTTTTTATCTCCATTACTCTAGGAGATGGGTCAAGAAGGATCTTGCTGTGATTTATGTCATAGAGTGTGCTGCCTATGTTTTCCTCTAAGAGTTTGATAGTTTCTGGCCTTAGCCCCATGGGGCTTCCCTGGTGGCGCAGTGGTTGAGAGTCCGCCTGCCGATGCCTGGGACACGGGTTCGTGCCCTGGTCCGGGAGGATCCCACATGCCGCGGAGCGGCTGGGCCCATGAGCCATGGCCGCTGGGCCTGCGCGTCCGGAGCCTGTGCTCCGCAACGGGAGAGGCCACTACAGTGAGAGGCCCGCGTACCGCAAAAAAAAAAAAAAAAAAAGCCCCATTCCCGGGCCTCCACCCCCCACAATTTACCTGAGAATCTAAGCAACAGCACTGGGCAAGGATGAGACCCAGCGATTTCTAGCTTTGGAAGCCAGAGAAAGGAATTTCGATTTCATTTAGAATGTGATGGAAAACCTTTGAAGGGATTTGGGCAGGGGAATGATGAGAGCTGATTTGCTGTTTTGCAGAGGTCAGTCACCAGCTGCTGTGTGGGCAGTAGACTGCAGAGGGAGCGGGAGACCAGAGGTCAACAACTCTTGGTGTAGGAGTTTGAAAACCGTTCATTTTTAACAACTAAATTAGGACTAGCTATTCAGAGTTCTACATTTTCATCTCTAACACCACTAAAACGAATGAAGCCTTCATAGGGTGGGAATATAACGCTCCTTTGCAGAAACTTTAGCAAGTTCGTTATTGAATAGTTTACATCAAGTGAGATCATTTTAAACCATCACTAATTTTCACACAAACGATTGTTTGATAATGCAGTTTTCTGAAAGTACTGCAGAGCTTTTGAAGCCATCACAGAAGAGTCAAATACTGAATCTGTTAGCACCAGGAGAGTTCTGTCTGCTTCAGACACTGTTTTGTGCTCAGTGAACAACGTTTGCTCTCTCCTGAAGTGATGAAAATAAAGGCTCTCTGAATGTTTTCCTTTCCCTTAAACTTTCCATCTCGTTGACAAGCCCTAAACTGCTTATGATCAGTCGCCCATCTATAAAGGACAGTTTTGGGTTTTGCTCGTTTATCCCCCCCCCCCCCCCGAGTTGGGAGAGACTTGTGCATGCTTGGAAGCAGGGGGATCATTTAGCAGGAAAGATGTGATGTCGGATGCCTCCCCTCTGTTTTGGGGCTGGCGCTTTTCTGCCACGCACAAGGGCAGGAGTGGGAGGGCAGGAAGACGTTCCCAGGGCCCGGGGGGCCCTGCTGCCACAGTGCATGTACACACGCAGTGCACACTCGTCTTCAGACTAATTAATATCGATAACAGAACAGATCCTGTGCGTTTACTATCCAACCGAGAAAAGCAGAATATTGACAGTAAATCTACCTCTATCTATGTTTTCCTCCCCTATCCTAACCCCATAACTTCTCCCTCCCAAAGCCTAATATCGTGAGTTTTGCATTTATCGTTCTCTTGCCCCTTTCTGGGGGCGGGTGGGGCATGGATTACCACATATATCCACACAGCATAGCACCTCTTAGTTGTTGCTGGCCTTTATAAAAAGGATATTGTGTGAGATGTGGTTTTCTAGGGCTTGCTTTTTCCCTTACCATGATTCTGAGGCTTATGTCTCTGTTGATCCTTTTCGTTGTTGGTCGGGAATAGTCCCTCTTTCATTTGTCCATTCTGCTCATGGACGCTCAGGTTAGACCGTTGCTCTGCTGCTGTGGACACGCGTGGGCACCTCTCCTGGCGCCCACATGCGCACGTTTCTCTCCCGAGTGGAGTTCCTCGGCGTAGGAGTAACTTCTCAAGCTCCGTGGCCCCGTTGATGGTTCCTATTTCTGTTTCCACCACAGGTTTCAGCCCCCGTGGGGGCGGCTTCAGCGGCCGAGGTGGCTTTGGTGACCGTGGCGGTCGCGGCGGAGGCCGTGGAGGCTTCGGCGGAGGCCGTGGAGGCTTTGGCGGGGGCCGAGGCCGAGGTGGAGGCTTTAGGGGCCGTGGGCGAGGAGGAGGAGGAAGAGGTGATGGAGGGGGCTTTCCCTGGGCTTGGGGAGCAGGGAGGGAAGCATGGTGGGGTCTCCCTCTCACTGCATCTCTGCCTTGTAGGTGGCGGGTTCCAGTCTGGTGGCAGCCGGGGTCGTGGTCGGGGAGGAAAAAAAGGAAACCAGTCGGGGAAGAATGTGATGGTCGAGCCTCATCGGCATGAGGGTGAGTGAGGAAGGCAGGGAAGCCCCTGGGGTTAGGGGTGGGGTGTGGCCCACCGGGGTGTTCACCCCTGCTCTGATCCCCTCACCCAGGTGTCTTCATTTGTCGAGGAAAGGAAGATGCACTGGTCACCAAGAATCTGGTCCCTGGAGAATCGGTTTATGGCGAGAAGAGAGTCTCGATTTCGGTGAGACCTGGGCGCCTGGCTAAGCCACCAGAGCCCCAAGCTGACGGTGTAACCGGCTGCCTGGTCTCCCTGTTCCCACCATCCGTCCTCCACGTGACAGCCAGGGGATCATCTTAATCCATAAGTCAGATCATGCATCCCCTCCTCAGATACCTTCCGTGACGTCCCGCTGGCTTCAGGTTAAAGTCCCGAGTCCTCGGTGTGGCCTGGAAGGCCCTGCACATTCTAGCCCCCCCTCCCCACTGTCTCCACCCACTGTCCCCCTAACCTAGTGTCTTCCAGCCACAACGACAACCTTGCTGTTCCCTCTGCCTGGAACACTCTCCCAGCCCTGTGCATGGCTGGTTCCTTTTCATCACCAGCAGCTCTGGGCAGGTGTCACCTTGTCTCTCTCACAACGCCCCCTTGCACCACCCCGTCTATCAAAAGCTGCCCTCACCGCCTTTCTGCTGGCTTTCCTGCTGCCTGGAATGCACGTCCCCTGATAATTTGAGTGGCCCCTCAGCCTCAGGTCTGCTTCAGGTGTCTCCTCCTTGGCTCTTCCCTGGCCACCCTTTCTCATTTTCACCTGCCCTCGCCCTGCTCCCCATGCTTCGGATCTTCCTTCCTGGCTTGATCTTTTCTCCTTAGCCCCGTCACTAGCTATTATGCCACGTGTGTCACTTCAGCGTATCCTCACTCCTTGAGGGCGAGGCCTTTGTCCCCTTCACTGTGTTTCCCCAGTTCCTGAGCATAGGGGCACGGTCATTGTTTATAGAATGAATGCATAGGTCTTGCCTTGCCGTTACCTGGGATGATCTTGTCTGTTTATTGTCCCTGTCGCTGCCCCTGAGTCAGGAACCTCCACGAGAGGGCAGGCCCTGCCTCTGCTGTGGCCACAGATGTGTACCCATGTTCGTTTCTTGTACAATGATTGGGCACCCAGTCCCTTTTGAGGGCCCAGGAGTTAAGAGCAGTGTGGTCTTGCAGAAGAGCCTGGCACTGACTTCTGTCCCCATCTCTCCCGGCCCAGGAGGGAGATGACAAAATTGAGTACCGCGCCTGGAACCCCTTCCGTTCCAAGCTGGCGGCAGCAATCCTGGGCGGCGTGGACCAGATCCACATCAAGCCAGGGGCCAAGGTGCTCTACCTTGGGGCTGCCTCGGGCACCACCGTCTCTCACGTCTCTGATATCGTAGGCCCGGTGAGTAGACAGATGGGGGCAGGAAGGGGTGGGAGGGAGGGAAAGGCCACCTCCCCTGCCGGCCTGGAAGTCAGAGGCCCTGGCCACTTCTCTGCACCGTGTGGCTTGGAGCCAGGCCCTTCCTGGTCACAGTGCCTGTGAGTGAAAGGAGCAGCTTGAACCACATCGTCTCCAAAGCCTCATTCAGCCTCACTCCTGAGTTCTCGGCCTGGAGGGAAGGGGCGTGGGTATCGGGGTGACCAGTGATAGAGAGGCCCAGAGCTGAGAGTACGTTTGATTTGGTTGCCCTCTTTAAAAATTGATACCCCCCCAAATCTGGTCTTCTGGTTTCTCTTGAAAGAACAGAAGATGTCAGTTTCTGGGCCTATGTTTCTGTGTGGCTGGACAGGCTCCCTGTTGAGAGGGCACCCATGCATCTCACTTCATGACGCCTCACTCAGCTACAAGACTGTAGGCTGTGTAATTTAGTGGTTAAAAACCCCAGGCTCTGGTGCGGGCTCTTAACAGTGAAGTGGCTTTTAGCAAGTTACTGTCCCTCTCTGAGCCTCAGTTTACCCGTCTGGAAAATAGGGTCATTGTGAAGGTAAATGAGTTAAATCCTGTAGAGTGCCAAGAGCAGTGCCTAGCCCATTGCAGATATTCTTAGCTGTTATGATGTCATCTCTGTGCCCTAGCTTCCTCATTTTAAGCCTGAATTGGGGGCCTGGGCTCTCAGATCAGTTAAAGCAGGACTGAATAACCCTTGGACCCCAGTTTATTCATCTAAAATGATAACAAGTCATTAAATGGTAGGGTTTTGATTTGGGGATTTGAAGAGATGCATGCAGTATACGGGCCAAAGTAGGCACTCCGTACATGAGAACTAGTATCATTGTTTTTGTTTGATTTGATTTATTTTAGGACGGTCTGGTCTATGCAGTTGAATTCTCCCACCGTTCTGGCCGTGACCTCATTAACTTGGCCAAGAAGAGGACCAACATTATTCCTGTCATTGAAGATGCTCGGCACCCGCACAAATACCGCATGCTCATCGGTGAGGGGTCTGGGGTTGGCTTGGGTGGGGTAGGACAGGCCACTCCAGGTTTCCTGGAAGAGGCCTCCAGAGCCCTGATTTGGATGGAATTGGAGTGGATGAACAGGCCTCTTGAGTCTGCAGAAATGAAAAGGGTCAGGGGAGCCAGGTGAGGTTGTGGAGGTGGCAGTCCTGCTTCAGGGTCTGGGATGTCTGGAGGGCCAACCTCCTTTCCTCCAATCTCCTGCCCCTCCCCCTAATCTCCCCCACCCCAGTACTTCCCGCCTCCCTGCAAAACGTGGTGCCTTTTATACTATCCCTGACTTATGCATAAAAGCCTGCTTCGATGGTCCTCATCAGCACCGTCTGGGGAGATCATAACCCAGAAAGCACAAACGGAGTACGGCCTGGCCCAGAGGGGGCCATTGTGAATGTAAATAACTTTGTTTTAAAAACAAATTCAGAAGCATAGTGTAAAAATGGAGCGCGTTATAAACCACCCCCAGAGGTAACCAATATGAACAATTTGATGTCTGCTTTTCCTGATTTTAAAAAAGTCAGTTTTCATTGCACCATCTTTTTAAGTTTTTTATTTTATTTATTTTTTTAATTACTCTGCCTTAAAAATACTACTTTGCATTCCCCCTGGTTTTTCTTTCCGTGAGTTTTTCCCCTGTGCATTCATACCTTACCCTTTGTCCTGCAACTTGTTTTCATTTGACAAACCTGCAGACGCTCTTGCCTGTAAGTGCTCACCTTTACTTGTCTTTTTGATGACGTGTCTGTCTCCCCGCCCAGACCCGGGAGCGTCTCGAGGGCAGGGTCCGGGTCTGACTCGTCTCTCTGTCCCCCACGCCCGGCCCAGGGCTGGCCACAGAGTAGGTGGCAACATGGTTTACAAGAGGAATGAATGAATGAATGGTGTGACTGTGGGTTTTGGACCCATCTTGGGGGCACTGTGGAGGGAGGGGGATCAACAGGGGGAAGTGAGACTGGAGGCAGGGAAGACTCTGCCAGGAACCTGCTGGTGTTGGGGTGCAGGCCCCATGGGAGGAGCTGGGAAGATCCGGTGGATCCAGCTTTTAACCGCTACTTGTTTCTCCCTAGCAATGGTGGATGTGATCTTTGCTGACGTGGCCCAGCCAGACCAGACGCGGATTGTAGCCCTGAATGCCCACACCTTCCTGCGTAATGGAGGACACTTTGTGATTTCCATTAAGGTGCGGGGCTTAGAGGAGTCCTAAGACGGGGTGGCAGTATCTTCTCTATCTGTAACTGCCAAGCAGACAGTCAAAGCAAGGGGGCCTCCATCCCCCAATCCAGTCAGTCTATTCCCAGCTCCCTATAAGCCACCCAATCAAATAGCACATAATGAAAAATGTCTACAAAAGTAAAAAGCTTAGAATTTAAAGAGGCCATAGACTGTAGCGATTAAGTGCATGATCACTGAGTCTGAGTATCTTGAGTTTGAATTGCATCTTGCTGTGTGTCTTTGAGCAAGTTACCTAACCTGTATGCCTGTTTCTTCACTTGCAAAATAGCAGTGTTAGTCCTATCTCTTTTAGTGTTGATGTAAGGACTAAATGTCTCAGTATGTATGGAGTGTTGAGAACAGAACCTGGTGTAAAATAAATACCAGATAAATGCTAGGTGCGTTTTAAACAATGTTTCATTTTGAAGTACAGAGGCCTCTCCATTGTCTTCAACCAGATTCACCATTGTTTTTTGCAGCCTTTGCTGCATTCTCAGCTGCATTATTGCTGTTGTTAAAGAAGAGGAAGTAGAAAAAAGAAAAACCCGGAGTGTAAGATTTCAACACTGGCTTTTAGATAAATAGGGCTCTGTTGAAGGCTTCCTGTTCCAATCCAAACCAAATTGAAAATTTATCTAACGAAGTCTTTC